>NC_052075.1:48133264-48473264 GCF_015852505.1 Tachyglossus aculeatus | reverse complement strand
GATGAAGAGAAGATTGAAATAGTTGACAATATTTGTCTCCTGGGATCAATAATCAATAATAAAGGAACTAGTAAGTCAAGAAATATGCTGAAGATTAATGTTAGGAAGAAGAGCCTGGAAACAGTCATGAAATGTGCTGAAGTAACAATTGCCACAAATATACTGATTGTCAATTCTATGCTGTTTCCAGTGATAATGTATATATGTTTGTACATATTTATTACTCTACTTATTTATTTATTTATTTTACTTGTACATATCTATTCTATTTTATTTTGTTAATATGTTTGGTTTTGTTCTGTGTCTCCCCCTTCTAGACTGTGAGCCCACTGTTGGGTAGGAACTATCTCCATATGTTGCCAACTTGTACTTCCCAAGCGCTTAGTACAGTGCTCTGCACAGAGTAAGCACTCAATAAATACGATTGATTGATTGATTGATTGGGAGAGCACAATAATAATAATGGCATTTATTAAGCGCTTACTGTGTGCAAAGCACTGTTCTAAGCCATGGGTAGGTTACAAAGTGATCAGGTTCATTCATTCATTTATTCAATTGTATTTATTGAGCACTTACTGTGTGTAGAGCACTGTACTAAGCGCTTGGGAAGTACAAGTTGGCAACACATAGAGACGGCCCCTACCCAACAACGGGCTCACAGTCTAGAAGACTGTCCCACGGGGGGCTCACGGTCTTAATCCCCATTTTACAGATGAGGTAACTGAGGCCCAGAGAAGTGAAGTGACTTGCCCCAAGTCACACAGCTGACAATTGGCAGAGCTGGGATTTGAACCCATGACCTCTGACTCCAAAGCCCGGGCTCTTTCCACTGAGCCAATAGGAGGACACAATCCCTGCTTCAAGAAGCTTCCAATCCAGCCGTAGAGGCTGGCACTAAATGGGAGGAAGAATGAAAAGTGGTCTGAGAAGCAGCGTGTCTTAGAGGAAAGACACAGGCATGGGAGTCATGGGGCCTGGGTTCTAATCCCAGCTCTGCCACATGTCTGCTGTGTGACCTTGTGGCAAGTCATTTAACTTCTCTGTGCTTCATCTGTATTTATTGAGTGCTTACTATGTGCAAAGCATTGTACTAAGTACTTGAGAGAGTACAATGCAACAGATTTGGCAGACACATTCCCTGCCCATGTCGAGTTTACAGTCTAGAGGGGGAGACAGACATTAATATGAATAAATAATTTATAATATATAATTTAAAGATATGTACATAAGTGCTGTGGGGGTTAAGACTGTGAGTCCCACTTGGGGCATGCACTGTTTTCCACATGATTATAAATAATAATAAGCAATAAAACAGAGCTCGTAGACACCTTCCCTGCCTACAATTATCTATATAATAATGACGGTATTTGTTAAGCGCTTACTATTTGCCAAGCACTGTTCTAAATACTGGGATAGATACAGGGTTATCAGGTTGTCCCACGTGGGGCTCATAGTCTATGTAAAATCCCCATTTTACAGATGAGGTAACTGAGGCCCAGAGAAGTTAAGTGACTTGCCCAAAGTCACACAGCTGACAAGTGGCGGAGGCAGGATTAGAACCCACGCCCTCTGACTCCCAAGCCCGTGCTCTTTCCTCTAAGCCACACTGCTTCATCACCCTCTAGACCGGCAGTTTGTTGTGGGCAGGGAATGTGTCTACCAACCCTTTTATATCGTACACTCCCAAGCGCTTAGTGCTTAGCACACTCTAAGTGCTCAATAAATACCATTGATTTACTGACTGAGTTTGCAGTCTAGAGGGGACCAGTTTTCCGCTTGTCTCCCCTTAGAGGATTGACCTGAGCCCTTTCCCTTCTAGGACTTGCAGGTTGGGTTGCAGGAGGAGGAAAATGTTCAGGACCCGTTCCCAACCAGGCTGATATCCCGAGTCAGTGACCTTGGGGTCGGGGGAGTCGGCTGACCACCGTGGGTGAGGGTTCTGGCGGTCCCAGGGGCCGCACAGGACTCTCTTCGGAGGCAGAAAAGAAGCAGATTGCTTTTCCTCGTGACACTTCTGTTGTCCCTCTTGTTGGACTTTGTTTATTAAAGACTCAGTTGGAGCCATATGGTCCTACCCCATAATAAAAAGAAAAGGCAAGCTGGAGAAAGGCCTAGAGGAAAATTAATCAACCAGTCAAGCAAATGGTATTTATTGAGTGCTTAGTAGGGGCGGAACGCTGTACTAGACACGTCCCCTGGACACAATGAGTTTATATTCTAGAGAAGTTGTGAATAAGCTGGATACTCTGAGAAGCAGCGTGGCTCAGTGGAAAGAGCCTGGGTTTTGGAGTCAGAGGTCATGGGTTCAAATCCCAGCTCCGCCAAATGTCAGCTGTGTGACTTTAGGCAAGTCACTTCACTTCTCTGTGCCTCAGTTCCCTCATCTGTAAAATGGGGATTAAGACTGTGAGCCCCACATGGGACAACCTGATTGCTTTGTAACCTCCCCAGCGCTTAGAACAGTGCTTTGCACCTAGTAAGTGCTTAATAAATGCCATTATTATTATTATTATTACTCCTTCTGTTTGAAATGCAACAACCATTTTAGGGGCTGCTGAGGTGTGCTTTTTTCCCCCAGTATTCCTAGGTTTTTGCAGCTGTGACTCCCCTCCCACCCCATAGAATTTTAAAGACATTTCCTGGATGTTTTGTATTTGTATTGGCTCTGAAGAAAAAAGGATGGCTATTTGCCCGGTTTTATACTGAGTGGTCTGGTTTTCAGGGAGGGGTCTGTCATTATGGTGCCAAACCACTTTAGATGTGGTATGTTTTTATCTTCAGCATCTAGTCACCCTCTTCCTCTGAGGGAGGCTCTAGTTGTAAAATAACCTTTCAGTGAGTCCTTCAAATCCAGAATGCTCCAGTCAGAGTGGCAGTGTAAGCTTGTTGTGGGCAGGGAGTGTGTCTGTCTATTGTTGTACTGTACTCTCCCAAGAGTTTAGTACAGTGCTCTACACACAGTAAGTGCTCAATAAATATGATTGAGTGGATGGGTATAACATGTCTGTGGCTTCTGAAGAAGCAGCATGGCCTAGTGGAAAGAGCATAGGACTGAGTGTCAGGATGCCTGGGTTGTATTCCCGCCTCCGTCACTTGCCTGCTGGATGGCCTTGGGCAAGTCACTTTACTTCTCTGGGCCTCTGTTTCCTCACCTGAAAAACTGGGTTTTCCACCCCGTTAGACTGGGAGCTCCATATGGAAGAGACTGTTCTGATCTGCTTGTATTGTTTCTGCCCCAGTGCTTCGCTTCTAGTAAATACTTAACAAATACCATAATAATGATGATTACAATTGTAATCACAGCCTTCCATCTTCCTACTCAAGCAGTGGTAATTATTGAGCATTTACCGTTGTGCAGAGCACTGTACTAAACACTTGGGAGAGTTGGTAGGCACCTTCCCTGCCCATGAGGGGCTTACAGCCTGGGGACTCCTAGGGAAAAGGAGATAATGTGGTCATTTAAACTGGAAGGCACTGATCACTCTGTCTCTGATAATAACAATAACAATAATAATAATAATAATGGCATTTGTTAAGCGCTTACTATGTGCAGGGCACTGTTCTAAGTGCTGGGGAGGGAATACAAGGTGATCAGGTGGTCCCACATGGAGTTCACAGTCTTAAACCCCATTTTACAGATGAGGGAACTGAGGCTCAGAGAAGTTAAGTGACTTGCCAAGGTCACACAGCAGACATGTGGCGGAGTTGGGATTAGAACCCTTGACCTCTGACTGACTCCCAAGCCCGGGCTTTTTCCACTGAGCCACGCAGCTTCGATGGCATTTGATGGCATTTATTAAGCACTTACTATGTGCCAAGCACTGTTCTAAGCACTGGGGAGGTTACAATAATAATAATTATAATAATAATAGCATTTATTAAGTGCTTACTATGTGCAAAGCACTGTTCTAAGCGCTGGAAAGGTTACAAGGTGATCAGGTTGCCCCATGGGGGGCTCACGTCTTCATCCTCATTTTACAGATGAGGGAACCGAGGCCCAGAGAAGTGACTTCCCCAAAGTCACACAGCTGACAATTGGTGGAGCTGGGATTTGAACCCACGACCTCTGACTCCAAATCCCGTGCTCTTCCCACTGAGCCACACTGCTTCTCCAAGTTTCTCTGATGAAACTTAAGCAGGACTAGGGAGTTAGAGCTGAACTGGAAGAGTTGGGGATTGGGGCCTGGTGGGTAAGGAGCTTTTCTTTGACCAGGTGATTGAGGGCACATGAGTATCAAAGGAAGCTGCCGCCTTAAAAAAACAAAATCAAAACCTCTCTTTCTCTCCTCCCAGGGGTTCCAGCAAAAGTTCTCCTTCCACAGTAAAGAGATTGTGGCCATCAGCTGCTCCTGGTGCAAACAGGCGGTAAGTGGGGGGAAACTTGCTGGGAGGGACACTGGGAATGGGAAGCCATGCAGCTGCAGGTCTCACAGCCGCTAATCAATCAATCAATGGTATTCATGGAGCATTTACTATGATGTGCAGAACACTGTTCTAAGTGCTTGGGAGAGTATAATGTAACAGAGTTAGCAGATGTGTTCCCTGCCCATAGGGATCTTACAGTATAGAGGGGAGACAGATGTCAATATGAATAAAGTAATTTATAATAAATTATTTAAGGACACATACACAACTAGATATGCCCACATGACCGGCTCATGGCGGGTGACCTCTATCTCAAAGAGATATGTCTATTTATTTATTTATTCTATTTATTTATTTATTCTATTTATTATTTATTTATTTTACTTGTACATATCTATTCTATTTATTTTATTTTGTTAGTATGTTTGGTTTTGTTCTCTGTCTCCCCCTTTTAGACTGTGAGCCCACTGTTGGGTAGGGACTGTCTCTATATGTTGCCGACTTGTACTTCCCAAGCGCTTAGTACAGTGCTCTGCACACAGTAAGTGCTCAATAAATACGATTGATTGATTGATTGATTGATTGATTGATTGATATGTCTCTGGTCACCTGGACCGGCTCTGGGACCAGGTGACCAGAGATATATCTCTTTGAGATAGAGGTGACCCGCCGTATTTCCAGAAAAAAAAAATATTTCCGGCCTTCCTCTTCTGAATTCCCCAGCCGCTCCTAATTTGGGTTGTTTTAAGGCTCCAGGCCCAGGACAAGTAGTCTGTTCCACACTCGTTGCTGGTCACTTGATGGGATGCAAGCGGATTGAGGCGTTTCCATCATCATCAGTGGGATTTACTGAGCAGTAACTGTGGGCATAGTACTGTACTAAGCACTTGGGAGAGTACAACTGAGTAGACACATTCCCTGCCCACAACAAGCTTACATGGCGATACAGTCTTCTAGACGGTGAGCCCACTGTTGGGTAGGGACCGTCTCTATATGTGCCAACTTGTACTTCCCAAGCACTTAGTACAGTGCTCTGCACACAGTAAGCGCTCAATAAATACGATTGAATGAATGAATGAATGAATGGCAATGCCCCCTGTCCCTGAGAGGTGTGGGTTGGGGAGGATGCCAAGTTCTGCTAGGCAGTGAAGTCATTTGCGGAAGCTGCCACCATTTTCTTGTCATTATTATCATTATTATTGTTGTTGCTGTTGTTGTATCTAAATCCTTACTATGTGTCACGCCCTGTTCTAAGCACTGAGATAGATTCAAGGACTCAGTCCTTACCCCATGTGGGACTCACCATCTATATAGGAGGGAGAACAGGCATTGAATCTCCATTTCACAGATGAGGAAACTAAGGCCCAGAGAAATGACTTGGCCAAGGTCATAGAGCCGACAATTGGCAGAGCCGGGATTAGAATCCAGGCCCGCGTCCTAGCCAAAAGGCCATGCTGCTCCTTGGAGATCTGTGAGGCGAATCCACTCTGGTCATCCCTTCAAGGAGGGTCCCGACTGGAGGGCTGACGGAGGCCGTGAGGGGACGGCAAGCAGGAGGTGTCTGGCCCTTGCTGATCCTGGCGTGTCCCGGTCCCTCGCTCATCGGCATCGGACACCCCCTTCACTCTGGGCTCCTCCCGCTTTCTCTCTTCCAGTTCCACAATAAGGTGACCTGCTTCATGTTACAGCACATCGAAGAGCCATGTTCACTGGGAGCCCACGCTGCCGTCATCATCCCGCCCACATGGATCATTAAGGTGAAGAAAAATCAGGTAACCGCATGCTGTCATTGGTCACTGATGCCAGGGGCCGTCCGGCCCCGTGAAACCATGGCTTCCCACACCCCTGTCAGTAGTTTCACCGACTCTGTTTGTCTCGGGCTGCGGCCCCTCATCCAGGAGCTCCCGCTGGAGCCGATCCGGCCGCGATATTCCATCTGCTTAATGGAAAGAGCATTTCTGTTCTCCTGGAGGAAAGAATCCAGGGACCCACATTGCCCGGTGACCCCACGTGTCTCTGACCTCAAATAGCTTGTGTCTCAACGGCAGCCTGCCATCATCTAACACTGCCGACCACATCAGTCAGTGTCCGCTACCCTCCTTTCTAGCCTGAACCCTGAACGCTAGCCATAGCTCTCATTAAAACCCAACTTCACCCTTGCCCTACCCATCCTGCTTTGATCCATGAGCATCCCCAGGCTCAACCGTTAATGTTTGGATTCTCCATCATTTGTAGTTAAGTTCTCTCCAGGGGTTCCCTAAGCGCCCTAGATGGGGCCAGGTAAGTCACGGACTGAGGATTGATTTCCTTCTCATCCATATGCTTTATTTTTTATGTTGTCATGGAGTAGCAGTTATTGGATGCCCATCTGGGGCAGTTATTGGCAGCCCATTTGCTGTTGGCTACTTCCGAAATGCTTTCTGTGATTTGGCTACCCCACTATCGACGCCTGGTCACATGTTGAGGTTACATGTTGGGGTTCCAGACCCCAGGGGAGAGACTGGGAACTTGGAAACTTCTCTAGGGGCTCTAGGACACCACAATAAATCTGGTTGAATTAAGTACTTTTAATGGACAATGGCAACCTTTCATCAGATGGTCCCAGCATCAAGTAACTTCGTCCCACTGACCCAGTGGAAGAAGTGGCTGAGAGATGGGGCCTGTGTGAGCTTGCTGGGATCTGATAAAATATAAACTGAAGCAGCATGGCCCAGTGGCTACAGCACAGGCCTAGAAGTCAGAAGGACCTGGGTTCTAATCCTGCCTTCCCCCTTGTCTGCTCTGTGACCTTGGGCCAGTCACTTCACTTCTATGGGCCTCAGTTCCCTTATCTGTAAAATGGGGATTAAGATTGTAAGCCCCATGTGGGACAGAGATTGTGCCCAACCTGATTAGCTTGTATCTTCCCCCAGTGCTTAGTAGAGTGACAGGCACATAGTATGTAGTTAACAAATACCATAAAAAAAGGCAATAAAGAAGGATGCCCCATTCATAACGTTCAAAACTTAAATGTGTGTTTGGTGCCATCTTATAGGCAAATTAAGCAATTGCCTAGGATTCTATAAGGCCAGAGGGGGCCATTTTCCAACTCCCAAGTCTTCCTTCCGCGTCCAGCTTCCCTTCCTTTGCTTCAGTTGATCCGAGCTGACCCTGCTGGTGGGTTTCATTGCCTGAAGATGCTTTACCCGTGGAAAGTGTCTATCCTGGGATGGCTCCTGGGGCCTTCCCACATTCCCCACCATGCCTCCCTAAAGGAAAAATGGGTAACAAGATAGACTGTAAGTTCGTTATGGGCAGGCAATAGCGTTTGCTAATTCTATTTTATTGTACTCTCACAAGCGCTTAGTGCAGTGCTCTGCACATAGTAAACACTCATTAAATGCGATTGACTGACTGTAAGCTCCTTATGGGCAGGGAACGCGTTTGCTAATTCTATTTTACTGTACTCTCACAAGCGCTTAGTGCAGTGCTCTGCACATAATAAACACATTAAATGCGATTGACTGTCAGCTCATTATGGGCAGGGAACGCGTTTGCTAATTCGATTTTGTTGTGCTCTCACAAGCACTTAGTGCAATGCTCTGCACATAGTAAACACTCATTAAATATGATTGACTGACTGTAAGCTCCTTATGGGCAGGGAACGTGTGTGCTAATGCTATTTTACTGTACTCTCACAAGCGCTTAGTGGAGTGCTCTGCACATAATGAACACTCATTAAATACAATTGATTGTAAACTCATTATGGGCAGGGAACGGGTTTGCTAATTCGATTTTATTGTACTCTCACAAGTGCTTAGCGCAGTGCTCTGCATATAATGAACACTCATTAAATACGATTGACTGTAAGCTCATTATGGGCAGGGAACACGTTTGCTAATTCGATTTTATTGTACTCTCACAAGCGCTTAGCGCAGTGCTCTGCACATAATAAACACTCATTAAATATGATTGACTGTAAGCTCATTATGGGCAGGAAACACATTTGCTAATTTTATTTTACTGTACTCTCACAAGCTCTTAGTGCAGTGCTCTGCACATAATAAACACTCATTAAATACGATTGACTGACTGTAAGCTCATTTTGGGCAGAGAACGTCTCTGTTAATTCTGTTGTACTTTCCCAAGAGTTTAGCACAGTGCTCTACACTTAATAAGCACTCAGTAAATACTGCTTGGGTTTGCCCAGGGACTTGGGTTTTCTGAGGTTCTCTACTCTCCGCCCCCAAGGTTGAGGCCCAGCAGAGGTTAAGGCAGGGATCCGGGAGGGGAGGATGAGGTGCAGACGGGACGAGTCTGGCAGGAACCCAGAGTGGGAGAAGAAGAAGAGAAATGGGCAGGGCCATTGGCGGGGGTACTGTTGATACCACGAAGAGGCTGTAATAATCACTGTGGTATTTATTAAGTGCTTAGTATGTGCCAGGCACTGTATTATTGCTGGAGAGGATACAGTCTCTGTCCCACATGGGGCCCACAGTCTTTATCCTCATTTTACAGATGAGGGAACAGAGGCATTGAGAAGTGAAGTGACTTGCCCAAGGCCACACAGCAGACAAATGGCAGATCCGGGATTAGAACCCATGACCTTCCAACTCCCAGGCCCGGGCTCTAACCACTATGCAATTCTGCTTCCTAGCTGAGCCTTGCCCAGTTCCTTGGCCTCGGAATTAGCCTTCTTCAGCTCCCAGATGGAGAAGCCTCCACTGTTTTTCCTTGCCCTTAGATCGTAAGCTCCTTAGTTCATTCATTCATTCATTCAATCATATTTACTGAGTGCAGAGCACTCTACTAAGCGCTTGGGAAGTACAAGTTGGCAACATATAGAGATGGTCCCTACCCAACAGTGGGTTAATTCTCTATTGTAATAAAAGTGGTGGTCTTTGTTAAGCACGTTTTATGTGCCAAACGCTATTCTAAATGCTGGGATAGATAGAAGGGAATCAGGTTGGACACATTCCCTGTTCCCCACTGAATTTATGGTCTATGACGAAGAACAGGTTTGGAATCCCCATTATACAGATAAGGAAATGGAAGCACAGAGAAGTCAAGCGAGTTGCCTGAGGTCACCCAGCCAGCCGGTGGAAGATCTGGGATTAGAACCCAAGTCCTTTAACTCCCATCATCATCAATCGTATTTATTGAGCGCTTACTGTGTGCAGAGCACTGTACTAAGCGCTTGGGAAGAACAAATTGGCAACATATAGAGACAGTCCCTACCCAACAGTGGGCTCACAGTCTAAAAGGGGGAGACAGAGAACAAAACCAAACATACTAACAAAATAGAATAAATAGAATAGATATGTACAGGTCTGTGCTCTTCCCACGAGGCCACGCTGTACGTGGTAGACACTCAACAAATACCATTTACTGATCGGTTCTCTGTTCCATGTGCGTGGCTCAGGCTCACCTCAGCTCCACGGCCAGGCTGAAGCCCAGTTTCTGCTTCCATTCAGGACGTTCGGGGCCTCACTTATGGATAGTTGGGCCCAGTCAGTAAGAGCCCCAAGCGTGGCAGCTAAATCGGTTTTAGGGGTAGCCAAGGAAGGAGGCGGATGAAGGGATTAGTACCCGAGCTGGTCCAGGAAGATTGGTAGCGGCCGCCGCCTTCTGCCCAGAAGAGCTCTTTAGGTGGAGATGGCGTGAATCCAATCATTTTTCTCTTCTTTCAGGAGAGGAGTTGGTTCCAGGAGGTTGTAGCTCTCTGGTCTCTACCTCCAAGGATTAGGCAGTCCAGGAGTGGTGGCGGGGGGGGCGGGGGGTGTCTCACCTGGGCTATTTAGTCTCTCTCCCCGCCCCCTGCACCAAATTCAGCTGGTCCGCAGAATTTCAAACTATGAGGAGTGAATTATCAGGAGGCCGTAAGCTGAAATTCGAGGCTCAGCTTTGACCTGGGCAACCTTTCTGTGCCTCAGTTTCCTCATCCGCTCTCCCTCCCTCTGACTTGTGAGCCCTGTGCAGGATGGGCCAGTATCTCACCTGATCCCCTTGTAAGTACCTCAGGGTTTAGTGCAGAGTAAAGTCTTATTAAAGACTATAATTATACTTTGTAAAAATTGTGTTAGTGTTCAGATGCAGTTTTTTGATGTGAAGACAAGTTATTTTGATATAAAATAGCTCGGTGTCAGTGTAGGAATTTACCAGCAGAGGAGAATGTAGTTGAAATGGTAGAAATATTGTGGTCTATTTGAAGAACATGCGACTGGAGTCCTGGGTTCTTTGTCCCAGGGATCACTGTTTTATTACTTCAGGCAACTCATGTAGCCTCTTGGGCCTTAATTTGTTCTTCTTACATGGATTTTGTGAGGACGAAAATAAGATAATCAGCCTAAAAGCCCCTTACAAATGTGGTTGTGCTATGAAATTCAAGGAATTTTGCTATCAATAATGAATTCATTATTACAATTAGTAGTAATAAAAACTATACTCAAGTCTGTACATGAAAAACTGAACAACTGAGTGATAAAGTATCTCTCCTGCATTTTTGAAAAATTGAATTTATATAGGCTATACATTGCATTCATTTCATTAGGCACCATGAAGAAATATTTAGTTCAGAAATGATTTAAATGAGGTTAAATGCATTTTGGCATTATTTAATAAAAAAATAAGAAGAATTTCAGGAGTTTCAAAACGAGATTCTTCTAGGCTGTTGAACCCGCTGTTGGGGTAGGGACCATCTCTATATGTTGCCAACTTGTACTTCCCAAGCGCTTAGTACAGTGCTCCGCATACAGTAAGCGTTCAATAAATATGATTGAATGAATGAATGAATGAATAGGAAACAATCTATCAGTCGATATTTGTTGAGCATTTGCTGTGTGCAGGAGCACTGTACTAAGTACTCAGGAGAGTATAGTATGGTATAATTGATAGACACAATCTGCTCCTGCAAGGAGCTGACAATCTAGAGGTGTATATTTCGACTGAGGACTGAGAGCAGCTGCAGAAGCACTGTGGCCTCGAGGATTGAGCACAGGCCTAGGAGTTAGAAGGACCTGGGTTCTAATCCCAGTTCCCCCACTTGTCCGCTCTGTGACCTTAGGTAAGCCACTTCACTACTCTGTTCCTCAGTTTCCTCATCTGTAAAATGGGGATCAAGGCTCTAAGCTCTAAGACTTCCCCGTGGAGAGAAGCAGCGTGGCTCAGTGGAAAGAGCCCGGGCTTTGGAGTCAGAGGTCAAGGGTTCAAATCCCGGCTCCGTCAATTGTCAGTTGTGTGACTTTGGGCAAGTCACTTCACTTCTCTAGGCCTCAGTTCACTCGTCTGGAAAATGGGGATTAAGACTGTGAGCCCCCTGTGGGACAACCTGATCACCTTGTAATCTCCCCAGTGCTTAGAACAGTGCTTTGCACATAGTAAGAGCTTAATAAATGCCATCATCATTATTATTATTATGTAGGGCAGGGACTGTGTCCGGCCTGATTACCTTGTATCGACCCCTGGGCTTTGTACAGTGCCTGGCATATAGTAAGCACTTAACAAATACCATTTTTTTTTAAAAAAGAAGCCAGACCTAGAGGTGACTCCCCATGGGGAATTCCCCTGTATCACTGGAGATTTTCTGGCTCCAAATGCTAGAGTCCAGAGAATTTGGCCCCATCTGCAGTTTAACCACAGACTTCAGGTGGGCTTTTCCCAAGGTCTCCCCAAAGTGGGAAAGCCTTGGAGACCCCAAGGAGCACTTGTCACCAAAGGAGGCCATCCAGAGGGACAGAGACACTTGTGGACAGGTCCCCAGGGAACTTACAGAAAGGATGGAGTGAATCCGGAGAGGCAGACCGCAGCCCACTTGAGGCTGTAGAAGCAAGTGTCAGATGAATCAGATGGGAAGCAGCATGATGTAGTGGATTCAGCACAGACTTCGGAGTCAGAGGTCATGGGTTTGAATCCCAGCACTGCCTCTTTTCTGCTGTGTGACCCTGGGCAAGTCACCTCACTTCTCTGGGTCTGTTACCTCATCTGTAAATGGGGATTGAGACTGTGAACCCCATGTGGGGTAGGGAAGCAGCGTGGCTCAGTGGAAAGAGCCCAGGCTTGGGAGTCAGAGGTCATAGGTTCTAATCCCAGCTCCGCCACTTGTCAGCTGTGTGACTTTGGGCAGGTCACTTCACTTCTCTGGGCCTCAGTTACCTCATCTGTCAAATGGGGATGAAGAGTGTGAGCCCCCCGCGGGACAACCTGATCCCCTTGTATCACCCCAGAGCTTAAAACAGTACTTCGCACGTAGTAAATGCTTAACAAATACCATCATTATTATAGGGACTGTGTCCAACCTTATTTGCTTGTATCCACCCCAGTCCTTAGAACAGTACTTCGCACATAGTAAGTGCTTAACAAATACGATCATTATTATAGGGACTGTGTCCAACCTTATTTGCTTGTATCCACCCCAGTGCTTAGAACAGTGCTTCGCACATAGTAAGCGCTTAACAAATACCATCATTATTATAGGGACTGTGTCCAACCTTATTTGCTTGTATCCACCCCAGCGCTTAGTACAGTGCCTGGCACATAGTAAGCACTTAAAAATACCATTACTGTTATTGTTATTATGGGTAGGTGGCCTAAGAGGCGATGAAGTCCAAGAGTGGTGGTCTTCCAACAGCCCAGGAACAAAGTTGATTTAGGCCGGTGTCTTCCCTCATCCCTGGGCTGTCAGGCCTGGTGAAGCAGCCACTGCAGCCACAAGTCAGAGGAGGGGGTCTCAAGACCTCATTCTCTTCTCTGGGGTGTGAGATCCCCCTCTATTCAAACCATCGGGCCAGGATTCCTCTCCTGAGACCCTATGGCACCTCATTCTCTTCTCTGGGGTGTGAGATCCCCCTCTATTCAAACCACCGGGCCAGGATTCCTCTCCTGAGACCCTATGGCATGACCTGCACAGGCAGGGAAAAAAAAAACATGAAAAATAGTCCCTTTTATCATGTTTTTTTTTACATTTTCATACAGGTGGTCTCCATACCAGGAGACGAACCTGATTGGGAGGGAGACTGGAGCTCCCCAGAGAAAACGGGAGTCTCCCCCCCGAGTCGGGAGGGTTGGCAGGTATAACGTGTGTTGTTATGCAAGTCCATCGGGGGGTGACTCTTGCCCCCCCAGCTCACTGGGAGGAGTCTCTGACTCCAGAGTACCGGACTGGTTTCTGTCTGTGGCTTTCTCCATGAGCAGTGGCTTGGAAGTGTGAACGCATGAGAAGCATGTGGCCTCACGGCATGTACTGGATACCGTCCCATCCTCCACATGGAGCGTGCATGGGGGAAGCGCCCAGCTAGGGCTCAAACTCTTAGCCGATTCTCCCTTTCTCTTCTCACAGAATTCACTCAAGGCCTCGAGTCGGAAGAAGAAGAGGACATCCTTCAAGAGAAGAGTCAGCAGGAGGGGTGCCGAAGTAAGCATCCTCCCCCCAGCTCCATCTGGGGCCCGGGAGGGAAGACTGGGATAGGTCAGGTCGGGTGGAGGCAGGGGAATGCTGGGTGGAATGGCAGCACTCCGTGGAACCCCAAGCTATGTCCTTGAAGGGTTTTTGGGAATGTTCTGGGCTCCTACTCTGGAACTGAAGGGTTTCTCCTCCCTCCTCCCCCACCAAAGCCAAATGGGCCAACGTGAAAGAGCGGTGCTTGGCTATTCCGCTGTGCATCCCAGCTTCCAGATTTGGCAGCTCATAGTGGGCGCTTTTACCTTTGGGTATTCGCCCAGGTGGAATGTGCACTTTGAGTCTGTGCAACAGTGGTGATTGTTGGCCCTGAGCCATCGACACAATCATATTTATTTAGCACTGTTTTAAGCACTTGGGAGAGTATGACATGAGTTGGCAGGCGCATTCCCTGACCACAAGGAACTTACAATCTAGCGGGGGAGATAGACGCTAAAATAAATTATATATATATATATGTGGGGTAGGGAAGCAGCATGGCTCAGTGGAAAGAGCCCGGGCTTGGGAGTTATTATATATATGTATATATATATATATATATATATATATATATACACACACACAAGTGCTGTGGGGCTGAGGGTATCTTTGCCCTGGCCCAGCCTCCTCCCTGGTAGCACACCTGAAGGACCAGTAGGGACCCAGGTTGCCCACCCTCTCCCTTAAAAGCTCTCCTACAGTGATTTGTTTGTCAGGATAAACTGGAACCTCGACTCCCATCTGAACTTGCTCAGAGCACGTGTCTGGTTTTCCCGGAGACGCCAGAGGGGCCGATTATGCTGCCTGGCTTCGTAAGGTCTTCAAATCCCCTGGGATTTGGGATACGGTCTGGCTTTCCCCAGGCCACTCTGCTATTCCTACATTTTGTCCCTGCAGGAAAACCGAGGCCGCCCATTTGTCGTGAAGCCTGTCTCCTCCCCGCTCATGAAACCGTTGCTCGTGTTTGTGAATCCCAAGAGTGGAGGAAACCAGGTAAGATCCCCTGCACATCCCCAGAAGGATAATAGTCATACCAGTGCCTGCTAGATGATTACCAAGTGCCAATGGGAGGAGTCTCTGACTCCAGAGTGCTAAGTGCTGGGTTAGAAGCAAGAGAATCAGCTGGACACAGCCGCTGTCCTGCACGGGGCTCACCGTCCAATTGACTAGCACCTACCCCGGTACTTAGAGCAGTGTTTGACCCAAAGTAAGTGCTCAGCAAGTGCCATAAAATGAACAAAGCAAACAGTGATTTGAATGTCTGAACTGGTGATGCAAATCCTTTGGAAGAAAGAAGTGTTACCCTTCCATCAGTCTGTGGAACCTACTGAGCACCAGCTGAGTGCCTCACACAGTGCTAAACACTTTGGGGAGGGCAACCCCCAAGGTACATGGTCCCTGCCGACAATATGGGGGGAGATGAACAGACTGAAACTCTTCCCAAATGTAGGAAGCAACAACGGGGATCATCATCTTCAATAGTATGTATTGAGTTTTATTGAGCACTTACTATGTGCAGAGTGGCTCAGTGGAAAGAGCCCGGGCTTGAGCGTCAGGGGTCATGGGTTCTAATCCCGGCTCCTCCACTTGTCAGCTGCGTGACTTTGGGCAAGTCACTTAAATTCTCTGTGCTTCAGTTTCCTCACCTGTAAAATGGGGGTGACGACTGCAAGCCCCAGGTGGGACAACCTTGATTACCTTGTATCCCCCCACCAACGCTTAGAATACTGCTTGGCAAATAGTAAGTGCTTAACAAATACCAACATTATTACTATTATTATTATTATTATTGTACCTAGCACTTGGGAGAGTACAATTCAACAGAATTAGTGGAAACATTCCCTGCCCAAAACAATCTTACAGTCTAAAGAGAGCTTACAGCCCCCTGTGGGAGAGGGACTGTATCCTATGTAATTACCTTGTATCTA
Source organism: Tachyglossus aculeatus (assembly GCF_015852505.1). Lineage (NCBI taxonomy): Eukaryota > Metazoa > Chordata > Mammalia > Monotremata > Tachyglossidae > Tachyglossus > Tachyglossus aculeatus. The sequence goes on along the minus strand of NC_052075.1, from coordinate 48,457,559 downwards.
CTCCAGCGCTTAGCACAGTGCTTGGAACACAGAAAGTGCTTAATAATGACCACTATTATTATTACTATTACTACTAATAATAATGATAGCCTAGAGCTTTGGCCCTATATAACTTTTCCTAGGAGGAGTTTGTAGCTTCCATTAGCATGTTTGCTGGCTATTTGGTACCCGGGTTGACTTTGTGGGTTCTGTATGAGGGGGAGATATTCAGCTGCTTTTTCTGTTCGCTGATTTTCTATTTCTCTTCAGGGGACCAAGGTTCTTCAGATGTTCATGTGGTTCCTGAATCCACGTCAGGTTTTCGATCTCTCTCAGGAAGGGCCAAAGGATGCGTAAGTTTTAAAATTGGGAGCCTGGGCCTACCATTCCTTCTCACCCCAACAGTCTGGGAGAGACCTGCTCTCTCATCAAATGGAAGTTGATTTTTGTTGGGAGTTCGGATTAAGCTTTCCATGTTTGAAGCCTTGGGATGGATTGATTTTTTTTTTTTTATGGTTCTTGTTGAGTGTTTACTATGTACCAGGCACTGTTCTAAGCGCTGAGGTAGATTCAAGGTAATCAATCAATCAAGGGCATTTATTGAGAGCTTACTATGTGCAGAGCACTGTTCTAAGCACTTGGAAGGGTACGGTATAACAGAATTAGCAGAAATGTTCCCTGTTGGACACAGTCCATGTCCTGTATAGGGCTCACATTCTTAATCCCCATTTTTCAGATGATGTAATTGAGGCCCAGAGGAGTTGGGTGACTTGTCCAAGATCATACAGCAGACTAGTGGTGGAGTCCATTTAGAACCCAGGTCCTTCTGATTCTCAGGCCTCTGCTCTATCCACTAGCCCGCAAACTGCGTTTGGGATCTGGAGAGTCCCTGTGTCTTCCCTGTCATGGAGAATGGGGAAAGAAACAGTGTGGTTCAGTGGAAAGAGCATGGGCTTTGGAGTCAGAGATCATGGGTTCAAATTCCGGCTCCGCCGCTTGTCAGCTGTGTGACTTTGGGCAAGTCACTCAACTTCCCTGTACCTCAGTTACCTCATCTGTAAAATGGGGACTGTGAGCCCCCTGTGGGACAACCTGATCATCTTGTAACCTCCCCAGTGCTTAGAACAGTGCTTTGCACATAGTAAATGCTTAATAAATGCCATTATTATTATTAAAGAGCGCTGCTCTGGAATTTGGGTTCTAGCTCCGATCCTGCCTTTAGCTGATGCTCATGGACTCAGAGGGTACCTGACTTCCTCAGAGTGCCGCACCCCTGCTCGCCCTCTGGCTTGGTGCACTCTGGGCCACAGTGGGAACATGAGAACAGTGCTTCGCACATAGTAAGAGCTTAACAAATGCCATTATTATTATTATTATTAAATCAATCAGTCAATGGCATTTATTGAGCATTTACTGTGTGCAGGGAATTGTGCTAAGCAATACAATATGATAGAGTTGGTAGAGACTTTCCTTGCCCACAAGGAGCTTAAGGTCTAGAGGGGGAGACAGATATTAAAATAAATAATGGATATTTCCATAAGTGCTGGGGGGCTGAGGGTGGAGTGAATAAAGGGTATGGGTGAAAGGGAGTGCAGAAGGGAGAGGGAGTAGGAGGGATGAAGGCTCAGTCGGGAAGGGGAGGGGTGGCATAGATGGTATTTTGTTTTGTGGTGGACCAACTGCTGGGGGCAGGGATGAAAGACCACGAGTGTCAGCGGGCAGGCTACTAGCACCAATCAATCAATCAATCAATCAATCGTATTTATTGAGTGCTTACTGTGTGCAAAGCACTGTACTAAGTGCTTGGCCAGAGTGGTCTGCCCGGCTGGCCTGCCCTGACCAGGAGTCAGTGGTGGGGGGCTGTCTCCATACACCCCTCATCTGTAGCCAGACTGAGGGCAGGCAGATGCCCTGCAGGTCGGCCATGCTTTGTCAGAAGTAGGGATAAATGATGCACACCCTCGGCCCCAAAGCAATTATGTCCATATACGTAATTCATTAATTAATATTAATGTTGTCTCCCCCTCCATACTGTAAGCCCCTTATAGGCAGGGAATGTGTCTACCAACTCTGTTACTTTGTACTCTCCCAAGCTCTTAGTATTCATTCATTCATTCATTCAATCGTATTTATTGAGCACTTATTGTGTGCAGAACACTGTACTAAGCGCTTGGGAAGTACAAGTTGGCAACATTAACTGAGTGAATACTTAGTGAAATGCTGAACTTCAACCATTGGTTACCCTAAACTAGAAGCTTTTGTTTTAGTCTTTTGATTCCACCTCCTAAGTTTTCTTCACACTTTTCCAAGTGGTGCTTGACCACCTGATGCCAATCTTTAAATGCAATTGATTAATTGATAGGTGGGTGATGGTTGGTCAGAAGCCGGGACAAATGGAAACTCGCAGCAGGGAAAATATCTGGCCCATTTGGGTGACCTTTGGGTGACCTTTCCTTCACAAAGCTCTTCAGGGAAACTTTCACTCCCCTCCAGAGGAGCTCTGGATAGGGGAAACGTCATTTGCTTTCCCTGGAAACCAGAATTTAGAAGGCGGCACCAGTGAGAGGGGCTGGGGGCGGGAGGCCATGTCTCCAATCGGCCGCCCAAGACTTTAGCGGGTCAGGTGAGTGCAACACAAAATGATGAGTTCCAGGGTATCTGACAAAGCAGGAGGCCTTGTTGAGCCCTCCTACTTCTCCTTCCTCTTCTGTATTATGGTCTTACTTGAATTCTGGCTCCTTAGCCCCTGGGTCACAACTGTTTATTAATTACCTCTAATTACTACAGGATTTGTCTTGATAGGACTCTCAATGCACTTTAGATTGGTGTCCCCACGTTTGTTATGGTACTAAGCACCAACTGTGTGCCAAGCCCCTAGGATGCACAAAATAATTAGATTGGATGCAGTCCCTGGCCCACACGAGGCTCATATTTTGAGGGAAGGAGAAAAATATCTTATCCCCATTTTACAGGTAAGGAAACTGAGTGGTTGTGACTTTTTATGGTATTTGTTAAGAGCTTACTGTGTGCCAGGCACTGTAATAATAATAATAATGGCATTTATTAAGCGCTTACTATGTGCAAAGCACTGTTCTAAGTGCTGGGGAGGTTACAAGGTGATTAGGTTGTCCCATGGGGGACTCACAGCCTTAATCCCCATTTTCCAGATGAGGTAATTGAGGCCCAGAGAAGTGAAGTGACTTGTCCAAAGTCACACAGCTGACAATTGGCAGAGCCAGGATTTGAACCCATGACCTCTGACTCCAAAGCCCATGCTCTTTCCACTGAGCCACGCTGCTTCTCTACTAAGTGTTGGGGTAGATACAAGCTAATCAGGTTGGGCAGAGTCCAGGTTCCACATGGAGCTCACAGTCTTAATCCCCATTTTGCGGATGAGGTAACTGAGGCCTTGAGAAGTGAAGTGACTTGCCTAAGGTCACTCAGCAAACAAGTGGCGGAGCCAGGATTAGAATTCAGGTCTTTCTGACTCCCAGCCCTGTGCTGTATCTATTAGGCCACAGAGCTTCCCAGAAGGCCAGTAGCAGAGGAGGGACTAGAATCCAGGCTTCTTGTTTCCCAATTCCCCTGTCTTCCCGCCAGGCTATATTGCCTCCAAGCAGGCCATTTTTGCAGTTTTTGTCCTTCAGAGTTGCTGCCCTTTTGGCCAACTGCTCCTTCTTTACCGTGACCTCTCTGCTTCCTCCGGTAGGCTGGAGCTCTATAGAAAAGTGCCCAACCTACGGATCCTGGCCTGTGGTGGGGATGGAACGGTGAGTCTAATGTCCCTGATTCCCACCCTGCTGCAGGTTGGGGGTGGGTGTCGCAGCAATTGCATTTACTATTTACTATTCTATTTATTTTATTTTGTTAAGATGTTTTGTTTTGTTGTCTGTCTCCCCCTTTTAGACTGTGAGCCCGCTGTTGGGTAGGGACCGTCTCTATATGTTGCCAACTTGTACTTCCCAAGCACTTAGTAGAGTGCTCTGCACACAATAAGCGCTCAATAAATATGAATGAATGAATGAATGAATGAATGAATGAATATACCCCTGAGACATCAGAGAGAAGTTCCCCTCTCATTGCTGTAGAATTTGGGGGAGATGGAGGTGGGTAAGGGATGCTCCAATCTGGAAGGTACTCACATCTTTACTGACAGTCTTCCTCTCTCTATTCCTCTCTCCCCCTCTCTCCCCTATCCTCTTCTCCACTCTCCCTCTCAATCTCCCCCTCTGTCTCCCTCTCTGTCTCTCCCTCTTTCTCTCGCCCCACCTTTCTACCCCATTCACCCTGAAGGCCCACACCCAGCTGGGCAGTTGGATTCTTAAAGAGGCATTGGGGAAGGGAGAGATGTAGCTCACAGGACCTGGGGAGACTGTGAGCCCATTGTTGGGTAGGGACCGTCTCTACATGTTGCCGACTTGCACTTCCCAAGCGCTTAGTACAGTGCTCTGCACACAGTAAGTGCTCAATAAATATGATGGAATGAATGCAGAATCAGGTTCATTCCACTGGACTTAATAATAGTGATAATAATGATAGTATTTGTTAAGCGCTTACTATGTACCAAGTACTGTTCTAAGCTCTGAAGGAGATACAAGGTAATCAGGTTGTCCCACGTGGGGCTCACAACCTTATTTCCCATTTTACAGATGAGGGAACTGAAGCACAGAGAAGTTTGGTGACTTGCCCAGTCACAAAGCTGACAAGTGGTGAAGCCAGAATTAGAACTCATGACCTCTGGTTCCCAAGCCCATGTTCTTTCCACTGAGCCACGCTACTTCTCTCAGACTCCATTCCTGTCCCACCCCAGGTTCATGTTTGAAGATGAAGGGAGAGAAGGGATTTTTCTCCCCACTTTATAAATGAAGAGAGGATACAGTGACTTGCCTAAGGTCACTCAGACCCCCATTGGCAAAACTGGGATTGGAGCCCAGGTCTCCTGACTCCCTATTCAATGCTCTTTGCACAGTGGGCCATGATTAAGTTCACCAGTTAAGTGCTTGCCTCTTTCCTTTCAGCATACTTTTCAGTTTTTTTCTCCCATTTGAATCAGTTGATCATATTTATTGAGTGCTTACTGTGTGCATAGCACTGTGTAGAGTTGGTAGACATATTCCCTGCCCACAGGGAGCTTATAGTCTAAAGGGGGAGACAGGTATTAATATAAATATATGAATTTTGGATATGTACATAGGTGACATGGGGCACTTAATCCATTTCCTTCCTTCCTTCCTTCCTTCCTTTCTCTCTCTCTCTTTTTTTCTTTCTGTCTCTCTCTTTCTTTCCTTCTTTCCTTCTTTCTTTCTTTTCCTTCCTTCCTACTTTTCTTTCCTTCCTTTCCTTTCCTTTCCTTTCCTTTCCTTTCCTTTCCTTTCCTTTCCTTTCCTTTCCTTTCCTTTCCTTTCCTTTCCTTTCCTTTCCTTTCCTTTCCTTTCTTTTCCTTTCCTTTCCTTTCCTTTCCTTTCCTTTCCTTTCCTTTCCTTTTTCCCCTCTTCTCTTTTCTCTTCTCTTCTCTTCTCTTCTCTTCTCTTCTCTTCTCTTCTCTTCTCTTCTCTTCTCTTCTCTTCTCTTCTCTTCTCTTCTCTTCTCTTCTCTTCTCTTCTCTTCTCTTCTCTTCTCTTCCCTTCCCTTCCCTTCCCTTCCCTTCCCTTCCCTTCCCTTCCCTTCCCTTCCCTTCCCTTCCCTTCTCTTCTCTTCACATTTTAATAATAATGATGGCATTTATTAAGCACTTACTATGTGCAAAGCACTGTCCTTTTATTTTCCTTTCTTTCCATCCCCAGACAGCTGAAGTTCAGTTTCTTTCCTCTCCCATTGCTCTTTCCTCCCAATATCTTGAGGTCCCAAGGGTCCCAAACCTCCTGCAACACTGCACTCATGTCGCTTTCCTGCCTCTCTCTCATCTGATGCATTCAGACACATGCATTGCAGTTTCAGAGATGATTCTGTTGATCAATTGGTTAGATTTGCTTCTTAGTAAATGTTTACACTGTGTCAAACACTGTGCTGAACTCTGGGGTTGACTTACTATGAGACAGGCACTGTACTAAGTACTGAGGTAGGTACAAGCTAATCGGGTTGGACACAGTCCATGTCCCACGTGGGGCTCAGTCTTTTATCCTCATTTTATGGATGAGGTCTAGTGAAGTGACTTGCCCAAGGTCACACAGCAGATGAGTGGTGAAGCCGGGATTAGAACCCAGGTCCTTTTGGCTCCCAGGCCCTTGCTCTACCCACTAGAAACACTGCTTCTCTGGCACAATTCATTGACCTGTATGCACAACACTGAACTAAATATTGGGGAAAGCAGATCTCTGCCTGCAAGGAACTTACAGTTTAGTGCCCTGCACAAAAACCGTTTTGCTTTGTCTGGCCTTTCCAGACTGAGCCCCCTATTTCCTGTCCTCCTCCCCATCCCCCCCGCCCTACCTCCTTCCCCTCCCCACAGCACCTGTATATATGTTTGTACAGATTGATTACTCTATTTTACTTGTACATATTTACTATTCTATTTATTTTGTTAATGATGTGCCTCTAGCTTTATTTTTATTTATTCTGATGACTTGACACCTGTCCACATGTTTTGTTTTGTTGTCTGTCTCCCCATTCTAGACTGTGAGCCCATTGTCAGGTAGGGACCGTCTCTATATGTTGCCAGCTTGTACTTCCCAAGCCCTTAGTACAGTGCTCTGCACACAGTAAGCACTCAATAAATATGATTGAATGAATGAGTGAATGTGTACAGGTGCCTCTGGTCAGGAGAATGTTGGCTTCAACTCCCTATCTGCGCCTGCCCGTCTCCCCGTTTCCCAGTCTCTTTTTCCAGCAGGAAACGGCCAAATTTATCCAATTATTCCAGCAGGGGGAAGCACATTCCCAAGCATCAGAGAGCTTGCTGGTGCCTCTTGGCATTGGAAGCATAATAATAATAATAATAATAATAATAATAACAACAATAATAATAGTATTTGTTAAGCTCTTACTATGTGCGAAGCATTGTTCTAAGCACTGGGGGGATACAAGGTGATCAGGTTGTCCCACGTGGAGCTCACAGTCTTAATCCTCATTTTATAGATGAGGGAACTGAGGCACAGAGAAGTAAGTGACTTACCCAAGGTCACACAGCTGACACGTGATGGAGCTGGGATTCGAACCCATGACCTCTGACTCCCAAGCCCGGGCTCTTTCCACTGAGCCACATCCCAAAGCCATTCAGCCTCCAGATGAGGGACTCCTGGATTATGCTCGGATCCGAGAGTCAGAGGACCTGGATTCTAATCCCAGCTCCGCCACTTGTCTGCTGTATGAATTTGGGCAAGCTACTTCACTTCTCTGGGCCCCAGTTCCCTCATCTGTAAAATCGAGTCCCATGTGGGACAAGGACTGTGTCCACGTTGATTAGCTTGTATCCATTCATTCAATCGTATTCAATCGTATTTATCGAGTGCTTACTGTGTGCAGAGTACTGTACTAAGTACGTGGGAAGTACAAGTCAGCAACATATAGAGATGGTCCCTACCCAAAAACGGGCTCACAGTGCTTAGTACAGTGCCTTCTAGACTGTAAGCCCGCTCTTCTAGACTGTGAGCCCACTGTTGGGTAGGGACCGTCTCTATATGTTGCCAACTTGTACTTCCCAAGTACTTAGTACAGTGCTCTGCACACAGTAAGCGCTCAATAAATACGACTGAATGAATGAATGGATGCCTGGCACATAGCAAGTGCTTAACAAATTCCATTCAAAAAAAAAAAAAAAGAGGAGAAACCATTCTCTGGGCCTGTATGATCAATCTACTGGTGGTATTTATTGAGCTCCGCCTTTGATCAAGGTACTGGATGGACTAAGTGATTGGAAGAGCACAATGGAGTAGTTAGGCACGATTTTTCCTTTCAGTTAATGTACAGTCTAGCCGGGGAGATGGACACTACAAAAAATTACAGATGGAGCGGGGAGGTAACTAAGTGCTGAGGAGGTGAGGACTCAGAGTGTTGAAGTAGGAAGGCAAATAAAGATGGAAGATGAGAATGTAAAGTACTTGAGGGAAAAGAGTTGTGTCTACCTTCTCTTCTTCCAACTACCTGTACAGTGCTCTACAAACAATAATAATGGTGATGATAGTAACTGTTAAGCGCTTACTACATGCCAAGTACTGTGCTGAACTCTGGGGTCTTCTCCCAGACCCATGCTCTTTCCACACTACTTTGATACAATTGATGGATTGAAAGATTAAATATGGAAGACTTCCTGGATGAGATGGGATTTTGAGGAAGAAGAGAGTGGTGGTCTGTAGGATCTAAAAATAATAGGGGGAAGATGTTCCACTCAGGAGGGAGGACATGGACAAAGTGTTGAAGGTGAGAGAGATGAAATTGAGGCACACGTGGGCATGAGATGATCGAGGCAACGTAAATAGGTTGGCGTTAGAAGAGTGAAGTGTGTGTGGGCCTGGTTGAAGTGGGAGTTGAATGAGGAGAGCTAGGATGGAGAGAGCTGATTGGCTGCCTTCTATTACTGTCTTTATGATATTTGTTAAGTGCTTACTGTGTCCCAGGAACTGTATTTGCCGCTGGGATGGATACAAGCCGATCAGGTTAGACACAGTCCTCATCCCACATGGGGCTCACAGCATTAATCTCCATTGTACAGATGAGAGAACTGAGGCCCAGAGAAGTGAAGTGATTTACCCAAGGTCACACAGCAGACAAGTGGCAGAGCTGGGATTAGAACCCAGGTCCTTGTGATTCCCAGGCCTGTGCTCTTTCCACTTGACAATGCTGCCTTAAAGTCAAAATGAGATTACTACCCCAGAGCTTGGGGGAGCTGCAAACTGGGATTAGGGGACCATCAGGAAGGGAGCGGAGACAATAACCCAGCCCACTGAGCCTTCATCTCGAAGACACTTGCACTGGAAGAATCCTGGCAAAGGGACACAGATCTCCTCTAGATTGTAAGCTCGATGTGGGCTGGGAATGTGTCTGTTATATTGTTATAGTGTATTCTTCTAAGTGCTTAGTACGGAATCCTGCACACAGTAAGCACTCAATGAATATGTTTGACCGGCTCCCTGAAATTTGAACTTGAATTCATCTTTATTCAGTCTCTTCAGGCTGGAAGGCCACGGGGTGCGGTCCTTAGGGAGTTGCAGGGGGCTAGTCCAGGGCTAGACTTGGTTCAGGCGGGAAAGATGCTTGGATTGATGTGCCCCTGGGTGGTGAGGGGTAGGGTGGGAGGGAATCCCCTGGGAGGAGGTGACCATCAATGCATCGTCTGGGTGCTGCAGCTACACACTGTCAGCTTCCACTCAGCGATGGTTTTGGGAGGCCAAAGTCGGTCTGCCCAGGATGAGAGAGCTTGGGCTTAGGGCTGCCCTCCCCAAGGGTTTGGTTGCTCAGAGACCGAGATGAAGAGGTTCTGAGTCAGAGCAATTTCAGCTCTGGACTCTGCAGATCACTGGGAAGATGGGCTTTCTGGATCGTGACCAACTGGCTTGCCAACCAATTCCTTCGTGTGGAAAGGTGAGCTTTTTGAGGGATTCATGTGGGATGATCTGTTCCACTGCTGGCCAGTGGCGGGTGAGGGAAGGGAGGGAAGTGGTTCATATTGGCTGAGGAGGTGAGGCATGGATGGGTTTCATGGGCAGTGGAGGAGGAGCCCAGTGGGACGTTGAAGGGGCTTGAGGTCAGAGGGTCACGGAGGGTCCAGCGCCCACTGACCTTGAACTGGCAGTCAAGTTCACACTAGTTGGCCTAAGCAAAATCAGTTTGAAGTGGTTTATTGAAAGGACAATGGACTCTTTCCATTCTTTAGGTCTGTAATGGTGGTGGTGGTAATTAAGCCATGTGCTAGGGACTTGGGAAAACAGGATAGGAGCACAAGTCCAGTTTCCTGCACACAAGAGCAGAATTCCTCAAAGACAAGGCTCAGTCCTTCAATGGCGATTCGAAACGGGGGAATGTGGAGGCCTGAGGCGGGCGAGCCGGGCAGTGACTTTAGAGTTTTGTAGGGCCCAGCTTTACGGGTCCAACCTCCCCAACCTTTGTCCTATATCACACATTTAATCTGGGACCACTGTGATGGAGATGCTTGGGATTCCTGCCTTGCCCCTCACTGAAGGTGTCAAGGTTCTGATTCCTGTCCAGGGGCATTCCCCCCAACCCCACCAGACCATGAGCTCATTGTGGGCAGGGAATGTGTCTGTTTATTGTTATATTTTACTCTCCAGAGTGCTTAGTACAGTACTCTGCACATAGTAAGAGCTCAAAAAATACAATTGACCGACTGACTGACCCACTCAGCCAATCTGCGATTTAGGGCTCTGCTTCCTTTGGCAGGGGTGAGCTTCCCATCCTGGTCACCGTTCCGTCCCAGACCCCTCTGTGTCTTTTTAGGTGGGCTGGATCCTCTCTGTCCTGGATGAGTTGCAGCTCAGTCCCCAACCACCCGTGGGGGTCCTGCCACTGGGAACGGGAAATGACCTGGCCCGCACTCTCAACTGGGGAGGGGTAAGTGTCAGCCCCCACAACCCTGCCATCCAGGGTCTCTGAGCAACAACCAGTCGAGGGAGGCGGTGTCCCAGGGCTGGCATCATGCCCCCCCCAGCCGGCTTGTTCCCCTGGGTTGGTCTGGATAATAATAATAATGGCATTTACTAAGTGCTTACTATGTGCAAAGCACTGTTCTAAGCACTGGGGAGATTACAAAGTGATCAGGTTGTCCCTCGGGGGGCTCACAGTGTTAATCCCCATTTTACAGCTGAGGGAACTGAGGCCCAGAGAAGTTAAGTGACTTGCCCAAAGTCACACAGCTGACAGTTGGTGGAGCTGGGATTTGAACCTATGACCTCTGACTCCAAAGCCCGGTCTCTTTACACTGAGCCACAGTGCAAGCTGAGATTTTATCTCATGGAGCCCTGGCACCCGTTGGTTGTTCCCTCAGAGCGTGGTGGGGTGCTGCCCTCCATCAGGTTCACTGGGCAGCACTCAGGGGCCCAGGGACAGTGGTTGGATGGGAGAGGGTCCAGATGTCCTGGTGGCCCCCAGCCCCTTCTCTCTAGAAGATGGTGTTTTGGCTAATGTTAACTGGAGAGTGGAATTCTCCAGCCGTGATCCTACTGATGATGATACTTGTACTGTTTGTTTGGTGATGAAACTACGCCAAGCACTGGGTTAAGTGCTGAGGTAGATACCAGAAAATCAGGTTAGACACTGTCCCTGTCCCCCATCAAAGTGGAAGGGAGAGCAGGTCTTTAATGCTCATTTGACATATGAAGAAACTGAGGCCCTTAACCACCCCGGACATCGGTCATGGATGGTGTTGGTTCTGAGGCCGATTAATTTCCCCTCATCCCCACCTCCCTGCTTTTCCCTCCATGATGGGTGGGGAGGCAGAGGAACTATAGGTGCCTCCATGTGACGTCTGAATCCTGGGGAATAATGGTGGGTTTCCTGCCTCACCCCCAGGGTTACACCGATGAGCCTGTCTCCAAGATTCTCTGCCACGTGGAAGACGGGACGATAGTCCAGCTGGACCGCTGGAACCTGCACGTGGAGCGGAACCCAGACCTGCCTGCAGAAGAGCTTGATGATGGTGTCCATAAGGTCAGAGACCTTGCCCACCCCCCGGACTCCCACCCCTACAGTTGAGGCCGGGCTGAGCCAGAAGAGAGAAGCCCTCTGGGGGAAGTCTCCAGGGTCAGAACAGCCCCTCCGGGTGTCAAGATCCCTTCCTCTTTTTGGGAATGTCCTCGGCCTCCCTCCTGCCCTCCCCAGGAAGCTCCTCTCACCCTTAGAGAGACCAGTTTCCCTTAAAGGGATTAGGTTCTCACTCTATTGCATTCAGAATCAACCAATCAGTGGTATTAATTAAGCACCTAAAGTGGGCAGAGCACTGTGCAAACCCTTGGGAGGGTCCAAGAGGAGTTGAAGACACAATACCTACCCTTAAGTGTTTAAATAGACAGTAAGCTCCTTGAAGGCAGGGATTGCACCTACTAATTATTGGGCTTCTCCAAGCACATAATACAACCAATGATATTTACTGAGCATTTACTGTGTGCAGAGCACTGTACTAAGTGCTTGCAAAGTAGCGTGGCTCAGTGGAAAGAGCCTGGGCTTGGAAGTCAGAGGTCATGGATTCTAATCGTGGCTCCACCACTTGTCAGATGTGTGACCTTGGGCAAGTCACTTAACTTCTCTGGGCCTCAGTTACCTCATCTGTAAAATGGGGACTGTGAGCCCCAGGGGGGACAACCTAATTATCTTGTATCTCCCCCAGCACTTACAACAGTGCTTGGCACATAGTAAGTGCTTAGCAAATACCATTATTATTATTACAACACAATAGAATTGGTAGACATGATGCCTGCCCCCAAGGAGCTTACAATTTACAGAACAGTGCACTGCACGGAGTACGGGCTCAGTAAATATTATTGATTGCTTGATTAGTATAAAGTCAATCATTTTAATAAAAGTGCCACAGGTGACTGGATAGTAATAATAATAATTGTATTAAATGCTTACTATGTGCCAACCACTAAACCAAGCACCAGGACTGATACATCACAAGTGGGTTGGACACAGTCTTTGTACCACAAAAGCTCAGAGCCTGAGGAAGAAGGAGAAGCTGTAAGGCCCTAAATGCTGAGGGGACCGTGCAAACTGAGGAGAGGGAAATGAATCAGGGAAGACCTTCTGGTGGAGGTGGGATTCCAGGAGGGCTTTGAGGAAACACTTCCAATCTGGGAAGAGTTTTCTGAGGGGGAGACCTCTGCCATGACTGAGGAGCCAATCCAGATGCCCTCCACAGCTGGGACCTCAGGAGGGCTTTTCCTGCCGCTTGGGGGGCTTCCTGTGAACCTCTCCATCTTTCACGGCAGCTTCCCCTCAGCGTCTTCAATAACTACTTCAGCCTCGGATTCGACGCCCACGTCACGCTGGAATTCCATGAATCGCGAGGTGAGAGAGATGTTTCCCCTTCACTCAGGTTCAGGCCGGTGGTTAATGAGCTGTGGCATATTTTGGACGCAGGAGGTGGGGATGTCCTGGGAGGGTGATATCCAGATGCAACCCAGAAGCCCAAGGGTGGAGTCTGTGAGGAAATGTGGGGTTCTGCGGCTTCTCATTTAGAGAAACTGAGTGAAGGAGAGACTCTGGGGGAAAGGGGCTGTGGGGGGAAGCATGATTGGTGATAGGGCCTGAGGACACAGCCTTGATCCCGTGGGAAGGAGAAAATACAGGGAAACTGAGAAGATTGAGAGGAGAATAGTGACAGCCAGATGGCAGCGGGAGACCAAGGAGGTGGCTGAGGAAGAGAAATCCTCAGAACCAACTGATAAAATCAAAGATCAGCCCCACAGGAAAGACTGTCAAGGACCCTGACTCTGCTAATGGAATAGACAGTTTGTTCTGCTATGAGTGGGTAGACAGATAACTGCTCTCCCCAACTTCAAAATGTTATTGAAGGCACATCTCCTCCAAGAAGCCTTCCCTAAGTCCTCCTCTCCTCTTCTCCCACTCACTTCTGTGTCGCTCTTACTTGCTCCTTCATTCATTCTCCCTCCCATCCCTACAGCACATATGTATATATCTGTTATCTATTTATCTATTGATTTACATTAATGTCTGTCTCCCTCTCTAAACTGTGAGCTCATTGTGGGCAGGAATGTGTCTGTTGTTATATTGTACTCTCCCAAGTGCTTAGTACAGTGCTTTGCATACAGTAAGCACTCAATAAATATGACTGAGTGAATGAGTGGATCTGAGGTAACTGAGTTTCCCTTGAGCTGGATTATTTCTGGGTCTCTCTGTCCACCATCCCAGCAGGCCAGAAGATCATGTTAGCTCCCACAGTGTTGAGAGAGAAATTGGGCAATGAAGATTACCCGATAGGTGCCTCTGAGGTATAATAATGTTGATGAGATTTAATAAGCACTATGTGCTAAGCACCATGATGACAGGTGAGGTGGATACAATGTGATTTGCTCGGACACAGTTTGGGTCCCACATGTACACACAGTTTACGCGGGAAGAAGAACAGGACTTTTATCCCCATTTGACAATGAGGAAATTGAGGCATAGATAAATTGATTAACTTGATGAAGAGAAGTAGCATGGCCTACTAGAAAGAGCACAGGCTTGGGAGTGAGAGGACCTGAGTTCTAATTTCACTTGTGTGTGATCTTGGGCCAGTCACTTCACTTCTCCGTGCCTCAGTTACTTCATCTGTAAAATGGGGATTAAGACCGTGAGCCCCATGTAGGACAGGGACTGTTTCCAACCCAATTACCTTGTATTACCTTGTACTTATATCTCCCTCAGAGCTTAGTACAGTTCCTGGCACATAATAAGTGCTTGACAAGTACCACAATTATTATTATATTGTACTCTCCCAAGCGCTTAGTACAGTGCTCAACAAATACCATTGATTTATATATGACTATATGTGTATATATTTAAAAAACAGTCACACAGCAGATAAGTGATAGATTCAGGACTCCCAGGCCACTAGGCACACTGCCCGACTGTGGGGGAGTCTTCAGAGTTTCCAAGCTGAGTCAGATTGTCATAGGACATTCCAAATGGTGCGTGTCTATGTGATCACACACTAGGCTTAGGCTATGCACACAACCAAAGTCATGATTCCATTTTCCCCGTTTGGCATTTGCTTAATTTTCACTGCTTTGTGAATTCTAACAAGCCCTCTCACTTGTCCTCATTTTAGGAACATCAGAACGCCGGCTTAAAAAATGGTACCGCTGAAATGACAGGCTAAATAAAGTTTTGAGAGTCTGACAGAATGAGCTGATGCATATTTTATAATGTTTAAGACTGCTCCAAGCTTTCAGAATAATAATCAAGGGCCATGGAAGGAGAGAGAAACGAAACAATGACAGGAGTTGGCATTTCTTTATTAACTTCGGTCCTGCCGTGCATTCCTAATGTAGCTGGAGCTATCCTGAGGAGGTGGGCTGATCTGTCTTTGAGTTGTCTGTAAGGGGAGATTATAAAGTCCCCTCCGTTGTTACCTGTATTGGCAGTGAAGCCTTTCTTTTATAATGAAGTCATAAATCATTAAGAAGAAGGGGAGTTAGTTGAAAGATGCAAATATAGATGAAATGTAAATGAGAGCCTTATTAAAAGCACATCTCCCAGAGGTCTTTCCCGACTAAGCCCTCATTTTCCACTTCTCCCACTCCCTTCTTTATGCACTAGGATTTGCACTCTTTATTCACCCCTCTCTCAGCCCCATAGCACTTGTGGACATAGCCATAATTTAATTTATTTATATTAATGTCTGTCTCCCCCTTTAGACTGTAGCTCACTGTGGGTGGGGAATGTGTCTATCAGCTCTGCTGTATTAGACTCTCTCAAGAGCTTAGTACAGTGCTGTGCATCCACTAAATGCTTAATAAAGACAATTGATTGAGAGAGAAATGGCATTGGGAGAGTTCATGCTCGCATGTTCTTTTAAGATAATAATAATAATAATAATAATAATGTTGGTATTTGTTAAGCGCTTCCTATGTGCAAAGCACTGTTCTAAGCGCTGGGGAGGTTACAAGGTGATCAGGTTGTCCCACGAGGGGCTCACAATTTTAATCCCCTTTTTCCAGATGAGGTAACTGAGGCCCAGAGAAGTGAAGCGACTTGCCCAAAGTCACACAGCTGGCAGTTGGCAGAGCCGGGATTTATATAATGGCATTTATTAAGGTCTTACTATGTGCAAAGCACTGTTCTAAGCTCTGGGGAAGTTGCAAGGTGATCAGGTTGTCCCATGGGGGGCTCACAAGCTTTAAGCTTCTAAGTTGCTATTTCTTTTATTATGGTGTGTTTTAAGCTCTTGAATATGTGCCAAGCACTGTGTTAAGCCCCAGAATAGGTATGGGGTGGTTGGCCGACTTCACGGATGCTTGTTTCACATAAGCCCCATATCTCTTGGTGTGAGGAGAGAGAGAGAGAGAGAGAGAGAGAGAGAGAGAGAGAGAGAGAGAGAGAGAGAGAGAGAGAGAGAGAGAGAGAGAGAGAGAGAGAGAGAGAGAGAGAGAGAGAGAGAGAGAGAGAGAGAGAGAGAGAGAGAGAGAGAGAGAGAGAGAGACAGAGAGAGAGAGAGAGAGAGAGAGAGAATAGAAAAAGATAATGAAGGTATCTAAGCATAGGGTATATGCATTTCTCTTTCTTTCCCCATTATATTATGGACCAGTGTGGAGTTTAGAGGGACCAGATTCTTCTGCCCCTTTCTTTCCCCGTCTCCCTCCACCTCCCGACTCCCAGTTCTTACTCCAAACATCTCCTGCATCTTCTCCACCAATATTTTGGGAGCAAAGGCTGGAGTCACACACTCCCACTCCCATTCTGAAGCAGACCCTGAGAGAGCTGTGGAGCGCCGACTCAGATTGGCCAATCAATCAATGCTATTCATTGAGCGTTTACTGTGTGCAAAGCACTGTACTAATAAACAATTGGGAAAGCACAGTTAAGATAGAGTTGGTAGATATGATCCCTGCCCACAAAGAGCTTACAGTCTACAGGGGGAGACAGTCACGCAGATCAACTCCAGGTCAAGGACAAACACTCTTAGTGCTTCAAATCCCAACTCTGCCTCTTGTCAGCTGTGTGACTTTGGGCAAGTCACTTGACTTCTCTGTGCCTCAGTTACCTCATCTCTAAAATGGGGGTTAAGACTGTGAGCCCCATGTGGGACAACGTGATCACCTTGTATCCTCCCCAGCGCTTAGAACAGTGCTTTGCGCTTAACAAATACCAACATTATTATTATTATTACATCTTCTGCCTGGAATAACATTTATCCCCTACATCTGGAGGCGCCTCTGGTTGGCCACTAGCATTTTTTATTTGAGCAAATGATGTCAAAATTGCTTTTCAAAGAGCAGTGTTCTCAGGACTTTAAGGCTAGGGATCCTTCTCATTTCACTAAATCAATCAGTCCATCAATGGCATTTATTGAGCGCTTATTGTGTGTAGAGCACAGGACTAAGCACTTGGGAGAGTACAATACAACAGTGTTGATTTCCTGCCTGCAACGAGTTTACAGTCTATAGGGGATGGAGGATGTGGCTGATCTCTAGCAACTGGGTCCCTCCCCTCTGCAACTTCTGGGTTGGAAATGATGGGAATGCCCGGGCTGGAGGCTCAGGTGCCCTGCTGCCCGGAGAGAGATTCTCCTAGGGCTCCTTGGCCTGTCCAGGTGCCTGTTTAATCTGCTGCTCCTAATGAGGTCGTCATCGCAAATCAAGCTTTTCCCTCTCTGCAGAAGCAAATCCAGAGAAATTCAACAGTCGGTTTCGGAATAAAATGTTTTATGCGGGGGTGAGTATGGACCTCTCCCTCTCTCCTCCTTCCTGGTCTTGTCTCTTAGAGCACTGATGGGGTTTCCTGGGCTGACCAGTGTTTGGGGGGGTCCCCATCTACTGGCTAGCTCCTCACTGACAGCGCAGAACATGGGGAGAGAACAGAGGCTAGCAAGGGACAGGGCGCTGATCAATTGATCAGTGGTATTTATTGAATTCTTACTGAGTGCAAAGCAGGGCACTAAGCCCTTGGGAGCATAGCCAAGTTGGTAGACATCCTGCCCACAAAGGGGGAGATGGACATTAAAATAATAAAATTGACCTGGTTATTAGGTGGCTGTGGGAACACAGAGGCTCCATATGGTCTTCCAGCTTTGCTCACTGTCATGGCTCTCCCTGTTATTTTTAGGGCCAATATCTCCTCCTGCTGAGCTCGGGGGAGAAAAAGCTGAAGGGTGTGTCTTTGACGGGTTGCGGGGATCAGAGCTGATATTCCTTTTTAATCATCCCTGATGGATACTTAAAGCTTATAGTGCCCCTACTCAGAAGAGGTCAGTTCTAGGAGGGATTGGAAGGAGGGAAGGGCACCTTAATAGCATGAGAGAGACATGGAGGGTGAGTGAAGAAGAGGGAAACAGAGTAAGGTAACATGGAATGAAGAGGGGACTTCTGGGGGTGGGACATGGACTGGGTCCAGCCTGACTGGCTGGAATCTATCCCAGCGCTTAGTACAGTGCCCAGCTCACAGTAAACATTTAACAAACACCAATAAAAAAAGTCACTTCACTTCTCTGGACCTCAGTTACCTCAACAGTAAAATGGGGAAGAAGATTGTGAGCTCCAGGTGAGACATGGACTGTGCCTGACCCGATTAGATTGTATCTACACCAGTGTAGATAACTGATTAGAGAGGTGATCAGAGAGGTGGAAGAGTGCTCTACCACTGAGCACTCACAACAAAGTTGTTGACCAAGTTCCCTCACCTGTGTTGAATGATAGGCGAAACGGTCATGCCCTGGGAAGTGATTTCCATTTCAGGGTGCAGAGTGGGAGGCCAGCGGGAAGGAAGTAGCCTAGTCATAAAGTGACCAGAACTTAGACAAGGGCTTCATTGGTAGGACTGAGAAGAAGAGGGTTATGGGGAAAGAGTGGCTGTGCTTGACAAGATATTGCCTGGTTGTAATAAATAATAGTAGTAGAACTAATAGTAGTAGTAAATTATCAATGGTATTTATTAGCCCTTACTGTGTGCAGAGCACCGTTCCAAGCATTTGGCAGAGCACACACAACAGATTTGGTAGACATGTTCCCTGCCCACAAGGGGCTTATAGTCTAGAGGGGGAAATAGGGATATGTTGTAGTAGTAGTAATGGCGTTAGAACTGTTCTTTGGTTTGTTGATGTTGTTTACCAAATGGTGATGATGATGATGGTATTTGTTAAGCGCTTACTGTGTGCCGAGAGCTGTTCTAAGTGCTGGGGTAGATACAAGGTAATCAGGTTACCCCATGTGGGGCTCAGAGTCTTAATCCCCATTTTACAGATGAGTAACTGAGGCACAGAGAAGTTAAATGGCTTGCCCAAAGTCACACAGCTAACAAGTGGCAGAGTCGGGATTAGAACCCACTACCTTTGACTCCCAAGCCCGTGCTCTTTCCACTAAGCCACACTGCTTCTCCACTGGTGGGAACACAGTGTTGTCTACTGCCTGAGAACATACCTACCAACTCTACTGTCCTCTCCCAAGCACTTAGTACAGTGCTGTGCACACAGTAAGCATTCAATAAATACCTCGATTGCTGTCTCAGAGAAATCCAGTTTTGCGACCACAGACAAATTGCTGTAGGGAATGAAAGTCAGAGAAGGCAGCAAGGATTTGTGCTAGTGATTGAGAAGATAATAATGATGGCGTTTGTTAAGTGCTTACTATGTGCAAAGCTCTGCTCTAAGTGCTGGGGGGATACAAGGTGATCAGGTTGTCCTACGATGGGCTCACAGTCTTAATTCCCATTTGAAAGATGAGGTAACTGAGGCTCAGAGAAGTTAAGTGACTTGCCCAAAGTCACACAGCTGACAACTGGTGGAGCTGGGATTAGAACCCATGACCTCTGATTCCCAATTCCATGCTCTTTCCACTGAGTCACGCTGCTTCTCTTCTAAAGATGATACCCTTCAGAAGAGAAAGGGGCATGTTAAAGCCACTGAATGACAAGGGTTAGGATGCAGAAAAGGAGAGAAAAGGGTAACTAGGGAAAACTAGAAATAGTGCAGTTATTTCAAGAGACTTTCTCCCTTCTCTTTCCCTGTGGTACAGGCCGCCTTTTCTGATTTCCTGCAGAGAAGCTCCAGGGATTTATCCAAACATGTAAAAGTTGTGGTAAGTACCAAATACACGGGATGGTCCCTTTGGCAAAGGGAATGTTACAAACACACAGAGAACCAATACCAGTCAACAGCTCTGGTTTCCACCAAGTTGCTTGTTCAAAATGTTCATTTCTATTATAGTTCTTTTGTATAGAGGAAATCAAGCCTTCTGTCTGCTCATTGCTGTCACTTCTATGTACCTTACAAGGACAAGACCCCTTCTTCAACGACTTCCCATTTTTAAAAAAGATAGGAAGATTCCATCCATTCACATAGAAGGTTGGAAAAAGAAAGATTGATTGGTTTGGTTATCTGATTGCTTAGGGAGGCTAGCTTCATCAGTCATCTCATAGCCTTCAAAAAGCGTATTTTTCAAGTCAGTGTAAAACATTTTAGGAAGTAAAGTTTCTTTGCAGAGCACATTCTCTGCACACAGTGATCTGTGGTTTTTGAGAGACCTAATTCAAGGGGACACCTGTACGTTGACTTTTGATAGGGTGAGTTTTGGGATTCAGTGGCAGGGGAGGGATAAGCTTGGAACACTGCAAGTCAATATTAGTTCTTCCCAACCAGGGTCAGGGAGCAGAGGGATATGTTGCTCCCTGGTAGTCACAGGTGAGACACCCCATTTGAAAGCCCTTGTTGTGTTGTTTTTGATTGTTGCAGTGCGATGGAACGGACCTCACCCCAAAGATTCAGGAGCTGAAGTTCCAGTGTATAGTGTTTTTAAATATACCTAGGTAAGTCCTGGCCAGCACCCAGGGGGAGTGGTCTTCTGGCAGGAACTTTTCATTAATCAATCAATCACGAGTATTTATTGACTACTTACTGTGCACACAGCACTGTACTTCACACTTGGGAGAGTACAATATGATAGAGTTGGTCAATATGTTCCCTGCCCACACCAATCTTACAGTCTAGAGGGGGATATAGACATTAATATTAAAGAAATTACAGATAGGTACATAGGTACTGTGGGCCTGAGGGAAGGAGTGAATAAAGAGTGCAAATCCAAGTGCAAGGATGACAGAGTAGGGAATGAGAGAAGCTGAAATGAAGACTTAGTTGGGGACGGCCTCTTGGAGGAGATGTGATTTCAATAAGGCTCTGAAGGTACGGAGGCTGATCGTCTGTCAGATACGAAGGGGGTGGGAGGTCCAGTCCAGAGGCAGGACGTGGGCCAGAGGTTGGTAGTGAGATAGATACGAACAGTGAGTAGTTCACATTAGAGGAGTGAAGTGTGTGAGCTGGAAATCAGGGAGGCTAGGTAGAAGGGGGCAAGGTGATGGAGGGCTTCTAAACCAATGGTGAGGAGTGTGGAGGTGGATGGGCAGCCACTGGAGCTTCTTGAGGAGTGGGCAAACATGTCCTGAATGTTTGTGTAGAAAAATGCTCCAGGTAGCAGACTGAGGTACGGTGGAGTGGGGAGAGACAGGAGGCAGAGAGGTCAGCGAAGGGGTTGATGCAGTACAGATTTATTACTGATTTTGTACAGATTTATTACTCTGTTTTACTTGTACATGTTTACTATTCTATTTATTTTATTTTGTTAATATGTTTTGTTTTGTTGTCTTTCTCCCCCTTCTAGACTGTGAGCCCGCTGTTGGGTAGGGACCATCTCTATATGTTGCCAACTTGGACTTCCCAAGCGCTTAGTACAGTGCTCTGCACACAGTAAGCGCTCAATAAATACGATTGAATGAATGAATGAATGAATGAATGAATGAAAGGTTCTTGGATTACCATAGTAGCAGATTAGATGGAGAGGAAAGGGAGGATTTTAACGAGGTTGTGGAGGTTGAACTGACAGGAATTGGTGATAGATTGAACTTGTGGGCTGAATGAGAGAGATGAGTTGAAGAAAATGCCAAGGTTATGGGTTTGTAAGACAGGAAGGATGGCGGTGCTGTCTACGGTGATGGGAAAGTCAGAGGGAGGTCAGGCTCTGTGTGGGAAGATAATCTGTATCACCTGTATATATGTATATATGTTTGTACATATTTATTACTCTATTTATTTATTTGTTTTACTTGTACATATCTATTCTATTTATTTTATTTTGTTAGTATGTTTGGTTTTGTTCTCTGTCTCCCCCTTTTAGACTGTAAGCCCACTGCTGAGTAGGGACTGTCTCTATATGTTACCAACTTGTACTTCCCAAGCGCTTAGTACAGTAGTCTGCACACAGTAAGCGCTCAATAAATACGACTGATGATGATGATGATGTATTAGACCTGTTGAGTTTGAGTTGTTGGTGGTACATCCAGGTAGAGATGTCCTGAAGGCAGGATGAAATGTGAGACCGTAGAGAAGGAGAGAGAGCAAGGGAATCACCCACATAGAGGTGGTCGTTGAAGCTGGGGGAGCAAATGAGTTCTCTAAGGGAGTGGGTGTAGATGGAGAATAAAAAGGAATCTAGAAATGAACCCTGAGGGACCCCCACAGTTAAGGGATGGGAGGCAGAGAAAGAGCCCGTGAAAGAGACTAAGAAAGCAGCCGCCAGAGAGACAGGTGGAGAACCAAGAGAAGGTAGTGTCAGTGAGCCAAGTTTGGATAATGTTTCCAGGAGAAGGGGGTGATCGACAGTGTTGAAGGCAGCTGAGAGGTTGAGGAGGGTTAGGATGGAGTAGGGGCCATTGGATTTGGCAAGAAGGAGATAATTGGTGACCTTTGAGAAGGCAGTTTCTGTGGAGTGAAGGGGACTGAAGCCAGATTGGAGGGGGCCAAGGAGAGCATTGGAGGCGAGCAAATGGAGACAGTGGGTGGTGACAGTGGATGTAGACAGCTCACCCAAAACATTTGGGGAAGAATGGTAGGAGGGAGATGGGACAATAACTGAAGGAAGCCATTGGGTCAAGGGAGGGTTTTTTTTAGGATAGAGGAGACATGAGCATGTACTCTCTATTGCTATAGAGTTCTCCGGGAACATCATTCCTACTTCCCAATTTGCAAGCAAAGCCATACTCCATTACATAATAATCATCCCATTTGTTGGCCCAGAGGGGATTGATCTTTGCAAATGGAAATCACAGGGCAACAATTTGAGAACCATACCCATCTTGTTACCATTCATCTCTTGACAAGGAGACTGTGACCCTTGTAATAATAATAATAATAACGACGGCATTTATTAAGCACTTACTATATGTAAATCACTGTTCTAAGTGCTGGGAAGGTTACAAGGTGATCAGGTTGTCCCACGGGGGTTCACAATCTTAATCCCCATTTTACAGATGAGGTAACTGAGGCACAGAGAAGTTAAGTGACCTATCCAAAGTCACACAGTTGACAATTGGCCCGTTGTTGGGTAGGGACCGTCTCTATATGTTGCCGACTTATACTTCCCAAGCGCTGAGTACAGTGCTCTGCACACAGTAAGCGCTCAATAAATATGATTGAATGAATGAATGAATGACAAACATTACAATAAAAGAAAATTCTGCCGGGAGTTCCCACATCCTCCAGTTCTGGTTAATGTCAGAGCCCCACTTGTATTTTGGGTCTTTAGGACATAACTCCCTGTTGCTTTGTCTACCAAAATCTATAAGCAAATGGAGAAAGGAGTTGCCCATTTTGTCTTCTTAGGCTGACAAAAAAGCTAAAAAAGAAAAGACCAGTTTTGGAACGCTCTTGGTGGCTGTCATTTTACAGGTTGAAGTTGGATTGGGGGGTGGGGTAAATGTTTCTTGGTTATTTCTCTAGTGGGTGAAATTGGACCCCATCACTATGTAATAGGAAGTTCTCTAGAGGTGCTTGGTAGTGATGCTGATAATGTCATTATTGCAGCAGAACAGAAGGTCTGGATGATCCTTCAAGCTGGTTTTCGTACCTCACTCTCTGCAGGTATTGTGCGGGCACAATGCCGTGGGGAAACCCGGGAGAGCATCGAGATTTTGAACCTCAGCGTCATGATGATGGCTATATCGAGGTCATTGGCTTCACCATGGCCTCTTTGGTGAGTATTTTGGCAGTTCCTGGAATTCACGGTGCTCGTAATTTTGGCCAAATGTCTCCACTTTGGAGGGATTTCAGCAGAATTCTGCTCTATCATCACTGCACCCTGTGCGTTAGAGAGTAGGAAAATGATAGCAGTGTGTCCAAGTGGAAAAAGGTGGGAGTTAGAAGGCCTTGGGTTCTAATCCCAGCTCTGTCACTTGTCTGCTGGGTGACCTTGGACAAGACACTTAAATGCCCCGTGCCTCAGTTTCCTTGTTTGCAAAATGTGGATGAAATACCTGTTCTCTCAGATTGTGAGCCTCACGTGGAACAGGGACTGTAATAATAATAATGATGATGGTATTTGTTAAGTGCTTACTATGTGAAAAGCACTGTTCTAAGCGCTGGGGAGGTTACAAGGTGATCAGGTTGTCCCGTAGGGGGCTCACAGTTTTAATTCCCATTTTACAGGTGAGGTAACTGAGGCACAGAGAAGTTATGTGACTTGCCCAAAGTCACACAGCTGACAGTTGGCGGAGCCGGGATTTGAACCCCTGATCTCTGACTCCAAAGCCCGTGTTCTTTCCACTGAGCCACGCTGTTGCTTCTATGTGACTGGATTATCTTGTATCTTCCCCAGTACTTATTGCAGTGTTTAACACATAATAAGTGCTTAATACATGCCACAGTTGTTATTGCATCTCCAGTTAGAAGGAAAATCAGGATGCGTTTATTGGTGTATGTAAAAACAAACATAGCAGTAAAAGAGATGTTTTTCCTGAAAGTTAGCTGGCATCTAATTATGGACACATCCCTCTTTAAACTGCATTGCTTAATTCGGGAAGAAATGGGCATTTCAAACCTGTCCAGAAGTCCAGTTTCTCAAATTGTGAGGGAGAGAGGAGGGTATGGATGCCCACTTCCTGTCTTAACTACAGGGGTGAAACATGGCACTTCCATCTCTGGTTTGAAAGCCACTCTGCTTCCTCAGGTGGAGAGAGCTTCCTGAGGGAGCCAGAACAGTCAGTTAGTCAGTGGTATTTATTGAGCACTTACTGTGTGCAGAACACTGTAATAATAATAATAATGGCATTTATTAAGTGCTTACTGTGTGCAAAGCACTGTTCTAAGTGCTGGGGAGGTTATACGGTGATCAGGTTGTCCCTCGGGGGGCTCACAGTCTTAATCCCCATTTTACAGATGAGGTAACTGAGGGCCAGAGAAGTGAAGTGAAGGCACAGAGAAGTGTGCCCAAAGTCACACAGCTGACGATTGGCGGAGCCGGGGTTTGAACCCATGACCTCTGACTCCAGAGCCCGGGCTGTTTCCACTGAGCCACACTGCTTCTCCCCACTTAGGAGAGTATAATACAACAATAAAACAGACACATTCCCTGCCACAACAAACTGCTCTCTGGAGCACCTTGTGTCCAAATATTACTGAATCTAAAAGGTCCAGGATAGTTCTCTGGAGCCCCTTGGACCCAGAAATGGCCATACAGGGGGCTCAGTGCCGGCCGCTCGTAGAATAGATAATTTTTTCCTTCATTCTTTCCCTCCCTCCCCATGTTATGAATAATAAAACTGCCCCCCTGCAATGCACATGACTCCACCCACTCAAGCCCAGCTTCTTTGAGTGGTTTTTATCTCCAATTCCGCCGTCTTGAAGTTAACTTTCCAGGTCTAAAACCTACCACTAAAAAATCCTCATTAAAAATGCGGCTGACGTTGCAGCTAAGCACAGCCCATGATCATAATCTCTCATATTTCCGTACACTCAAATGCCTGTCAGATCACATTACTTTTATAATGCCTTGGCCATTTTTTTTTCCCCATTTAGGGTGAAATAATCTCGCATTTTTAAATGCTCTTTCCCCCCACAAACCATCGTCTGGTTCTTTGTCTTCCTCCTTGTGAGAAGGTGAATTTTATTTAAATAATGTTCTGTTGGTTATTTTGTTGAAGTAGGAACAGTAGTGAAATAAAATCGTGAGCCCCTTGTGGGACAGGGACCGTGTCCAACTTGATTAGCTTGTAACTACCCCTGCACCGATTGCAGTGACTAGCACATAGTAAGCGCTTAACAAATACAGTAATATTTATTTAGAAACAACTACCCTGAAAACTAAAGGCATTATTTTTCAACATCTCCCTGGCTGCTAGGGACTCCTTAGAGATCAACTCAGTCAGTAAGGAATGTTTGACCCTGGAAGGCTTGAAGCAAGCTACAGTCTATTAACAGTTTAGGATCCTGAACTAAATAAAAAATGCCAGTAATGTTTTGTTCCCTCGTTATTGATTGGAGCCCCTACCGAAGGTATGGAACAATCTATGCTTGCTCCCTTCAGGATCTCTGAAATAGGACAAATTCTGCCAGGAAAAGAAAATTCTATATAAACTCCGTAGCTAGCTTTTGGTCTCAAAGCAGAGGTCCCTGGTTCATTCTTTCTGTTTGAAGTGTATTCCCTGCCAAAGATTTCTATTCATTCCTCCACCTCTGGGGTTTCTGGAGGACTCCACTTCCAAGGATAGACAACTTTTTGTGACTGGGGCCTTTTGAAACTGCTAAGGGTCCAGGGGTGATTTAAAGGAAAAAAAAAAAGCAACAGAACTCTTTTTTTTGGAAGGTTTTAAGGAATGCGTCAAGGTTTCTTTGCATGGATATGCGTTGAAATGACAATTGGACAGTTTGCTTTCGTGAATTATTTAGAAGAAGAAAGGTTATTAAAAAGGGAAAAATATCTTTGCGGAGACTCAGAGGTAGAGGTTAAAGATATGGCCCCTGCTCTCAAGGAGTTTATAATCTAATGGGGGAGGCAGTCGGCCATGTTATGTACAACCAGTGGGAGCATGGGGGAGAAGTGATAATAAAAATATTAATGATCTTGTATTTGTTAAATGCTTACTTTGTGCCAAGCACTGCACCAAGAACTGGGGTAGAGACAGGATAATCAGATTGGTTCACAGTCTGAGGGGGAGGGAGAACAGACATTATATCCTCATTATATAGATGTGGAATCTGAGGCACAGAGCATTGAAGTCACTTCACCTCTCTCTGCCTCAGTTTCCTCATCTGTAAGATGGGGATTACATACCTGTTCTCCCTCTTACTGAGACTGTGAGCCCTATTTGGGACAGGGACATTGTCAACCTGATTATCTTGTATTTCCCCTGCCACTCAATACTCTTCTAGGCACATAGCAATGCTAACTTTCACAGGCCTGTACAACAGTGAAACTCTCATATGACATTGTGAATTAGGCCCCCAGTCCCTCATATAATTTCTTCCTGCTTAGAGTTCCACCCATTTCAGTCAATCAATCAGTGGTATTCGAGTGCGTCCCTCCACACATCCGCCAAGCTAGCTCTCTTCCTCCCTTCAAAGCCCTACCCAAGAGGCCTTCCTAGACTGAGCCCCCTTTTTCCTCTCCTCCGCCCCATCCTCCCCGACTTGTACTTCCCAAGTGCTTAGTACAGTGCTCTGCACACAGTAAGTGCTCAATAAATATGACTGAATGAATGAATAGCACTTAACAAATACCATAATACTTATCATTACTATTATTATTAGAGTAAGGGAATAAATAACTAGAGTCTGCAGATCGGTACATTCTAGAGTGCTGTGGTGGTTGTTGTGATGACAACAGCAGGAAAGGGGAATTGAAGGGGAATAAGGGCGTCAGGTGGTCGGTCTGGGCCTTCAGTAGTGCCCCCATGGCCCCGCTGGCTGGATTCTCTCTCTCTCTCTCTCACACCTCCCAATGTGGCTTGGCAATACACTATCCAGGTGTCCTGTGGGGAGGAGAGAAAACTCTCTTTCACTGCCTTTACTCAAACAGACGCATGTCTGGCTGCTTTGTGAGGTAACAGCCGGGGTTTCAGCCACCTCATGGCCTCCCTCCCCACTGCTCTGTGAGGTAACAGCAGGTGGGTGAGTCGCTGCATGGCCTCCCGCCCCAACCATCTTTGTGAGAGGTGGTTCTCGCCCTCATGAAAGGAGCAAAGCTGCCTCCCCTTGTAGAGCCATGAGGACTCTGCTCCTAAAATGTGCACCTGGTGAGAAGCAGCGTGGCCTAATGTATAGGGGGGCCTAGGAATCAGAAGGACCTGGGTTCTATTCCTAGCTCTGCCACCTGTCTGCCATGTGAACTTGGGCGAGTAACTTCACTTCTCTGTGCCTCAGTTACCTCAGCTGTAAAATGGGGATTCAGACTATGAGCCCCATGTGGGAAATGGACTATGTCCAGCCTGATTAGCACTGATTAGCCAGAAGCAGCATGGCTCAGTGGAAAGAGCGTCGGCTTTGGAGTCAGGGGTCATGGGTTCAAATCCCGGCTCCGCCAACTGTCAGCTGTGTGACTTTGGGCAAGTCACTTCACTTCTCTGGGCCTCAGTTGCCTCATCTGTAAAATGGGGATTAAAACTGTGAGCCCCCCGTGGGACAACCTGATCACCTTGGAACCTCCCCAGTGCTTAGAACAGTGCTTTGCACACAGTAAGTGTTTAACAAATACCATTATTATTATTATTATTATTATTATTATTATTATCAGCTTTTACCCAACCCAGCAATTCATACAGTGCCTGGAACATAGTAAGTGCTTAACAAATACCATTAAAAACAAAATGAAACACAAACCCCAGAGGGTGGCCCTGCATTTTTATGACAGGGGAGGGATGTCCAGTGATCAGTCATTCTTTCCCACCTCCTCTGCCCACACCCCACAGTGCCCTGAGGCCTAGTGGAAAGCCACAGGACTGAGAGTAATGAAGCTTGGGTGCCAATCCCGGCTCTGCCACTTCATTCATTCAATCAATTGTATTTATTGAGTGCTTACTCTGCGCAGAGCACTGTACTAAGTGCTTGGGAGAGTACATTGCAACAATAGACAGACATGTTCCCTGTCCACAGTGGGTTTACAGTCTAGTGGGGAAGACAGGCATTAATATAAATAGATAAATTACAGATCTGTGCATAAGTGCTGTGGGGCTGGGAGTGGGGAAGACAAAGGGAGCGAGTCAGGGAGACACAGAAGGAAGTGTGAACTTGGGCAAGTCACCACTTCTCTGGGCCTTGGTTTCCTCATCTGTCAAATGGGGATTAAATACCTGTCCTCCCTCCCTCTTAGATTGGAGAGCTCCAAGTGGGACAGGGATTGTGTTTAATTTGATTAACTTGTATCTGAGTGCTAAGTACAATTCTTGGCGTAAAGTCACCACTTAACAAACCACAGTTGTTTTGTCAATTTTGTCAGAAAATCTGTTGCCTGCACAGACGAATTTTGATAACCGACCTATAAGCTTGCTGAGGTGAAACACATTTTCTGACCCCCAGTAAGTTAAAACCTTGGCCTCCCTTAGTCCAGAGCCACACAGCCAGATGCCCCATGCTGACATCAATAGATAAGATCGATCAAAAATTTGTCCCTTGAACTACATAGGGATGCTCCCTGACCAGTTTTTCTAGGCCCGTAGGGAGGATTGGAGGTGGAAAATCTCTCCAGCACAACTGTGCCACCATCCATCCTGACAATCACCATCCAGCAGTAGGGATCTGTTTTCCTTCGATTATTCCCGGGAAAGTTCAGGAGTCTTCTCTGCTCAATTAGAAGCAATTGAAGTGAATTTCGGTGTAGAGCATTCACTGATCATTGTCCAAACAACAGCAGCAACAAACACACTCCCGACACTGTCAATCAGTGGTTTTTACTGAGCACCTATCGTGTGCAGAACACTATGCTAAGCACTTGGGAGAGTACACTGCTGAAGAGTTGGTTGACATGATCCCTGCCCTCAAGGAGCTTACAATCTCATGGGTGAGACAGATGATTAACTATGTTACAGATAGGGAAAGAGGTAGAGTATAAGAATGTTGCGTCTTGTGTTTCTGTTGTACTTTCCCAAGTGCTTAATTTAGTGTATTGCTCTAAGAAAGTGCTCAGTAAATTTCATCATTACAATTAGATGGAGGGTAAAAGGTTTATCTCCATCCTGGATCTTGCTGATTATGTTTGGTAGGGGAATATCTTTAGGATCAGGCAAAGCATATTGATGCATTTCGTTATGTAATTCTTGCTGGGGAGCATCAGTGCTTTGGAAACATTTTCTGATGTGCTTAGAAAACATTTCTCCTCTTTCATAAAATGTTTTTCTTTTAAGCTTACCTTTACCGATGGATCGTCAGTGGATCTTACAACACAGTGATGTCTATTGAACAGCCATTTCCTGCAAGCACTGTTCTAAGTGCTTGGGAAAGAACAACAGAAGTACAAGACTGTGAATTCCACGAGGGACAGGGGCTGTGTCTGACCTAATTAACTTGTACCTATCCCAGAGCTTAGAACAGTGTTTGGCACAGAGTAAGCACATAACAAATGCCATTAAAAAAAAAAAAAAACATGTTCCCTTCCCACAAGAAGCTTCCACTCTAACTAGGCACACAGACATACCCGTATTCACAAACATAGTTGATTTTTGACTGTCTTGTTGATACTGCATGTATACACAAACATAGGGGTAGGGCACAGGACTCTTAAAGGCTAGATTTTGTCAAAACTATGTACAGCCAATTCAGAGAACACGATAGCCAGCAAGCCTAAGGCTCTTCCAAACCCATAAAGGGGTAGATGCCCACAATCCTTTTCCCTTCTTAACTTTTCTTTCTTCTCACCTCCCATATTGTCTTCCCAGAACTCGATTAGTTTCTCTGCTGCTCAGTTTCTGTGAGGTGCTTTTGTGGAGGCAAGGTAGAGAGACACGCCTGAGGAAGTGGCTTTATGTTATTTTTCTTTTGGTGAAAGTTCAGAAAGAAGGTGCTCCCCTGCCCCCTGATCAAATGGGAAAACTGTCAACCAAGAAACCAGTCAACCAAAGAAAATTCAGGGCAGTTGTATGTGAGTTGCCCTGTGCCATTGGCTTTCTACCTTTCCCCCACTTCCCTCAGATGACCCTTAGGGCCCAAGGGCAGATAAAGCAAGAAGCCTTGAAACTACTCCATTTGGCCTAGTACCTGTGATGTCCCTTATAATGATGACATTTATTAAGTGCTTACTATGTGCAAAGTACTGTTCTAAGCACTGGGGAGGCTACAGGGTGATCAGGTTATCCCACGGTGGGGCTCACAGTCAATCCCCATTTTAAAGATGAGGCAACTGAGGCACAGAGAAGTGAAGTGACTTGCCCAAAGTCACACAGCTGACAAGTGGTGGAGCAGGGATTTGAACCCATGACCACTGACTCATTCATTCATTCACTCAACCGTATTTATTGAGCGCTTACTGTGTGCAGAGCACTGTACTAAGCACTTGAGAAGTACAAGTTGTCAACATATAGAGACGGTCCCTACCCAACAGCGGGCTCACAGTCTAGAAGTGGGAGACAGACAACAGAACAAAACATATTAACAAAATAAAATAAATAGAATAAATATGTACAAATAAAATAAATAGAGTAGTAAATACGTACAAACATATATACATATATACAGGTGCTGTGGGGAGGGGAAGGAGGTAAGGCGGTGGGATGGGGAGGGCGAGAAGTGGGAGAGGAAGGAGAGGGCTCAGACTCCCAATCCCGGGCTCTTTCTACTGAGCCATGCTTCTTCTCTTCTCTCTGCTTCCTTCTCCGCTTCTCTGTCTTGCTTCTGTCTTTGAAAATCTCACCTTCCCTGTCATCCTGATGTTAATCAATTTCCAAACAGGAGAAGTGAACAGGAGAGTTCTGTGTGACCTTTTTTGACCTCTGCCGAGCCGAGGGATGGTATGCTTCATAAGCCGGTCCCAGACAGAAAGGATTGTAGATTCATTCTCCCGTGCACCTGAGTCGGTAGCCAATGACTCAGTGGAGCCTGGCGTGGCTGTTTAATATTTTTCTCACATCGCAAACATCCTCAGCTTTCAACAGAGAGTATTATGCTGGGACAGCCGGTCAGAACTCCTGCTCCTTGGGAGCTGCTGTCTGACATGAGGCTTGAGGGCTTGGGGGAGAAGGGCAGAAGAGACCTGCAGTCAATCACCTTGACCCCTCCTATCTCACTTTGCTACTCTCCTGCTACAATCAGTACACAGTCTTTGCTCTTCTAATGCTAACATTCTCACTGTATCTTGATCTCGTCTATCTCGCCACTGACCTTTCTCCTACATCCTGCCTCTGGCCTGAAACGCCCTCCCTCCCTCCTCATATCTGACAGACCACCACTCTCCCCCGCTTCAAAGCCTTATAATAATAATACTGATGGCATTTATTAAGCACTTACTATGTGCAAAGCACTGTTCTAAGCGCTAGGGAGGTTAGAAGGTGATCGGGTTGCCCCACGGGGAGCTCACAGTTTTAATCCCCATTTTTCAGATGAGCTAACTGAGGCCCAGAGAAGTGAAGTGACTTGCCCAAAGTCACACAACAGACAAGTGGTGGAGCTGGGATTTGAACCCATGACCTCTGGCTCCAAAGCCCTTGCTCTTTCCACTGAGCCACGCTGCTTCTCTATTGAAGGCAATCTACTCTGAGACTTTCCCTGACTAAACCCTCCTTTTCTCTTCTCCCACTCCCTTCTGTGAATGCCCTGACTTGCTCCCTGTATTCATCACCTCCCTCAGCCCCACAGCACTATGTTCCTAACTGTAATTTATTTCTTTTAATGTCTGTCTCCCCCTCTAGACTATCAGCTCATTGTGGGCAGGGAATGTGTCCGCCTATTGTTGTACTGTAGTAATAATAATAATAATAACAATAATGATGGTATTTGTTAAGCGCTTACTATGTGCAAAGCACTCTTCTAAGCACTGGGGGATACAAGTTGATGAGGTTGTCCCATATGGGGCTCACAGTTTAATCCCCATTTTACAGATGAGGGAACTGAGGCACAGAGAAGTTAAGTGACTTGCCCAAGGTCACACAGCTGACAAGTGGTGGAGCCGGGATTCAAACCCATGGTCCCTGACTCCCAAGCCTGGGCTCTATCCATTGATCCACACTGCTTGAGAGTAGCCAAGCTAATCTCTTAAGTGCTTAGTACAGTGCTCTGCACACAGTAAGAACTCAGTAAATACTATTGACTGACTGCCTGACTGACCTCGGGTAGTGAGTGGAAATAATAATAATAATAATAATGGTATTTATTCAGTATTTACTATGCACTCAGTATTGGTGTAATAATTACAGTAATGACAGTTGTGATATTTGTTAAGTGCTATGTGCTAAGCACTTGGAGAGGTACAATTTGATAATAATAATATTAATGATGGCATCTATTAAGTGCTTACTATGTGCAAAGCACTGTTCTAAGCATTGGAGAGGTTACAAGGTGATCAGGTTGTCCCACGGGGGCCATTTTACAGTTGAAGTAACTGAGGCCCAGAGAAGTGAAGTGGTTTGCCCAAAGTCACACGGCTGACAGTTGGTGGAGCCGGGATTTGAACCCATGACCTCTGACTCCAAAGCCCGGGCTCTTTCCACTGATCCACGCTGCTTCTCATCAGATCAAACTCAGTTCCTGTCCCACATGGGGCTTACAGTCTAAGTGGGAGAGAGAACAGGTATTAAACTGGCATTTTACAGATGTAGAAAGGGGCCAGAGAAGTTAAGTGACTTGCCTAAGGTTGCACAGCAGGCAGGTGGTGGAGCTGGTCCTGCTTTTCAGCCCTGTGCCCTTGCCACTAGACTATGGTGCTACTTCATCAATCGTATTTATTGAGCATTTACTATGTGCAGAGCACTGTACTAAGCGCTTGGGAAGTACAAATTGGCAACATATAGAGACAGTCCCTACCCAACAGTGGGCTTCCTCACTGCTGTTCTTGTACCCTAGGGATAAGGGTCGATAACAATAATAATGATAA
Organism: Tachyglossus aculeatus; assembly: GCF_015852505.1. NCBI lineage: Eukaryota > Metazoa > Chordata > Mammalia > Monotremata > Tachyglossidae > Tachyglossus > Tachyglossus aculeatus. Next base: position 48,424,140 of record NC_052075.1, on the reverse strand, counting down.
TAATAATAATGGCATTTATTAAGCACTTACTACATGCAAAGCGCTGTTCTAAGTGCTGGGGAGGTTACAAGGTGATCAGGTTGTCCCACGGAGGGCTCACAGTCTTCATCCCCATTTTCCAGATGAGGGAACTGAGGCCCAGAGAAGTGAAGTGACTTGCCCAAAGTCACACAGCTGACCATTGGCGGAGCTGGGATTTGAACCCATGACCTGTGACTCTAAAGCCCAGGCTCTTTTCCACTGAGCCACACTGCTCAGGAGGAGGAGGAGGTGCTAAGGGGCCCCAGTTAATGCAGGCAGGCTTGTGAAAGAGGTAATGGGTTGGCAGGATGCTCTGAGTCTCTGACTTAAATCAGTTTACACAGATAATCAATCAGTCCTGTTTACTGAGCACTTACAATGTGCAGAGCACTCTACTAAGTACTTGAAAGAGTACAATACAGCAGAATTAGCATACACATTCCCAGCTAATAATGACCTTACATTCCAACTTGTACTTGCCAAGAGCTTAGTACAGTGCTCTGCACACAGTAAGCGCTCAATAAATACGATGGAATGAATGAATGAATGAACGGCTAGATATGTAATTTAGAATAGGTAATTTAATGATATGTATTTAAGTGCTGTGGTGTTGGTGATTAGACAAATATCAAATGTCCAAGGCTCACAGATTGAAGTGCATAGACTACATAGGAGGGGATCAAGCTGAGGAAAATTGGGGAAGGCCTCTTGGAGAAGATGTGACCTTTAAAAAAAGCTTTGAAGGGAGAGAAAGAGCTGATCTGGTGTATATGGAGCAGGAGAGAGTTCCAGGCTAGGGGGAGGATGTGGGAAAGGGGTTGGCGATGAGCTAAATGGGATCAAGGCACAGCACTGTTGGGAACATACCATCTGAATTGGCTTAGGATAATAATAATACTAATAGTTATTTATAAAGTCCTTACTATGGGTCAACCTTTGTTCAAAACACTGAGGTAGATACAAGCTTGTCAGGCTGGATTCAGTCACTGCTCACACGGGGCTCACAGTCTTAATTCCCATTTTACAGATGAGGCGACCGAGGCCCAGAAAAGTGAAGTAACTTGCCCAAGGTCACGCAGCAGACAAGTGGTAGAGACGGGATTAGATCCCAGGTCCTTCCAACTCCCAGGCCAGGGTTCTATCCGCTCGGCCACGCTGCTTCAGATGGCTCAGTGGAAAGAGCCCGGGCTTTGGAGTCAGAGGTCATGGGTTCAAATCCCGGCTCTGCCAATTGTCAGCTGTGTGACTTTAGGCAAGTCACTGGACTTCTCTGGGCCTTAGTTACCTCATCTGTAAAATGGGGATTAAAACTGTGAGTCCCCGTGGGACAACCTGATCACCTTGTAATTTCCCCAGCGCTTAGAACAGTGCTTTGCACATAGTAAGTGCTTAACAAATACCATCATTATTATTATTATTACTTTCCAGCCGCCGTCACGGGCATCTGCTGCCGGCTGCTCCCTGATAATTGTCCTGTGTTTGGCTCTGTCGTATAGGCCGCCCTGCAGGTGGGAGGCCATGGAGAGAGGCTGCACCAGTGCCGGGAGGTGACCCTCCTCACGTACAAACCCATCCCTATGCAAGTGGATGGGGAGCCCTGCAGGCTGGCCCCTGCTCTCATCCGCATCTCCCTGAGGAACCAGGCTAACATGGTGCAGAAGAGCAAGAGGAGAACGTCCGTGCCTTTGCTGAATGAGTGAGTCCGGACCCTTTCCCCATCCTGGAAGCAGGGAGACCTTAGAGGGAGGAGAGTTTATTGGTAATAATAATAATTATGGTATTTGTTAAGCGCTTACTATGTGCCAGGCACTGTGCTAAGTGCTGGGGTAGAGACAAGATAATCAGGCTGGATGCAGTCTCTGCCCCGCTTAGGGCTTACAGTCTTCATCCCCATTTTACAGATGGAGAAACTGAGGGACAGAGAAATTCAGTGACTTGCCCAAGATCACACAGCAGACCAGTGGCAGAGTCAAGATTAGAACCTACGTCCTCTGACTCCGAGGCCAGAGCTCTTTTCATTAGGAGAGTATCCCTGAACTGGTGGGAGGAGAAAGAGGAGGAAACCCCAGAAATACCTTGTTTTTTACCCATATCCTCCACGTAACTGGACACTGCCTCTTCCCTGGGCTCTCTGTGTATGCTCTGATCCAGTAATAATAACAATAATAATAACCCCGAAACTGAGGTACAGAGAATCAATCAATTAGTGGTATTTACTTACTACTTATTATGATCAGGGCATGGTACTAAGTGCTTGGGAGAGTAACAGAGAAGTTAAGTGGATTACCCAAGGTCACACAGCAGACAAGTTCCAGGGTTGGAATTAGAACCAGGTCCTCTGATTCCCAGGCCCATTTTCTTTCCAGTAGACCATGTCACTACTCAGGCTGTAAACTCAGATTGTAAATTGCCTCACCTTCTTCAGATTGCAAGATCCTGGCTAGATTATAAACTCCTTGAAGGCATGGATTGTCTGTTTCTGCTATTGTACTTCCAAGTGCTTAGTACAGTGCCCTGCACACAGAAAGTGCTCAATAAATACATTGATGGACGATGGATGGCCCGCATATGGCTCTTAGATTTGACAACCTCCACAGAATGGCAAGTCTCAATAATAATGATAATAATAATAATGGTACTTGTTAAGGGCTCACTGTGTACCAAGCACTCTTCTAAGCACTGGGGTAGATACAAGTTAGGAAGGGTTGGGTTTGGGGGCCATTTCCAGATTTATAATGGGAAATTACAGAACAAGAAAAAATGCAGCTGGGAACATGTAAACTCTGATATAAAAAGGCCAGTCAATTTATTGAGTGCTTACTGTATGCAGAGCACTGTACTGGCACTTGGGAGAGTTACACTGCAATTGTGTTAGTAGTCAATCAATCAATCAATCAATCAATCGTATTTATTGAGTGCTTACTGTGTGCACTGTACTAGGCGCTTGGGAAGTACAAGTTGGCAACATCTAGAGACGGTCCCTACCCAAGTCATGATCCCTGCCCTGAATGAACTGACAGTTCAGCGGATTTAGGTTGGACAGTCAACAAGATTGTTTGATACCAGTTTAGTTTTTCCAAAGCAGAATTCCTTCCTTGAACTGGTTTATGGACAGCTGGGGAAGAATGAGATGTAGCCAGTCCTCAAAGCTGGAGAGCTATTTCCACGCCTAGTTGATTGGAGTATCAGGAGCAGAGAATAAAAAAAACAGAACATTTTTCAGACCGAGGTGAATGAACCTTGTTTCGAAAATAATCCCTAGCCTACAAGCCCAGAGTCTGAAAATATCAGGCCAGGCCTATAAGAAACCAGGCAGTGGTCTTAAAAGAAATGGCCCACACTCCATCTCTCCCTTCCGTTGCCTGTTTCATTGGATATTTGTGAAGAAACAGAGGGTAGGAGCTGGATTCAGATGCTCCTGATGTTCTGTTCTCTGGTGAAGGAGGTGGGGATGCCACCTGGGTGGGTGGCAGGGGTGGCATTTGTGAAAGGGCCAGGGTCAGTGCAAACTTTGAGCATCGGATAGAATTTCTGCAGGCTAATGATTTTTGGAGATACTTTGCAAGGTTGCATTGTCGAGAACTTTTGACAACTAGTGCCTCTGATTAAAATGCTCTGTGTAAAGAAGCCCGCAGATATAGTTCAAATGGCATTAAATTGGTCTACAGAAATGCCTGAGAAGGTGAAACCTGCCTTGAGTTTTAGCTGAGTTCAGCCTCTCTTCTGTAATCTCCAAAGAAACTGACGTCCTCCCTTTTGGATGGATGATTATCTTTTTTTCCATACATCCAGGCCAAGCGTGATGAAGCATGGAGGGTTCCTGGGCGTTATGGGGACACAAGTGATGAGCAAAAGTCAGTCAATCAATTGTACTTATTGAGTGTTTACTGTGTGTAGAACACTGTACTAAGTGCTTTAGAGAGTACAACAATATAGCAGAGTTGGTAGACATGTTCCCTGCCCACAGTGAGCTTACAGTCTGGGGTGGGGGAGACAGACGTTAATATAAATAAAAATCAATTACAGATAAATTGTCAATTGACCAATCAAGGGTATTAACTGAGCACCCATTTTTTATGGTGTTAGTTAAGAGCGGATTATGTGCCAGGCATTGTACTAAGCGCTGGGGTAGATGCAAGTTAGGTTGGACATAGTCCCTGTCTCACATAGCACTCACAGTCTTAATCCCCATTTTACAGATAAGGTAACTGAGGCACAGAGAAGTTAAGTGGCTCCCCCCAAGTCACACAGCTGACAAATGGCAGAGCCAGGATTAGAACCCAGCTACCATTCATTCATTCATTCATTCATTCATTCATTCAATCATAGTTATTGAGCGCTTACTGTGTGCAGAGCACTGTACTAAGCACTTGGGAAGTACAAGCTGACAACATATAGAGACGGTCCTTACCCAACAACGGGATCACAGTCTAGAAGGGGGAGACAGACAAAAAAAAACATGTGGACAGGTGTCAAGTCATCAGATATAAAGCTAGATTCACATCATTACCAAAATAAATAGACTAGTAAATATGTGCAAGTTAGATAAATAGAGTAATAAATCTGTACAAACATGCATACAGGTGCTGTGGGGAGGGGAAGGAGGTAGGGCGGGAGGGTGGGGAGGAGGAGAGGAGTACTGTACTAAGTACTTAAGAGAGCTCAGTAGCATTAGAAGACACAATCTCTGTCCTCAAAGAAGAAATTGAAAGATCCTTGAGGTTCTCCTCTATTATACTGTATTGTATTATACACCCAATAATTTACTCCATACACCCAATAATTGATCACATAGTAAGTGCTCAATAGAAACCAGTGATTGGTGATTAAACTTAGTGGGTACAAGCAGAGGGGCTTTTTGAGTGTGGAAATCAAAGGTGGTTGACGGGTGGGAAGCAAGGCATGTTGGCAAGCCCTGCTTGGAAACTCTGGACCTTGTCCGGCACTCAGAGTGAGAGATTCGGGGAGTTCAGCGCAAAAAGTTGTGTCAGCAAAAATAATGGCTTCGCTCCCACTGCTGGATACCTGTGGGGACAACGGCCCCCATGATGTTGGCTGGTTCCCATGGTTATGAGATTACTTCTCTCTGTGGCCTCATGGAGAAGCAGCTTGACCTACTGGATAGATCATTGGCCTGGCAGTTAAAGGACTCGGGTCTAGTCCCGGCTCTGCCACTTGTCTTCAGTGTGAACTTGGGCAAATCATGTCACTTCTCTGGGCTTCGGTTACCTCGTCTGTAAAATGGGGATTAAGACTGGGGGGCTCCATGTGGCTTAGGGACTGTGTCCAATCTGATTGTCTTGCACCAACCCCGGGGTTTAGCACAATACCTGGCTCATAGTACGCACTTAACAAATATCATAAAAAAAAAAAACAGAGGCCAAAGTCATCCATCCCCATCTCTGTGGAAGGCAGAGAAGGCCCTCCAGGGGTGGGGGCTTTTGGTCCGGGAGCTAGAATTGGTTGAAAGGGGTTCTTGAGGAGGTCTGAGGCCTATCAGTTAGTCAGATGTACTTACAAATGCCTACTGTGTGAACTCTACTCAGAACCTAAGCTTCACTTAAGCATCCTGGAGGGTAATGTTTCCCCCCCAATGAAGGCACCTGGGGTAAGTCTTAGGGTTTACTGCAGGATTCCCAGATTCCCCTCTTCTCAAAGTTGTTGGTCAACAGGGGATTCCTCCCAGGAGGGGTATGTATTGTCCCTGGCTGGACCCCGGAGCTGGCCGCTCTCCCTCCCTCTTCAGGGCCACCGTGGATCCAGAGTTGGGCATGCTTGAGTTCCCCCTCCCCCGACCCACAAGGCCGACGTTGACCTCCCTCTCCCATGCTCCCAAACCTCCTCCCGCCTCACCGCTGTGACCTCCCAGCATGTGTCCCCATTCCCCCACCCCCTCATTCCCCGTCGTCACCCACCCCCAGACCATCATCACCCCGGAAGTCAGCCCCCTCTATTGTCCATTTGCCTGGCTTCTCTCACCTTCCTCTTGGATGCTTTCCCATGGCTTGATTTGTTCTCCTCTCCCTTTTCACTCAGCGTTTGGTGAGACATTCTCTCAGTTTCCGTTTAAATGTTACGTGTCTCTCTCTCTCGCTTGTTCCTTGTCTGTCCATGCCTTGTGTGCTGACTCTGTCTTCGCCGTTCATCCCCCTGCCGCCTCTAGCATCCATAAGGTGCAAACTGTTGACCTGCGAAGAGTCTCCGCTCCCCCTGATTCCTTCACTACGTAAGTATGAGGCGGTTTTGTTTCATTTTCCTCTGTTTCCCCCTGCCCCTACATCTATCTCCATGCCCTCCATCCTGCTATGTTCCTCCCCAGTGGCAACTCCGGGCATCTCCAGAGAGGAGGGGAAGCTGGGCTGGAAGTTGTTTTCACCCTGCCCCGTTTGAGATGAGTCCTGCCCCAACTTGTCGTCCTGGCTCTGTAAAGAATTAGCGAATCTACTGTTTGTGTTCCCTTGTGGCTTTGGGAAGACATAGAATCTAGTCTTTGGGTTCCCCCCCTTTCCCACTCGGTTGGTGGCTTTCCTTCTCTTTTGTAGGGATTGGCTTCTTATCTCTGACCTTGGTACCTCTGGATGTATGGTCCCTTTAGACAGCTCATTTTCTGGGGTGCAGGCTAATGTCAGTAGCCCGCTGTAGGTAGGGATTGTCTCTATTTGTTGCTGAATTGTACTTCCCAAGCGCTTAGTACAGTGCTCTGCGCACCGTAAGTGCTCAATAAATATGATTGAATGAATGAATGTCAGTGGTATCCGTTGGACTTGAAGATGTCAAGGTACAATGAAGCTTTAAGGGCTAGATTGATTTCTGTAACATCATTCCATCTCTTGGGAAGCACCTCTAGGGGCCTTAGCTGAAACCGGGATTTCATTGTGGGCCACAGGGGTGGAGTCAGTCAGTCAATCATATTTATTGAGCGCTTACTCTGTGTAGAGCACTGTACTAAGCACTTGGGAGGGTACACTATAACAATAAACAGACACATTCCCTGCCCATAAGGAGCTTACAGTCTAGATGGAGAGGGAAAGGGCCCCCTTTCCCTTTGTGACATGCTGGCCAAATGGGATCTTTCCAACCTGAAACTCATCCCACCCAAAAGGCATCCCACACCTGGGAAGTTTGAACCAGGGGCCATACAAGCTGTCGGTGAGGGAAATTCCATCATTGTCCTTGTGGGAAAGAGGGTGTCTGTATCGGGAGCTTTGAACTCTGGAGTCTCAGCAGAGAGACCCACTGAGTCTAATCTGCAATGACGTGGATTGTGCTCTAATCGAGTTTGGAGTGGTCTTTCCCTGGGATGGCTTCCGGTACCGTGGGCCCAACCTGGTCCAAATCCAAGCCATCCCAGGTTTTAGAGCGACCTGGTAGTGCAATCGGCTAGGATACATTCATTCATTCATTCAATCGTATTTATTGAGAGCTTACTGTGTGCAGAGCACTGTACTAAGAGCTTGGGAAGTACAAGTTGGCAACAAATAGAGATGGTCCCTACCCAACAGCGGGCTCACAGTCTAGAAGGGGGAGTCAGACTACAAAACAAAACATATTAACAAAATAAAATAAATAGAATAAATATGTACAAATAAAATAAATAAATTAATAGAGTAATAAATACATACAAACATATATACATATATACAGGTGCTGTGGGGAGGGGGAGGAGGGGGAGAGGAAGGAGGATACATGACGGCCGGAGGAAGGAGAGGAGGCTGGTATGGGATGTTTGTGTCCGCATGCTGCTTATCTTTTGGAAATATGTCATATTGATTGATTGATTGGTATGTGTTAAATGTTTACTATATACCAGATACTGTACTTAGTGCAGGGGTAGATGCAAAATAATCAGGTCAGACACAGTCCCTGTCCCACATAGGGCTCACAATCATCATCCCTATTTTACAGATGAGGTAAATGAAGCCCAAAGAATTGAAGAGACTTGCCCAAAGTCACACACAGAAGACAGGGAGTGGAGCTGGGATTAGAACCCTTGTCCTCTGATGTACAGGTCCAGGCTCTTTCCACTAGGCTTCTCAGTAAGACTTTCCAGATGAAACTCCTAATCCTCTCCTTGCTATTCCCCAGCCTCTCAGCCGCCGTGCCTTTTCAGAAGCCTGAGGATGAGAAATGTCTTGAATGATTTTAGCAGTGAGAGAATGTCCCTGAGCTCTGAGTGTTCAGAATCCCCAAATGGCAGAATATTTTTCAAGGAAGAACCTTCTGTTTGTCCTTGGGGCTGGGAACTCCACACTTCCCTTCAAAGGGGTGGAAACAAGAGGGCAGCTCCCAGGATTTTGCTTGTTATACAGTGCTCTTAGATAGGCACCCAACTTTGTGTGCCCTTCCTCTTCCTCACGTTCTTCCCCCTCGCTTCAATCTTCCCCCAAAATAAAATGCCCCAACTCCTTGTATAAGATATTGCTGAATTATTCACGTATGCACAGGCACAGAAGCAATCTTGGGAGTCAACTCTCGCTGACCTTCCTTCAATCAAAAGGTTACCATGCAAATCGAATGGTTATTCACTTCAACCGCTTGCTCCGGGTTGGGGATGGAGGGTTAGAAGGCAGTTGGAGAGGGGCTGAGTGAAAACTATCAAACGTGGGTAACATTCAGGGTTGTTTTAGGCTCAGTTTTCAAGATCGTGTCTTTCCATTCGAAAAGCCTAGGTACGATGATTCTGTAGGTATGACTGAGAGTCTCAGGACTGCTGCTCGGAACCCCAGGGCCTTGAATGAAGATGGGGAAGCTGAAGTTAGAGTTAGAATGTCACAATAATAATAATAATAATAATGGTATTTATTAAGTACCTACTATGTGCCAAGCACTGTTCTAAGCACTGGAGGAGATACAAGGTAATCAGGTTGTCCCTCATGGGGCTCACAGTCTTCATCCCCAATTTACAGATGAGGTAACCGAGGCCCAGAAAAGTGAAGTGACTTGCCCAAAGTCACACAGCTGACAAGTGGCAGAGCCGGGATTTGAGCCCATGACCTCTGGCTCCAAAGCCCGGGCTCTTTCCACTGAGCCATGCTGCTGCTTCACAAGAAAACCTAAAGCCAAAGAAGGGATCTGCTTTAAGAAAAAATGTGAATCAAGGGGTTTTGTGAACTGAGAAATGTAGCTATCTCCACCATAATAATGATAATAGTGATATTTGCTAAATGCCTACGATGTGCCAAGCACTGCAATAAGTCCTGGGGTAGATACAATACAATCATTCATTGATTCATTTAATCATATTTATTGAGTGTGTTAAGCACCTTACTAAGCTCTTGGGGCAGTATCATATAAAAATGCAATCAAATCAGACACTGTCCCTGCCCCTATACAAGGGGCGATCAGATTTTCCCACATTCAGAAAAGGAAATTGAGGCACAGATAGGTTGTGACTTTTTTGTGGTATTTGTTAAGGACTTACTGTGTGTCAAACACTCTTTTAAGAACTGGGGTAGATACAAGTTCATCAGGTAGGATTCAGTCCCCGTTCCACATGGAGCTCACAGTCTAAGTAGGAGACAGGACAGGTATTGAATCCCCATTTTGCCGATGAGGAAACTGAGGTACAGAGAAGTTAAGTGATTTGGCCAAGGTCCCTCAGCAGGTACTTGATGGAGTCAGAATTAGAACCCAGGTCCTCTGACTCCAAGGTCTGGGCTCTTCCCAGTAGGCTGTGCTGCTTCCCAAGGACTTACTTGCCCAAGCTCATACAGCAGGCAGGTAGTAGAGCTGGGGTTTGTTGGTTCAATCATATTTATTGAGCGCTTACTGTGTGCAGAGCACTGTACTAAGCGCTTGGGAAGTACAAGTTGGCAACGTATAGAGACGGTCCCTACCCAACAGTGGGCTCACAGTCTAGAAGGGGAATCCTGAGGAGATAATAAATTGTTGTGTTTGTTAAATGCTTACTTTATGCCAAGCACTGTACTAAATGCCTGGCCCTGCCACTTGTCTGCTGTGTGATTTTGGGCAAGTCACTTCCCTTCTCTGTGCCTCAGTTACCTCATCTTCAAAATGGGGATTGAGATTGTGAGACCCATGTAGGGCAGGGACTGTGTCCAACCCAATTTGCCTGTGCACACTCCAGCGCTTAGTACAGTGCCTGGTACATAGTAAGCCCATTAAAGCCACCATATTTATTATTATTAGACAAGATAATTAGGTCCCACGAGGGGAACTGGTATTGAATCCCCATTTTGCAGATGAAGGATCTGAGTTAGAGCCCAGGTCTCAGAACTCAGAGAAGCAGCGGGGACTAGTGGAAAGAGTGCAGGACTGGGAGTCTGAAACAGTTCCACCCCTCGTGAGACCTTGGACAAGTCACTTGACTTCTCCATACTCTAGTTTCCTCACCTCTAAAATGGGGATTTAAATATCCGTTCCCCTCCCCTTTAGGCGGTGAGCCCTGTGGGACAGGGACTGTGTCCGACCCGATCGTATCCTATCTACCCAGCGCTTGGCATACAGTAATTGCTCAACAAATACCACAATTACTATTATTATTATGATTATTGTTATCAGGTCTCCTGATTCCCAGGCCCATACTTGCTCTACGAAGCCACGCTCCTTTTCCTCTACCGTCTGGTCTTCGCCGACCGAATGGTAAGACGATGGCGAACGTACTGCCTTTTACCAATGTGCCTTTTCCGGGCAGGTCATTAGAGTAAAGGTGAATTGTAGAAAGCCAGCCAGGGGAACCATATTCTCTTCCACTAGCACATGAACAATACTGACAGTAAAACTGATGTTTCTTTATGCAGCAGGCTTTCACTGACCTTAAAAAATCCTTTTTTTTTTTGCCAACATTGCTGCTTCGAACTGTTTTACAAATGTATGAGGCTTATTGCATAATTTTCAAAATTTAAAAACTGTTTTAAAGTGCCTGATTTGAAGAGAATTCAAGATCTGAAACACTTTACAGTTATTCTTAAATGATTGATGTATTTGGTACAAGTTCAAGTACCTTATATAATAATAATAATGGTATTTGTTAAGTGCTTACTATGTGCCAAGCACTGTACTAAATGCTGGGGTGGCTACAAGGAAATGGGGTGGACACAGTCCCTGACCCATGTGGAGCTTACAGTCTCAATCCCCATGTTACAGTTGAGGTAACTGAGGCACAGAGAAGCAAAGTGAAGGCTCGGGTAGAAAGTTTAATCTGCTTTCCCAGAAAACCACCTGAAGATTTGTTTTTCTAGGAGTAAACCATCATTAAGAACACATCAAATTCCTATTTTTCCTTCCTTAATTTACCCTCTCCAGTTTTTTTCTTGAAGGTAGGAATTTCTCCCCCTTCAAGACTGTAAGCCCGTTGTTGGGTAGGGACCGTCTCTACATGTTGCCGACTTGTACTTCCCAAGCGCTTAGCACAGTGCTCTGCACACAGTAAGCGCTCAGTAAATACGATTGAATGAATGAATGAAATGCCGGTGTCTGCCAGGAGGAGATTTAATTGATCGATCAATAAATCGCATTTATTTATTGCGTGCTTACTATGGGCAGAGCACTGTACTTGGAGGTTCAGTTTGAGGAAGGAAGGAGGTAAGAGAGCCCTGGATCTCTTTGCCCCCAGCTTTGCCCCTTCTCCATATACAGGCAGTATTGGGTTCCTGAAAAAAACAGTGACTTCTCCCGGCCCCCAGAGCAAAAAGGGAGGGGTCGGAGGGCTGGAGAAAGGAAGAGATCATGGGGAAATTAGTGCCACTTTGAGAGAGGTTGCTGGAACTGTTTGCTGGACTGGGAGACAAGAGCCGTTCTGTAAGGGAAAAAGCACATAAAAGAATCAAGGCACTAGCTAAATGTGTGTCTGATTTGAGCGTGTTTGATCACGAGCAGCGGGTTATGGGTTCTTTGTCAGGAGGGCGGCCTGCCCAAGTCCTTTAGTTGGAGCGGTGTCTCAATTTAATTATACAGATACAATCGGGCCTGTCATAACACTGTGTAACACTCAGGCCGACAGACAAGAGAGTGTGCTTTCAAGGGTGTGAAAGAGAAGATTTTGGGGAGAAAGGTACAATTAAGCCACAGAACTGGCTGTCAGACAGTAGATCTCAGAACTGGAACTTCAGAAGCAAAACCCATCGTAAACAGTTTGCAGAAACAGGAGTCACGTCGGAGACCCTCCCACTTTCTCCCCCATCCAACAGCCAGGGCCAGCCGTGATCAGAGCTTTTAATATTTGCGTTCCCAGGCACCGCTGACCGCAGCTAGGGTGAAGAGAGGGTTCCCAGCTTGTCCAGAGAGCACTAGAGATGCTTTCCTCCGAAGCATCGGCTCTTGACGACTGGTGGAGATGGGGAAACCGGATTGGAGAGACGCTCGTTACTTTGTGTGGCGATTCTCACGTCGTAAATGAATGAGAACCATGTCCCTAAACCCCAGCAGCTTTTTAATGCCTCAATTCTGAGCCCTTCCACCCTGGTTTTAATATCGGGGATGATTCTTTTCTTCCTCTACCAAGCCATTTACTTTCCTCTGTGGTACCAAGCTGGGATCATTTCATTCGTCTTGTGGGTTTATTTCTTTTTCAGGAGTCAGGTGCTTCATGAACCTGCCCTCGTGAGCCAGGCCCTGCCGAGTGTATTTTGGGTTCTCTAAAGTTTATTGTGATTTTTCTTCAGCTAGATCATTTAACGGCATTATTCACTGCTGTGTTGTGATTTTTAGGTTGGAGTTAAAGGATCAGTCAAAGGAATTTCTCCTGGTGCTGGGAATTGCTCAATAATGGGAATGGGGTCTGAGGTGTAGATTGTTGAGAGGTTTCCTCTAGCAGTTTCAGCTAGGTGTTTTGGCTGAAATGCTTATGGCTGATCCAGGGGGACGGCGAGGTTGAGGAGGGTCTCTGGAATGCCTGGGCCCCCAGATTGAGAGATAGTGTGGTGGTGGATGGGAAGAGGGACCCCGCTGTGGTCTGAGTTGATGTCCAGGTACCTCTAATGGTAGTAATAATAATGATGATGATGATGATCATCAATCGTATTTATTGAGCGCTTACTATGTGCAGAGCACTGTACTAAGCGCTTGGGAAGTACAAATTGGCAACATATAGAGACAGTCCCTACCCAACAGTGGGCTCACAGTCTAAAAGGGGGAGACAGAGAACAAAACCAAACATACTAACAAAATAAAATAAATAGAATAGCTATGTACAAGTAAAATAAATAAATAAATAAATAGAGTAATAAATATGTACAAACATGTATACATATATACAGGTGCTGTGGGGAAGGGAAGGAGGTAAGATGGGGGGGATGGAGAGGGGGATGAGGGGGAGAGGAAGGAAGGGGCATGATGGAAGGAAGGGAATGATGATATTTGTTAAACACTTATTGTATGTCAGGCACTGTTCTAAGCTCTGGAGTAGGTACAAGATAGTCAGGTTGGACAAAGTCCCTATCCCACATGGGGCTCACTATCTTAATCCCCATTTTACATATGAGGTCAATGAGGCCCAGAGAAGTGAAGTGACTTGCCCAAGGTCACACAGCAGACAAGCGATGGAGCCGGTATTAGAACCCAGATCCTTCTGACTTGCAGGCCCAAGCTCTATCCACTAGGCCATGTAATTAACCGGCAGGGCTAAATGGTTTTTTTTTTCCTGACTGGTCTATTGAATTCTGAAGGCCTTGGCAACCCTAGCTCGAGGAACGTTTGGCTATGAAGCCAAATGAGTAAAAGTGGTCATTCCTTAGTGTCTGTCTTTGAGGTGCTCAGACTATCTCCAGGATCCTTGGGCTTAATAAAATTGAATCATGAATCACCATTCTCCGTGAAATCCATCAAAGCAGCAGGTCCCACCACAGTTTCCGACTGCTCCCAAGTGGTTTGTACCAGAACCAGCAATCTCATCCCCTAATAAAAGTCATTCTGGTATTGGTAAAGTGACTACTATGTGCCAAACATTAAGCCATACTATACAACCAAATCAACCAGTCAATTCTATTTATTGAGTGCTTATTTAGTGCAGAGCACTATACTAAGTGCTTGGGAGAGAACAATACATCACAATAAGTAGACACTTTCCCTTCCCACAATGAGCTTAATCTAGGGGGAGCTCACTGTCTAGAAGAAAGGGAGAAATTTATTTAATCCCCATTTTATGACGAGGAAGTTGAGGCTCTGCTAAGCTAAATAACTTGCCCAAGATCACCCAAACAAGGATCAATCAATCAGTTGCGGTTATTGAGTGCTTACTCTGTGCATAGCTCTGTACTAAGTGCTTGGGAGCATATTCATTCATTCAATCACATTTATTGAGCGCTTACTGTGTGCAGAGAACTGGACCAACCACTTGGGAAGTACAAGTTGGCAACATATAGAGATGGTCCCTACCCAACAATGGGCTCACAGTCTAGAAAGGGGAGACAGACTAACAAAACAAAACATATTAACAAAATAAAATAAATAGAATAGTAAATATGTACAAGTAAAATAGAGTAATAAATCTGTGCAAACATATATGCAGGTGCTGTGGGGAGGGGAAGGAGGTAGGGCTGGGGGGATGGGAGGGGGAAAGGAAGGAGGGGGCTCAGTCTAGGAAGGCCTCCTGGAGGAGATGAGCTCTCAGTAGGAATAATGACATTTATTAAGCGTTTACTATGTGCAAAACACTGTTCTAAGTGCTGGGGAGGTTACAAGGTGATCTGGTTGTCCCATGGGGGCTCACAGTCTTAATCCCCATTTTACAGATGAGGTAACTAAGGCACAGAGAAGTTAAGTGACTTGCCCAAGGTCACACAGCTGACAATTGGTGGAGCCGGGATTTGAACCCATGACCTCTGACTCCCAAGCCCGTGCTCTTTCCACTGAGCCACGCTGCTTCTCATATAGTATATAGTATAAAGTATATAGTACATAGTATAAAGGAGTTGGTAGACACGTTCCCTGTCCACAACAAGATTAGAGCCTAGAGTCAGTTTGTAACTGTTAGTCTACAGTCTAATAACGGTGATGAAAATGACAATCATGATAACAATGACAATAATGATTGTGGCATTTATTAAGTGCTTAGCCCTGGGGTAGATTAGACATAGTCTCGGCCCCACATAGGGCTCCCAGTCTAATGGGGAGGGAGACCAGGTATTTGATCCCCATTTTACAGATGAAGAAACTGAGGCCCGGAGAGGTTAAGTGACTTGTCCAAAGTCAAACAGCAGGCCAATGGCAGAGCCAGAATTAGAACCCAGGTATTCTCTATTGTTATTCTATTCCTCCACCTCTAAGAAAGTTTTGTGCTCCTCAGCCTTCAAGCAGCTAGGCTGTATTTTACCTGAGGCTAATGTTCTTAGTCAGAAAGGAACAAAATCCAATTACACGTGTCTCACTTCATCCATGTGCCCTTCCTTCCCCCTTCCATACTCTCCCTTCCCCGGCTTTTTTTCTATTTTTTCAGTCGGCCATTCTGATGGCTAAACAGCAGGTATAGAGGAGCTAGTTATAGGTGATGTCAAAACTGGGTAAACTAATAAACCGTCCCCCAGCAGATCTGCTAGAATTTCGTGGCCCAGCTGTCTGGCACACACAACACCTTTTACAGCTCTTCTCATTCACCAACCATTTTCCTCCAGTCCAGAATCTCCTAGGCTCTGTCTATCAGCATTACTGGCAGTTTTCATGCTGCATGTCAACCCTCCACCTTCATTTTGGCCTCGGGAATCTAATTTTCATTTGCGGACTTGCTAGGGTCCGGGGTTTCTGTCATAAAGCACTCCTTGGAGAGTTTTCTCTAGACTGTGAGCTTCTTGTCGACTAACTTTATTGTATTGTCCTCTTCCAAGCTCTTAGTACAGTGCTAATGATGGTAGGTACTGAGTAAGCTCAGGATGAAACACTGGCCAATTGCTGTCTCTGAAGGGTCATTTGGAGAGGACTAGAATCCCTTGATAGCTTGGAAATGGCTGCTCCTAAGGTGACGGTGGTATCATACTTGTAAAAAAAAAAAAATGTTCCTCTCTGCCCTACTCCTCTACTATCAGTAATTTTGTTTGTAATTTTAGGAAAGCGTGACCATGTTCTCAAGAGATTAGGAAATCAGAGGAGTCAGATAGAAATCAGAGTTCTCTGATGTGGGTCACCTTGAATAAACTTCCTTTCCTTTGCACGATGCAGCAGTTCCGATAGGCTGGACCACGAGTCTGATTTACCAGGGGCCTTTAGAGCAGTGGGTGAAAAGTATTCAAGCACTGTGGGTAGGAACTAAAGGACCCAAAGTGCACCTGTTGTTGGGTAGGGACCGTCTCTATATGTTGCCAGCTTGTACTTCCCAAGCGCTTAGTACAGTGCTCTGCGCACAGTAAGCGCTCAATAAATACGATTGAATGAATGAATGAATGAAAGTCCCCAGCCTCTCTGACTGTTCTTTCCCTGTTCTTCACTCTCAACCTGTAACCTTCCTCCTTAGAAGCCAAGATCTGGGTGAGCTTCCTGATGTCGGATGTTTTAACAGAATGGAAGGAATACAACAAGTGGAAGAGACCATAGTCACTTCTTTATGGTATTTAAGTCCTCACGATGTGCTAGGCACTGTGCTAAGCACTGGGGTAGGTACAAGTTAATCAGGTTGGACACAGCCCCTGTCCCACATAGGGCTCACCGTCTTAATCCCCCTTTTACTGATGGGGTAACTGAGGGTCAGAGAAGTGAAGTGACTTGCCCAAGATCACACAGCTGACAAGTGGCACAGACAGAATTAGAACCCAAGTCTAGAGAAGAGAAGCAGCATGGCTCAGTGGAAAGAGCACGAGCTTTGGAGTTCAAATCCCAGCTCCGCCATTTGTCAGCTGGGTGACTTTGGGCAAGTCACTTAACTTCCCTGTGCCTCAGCTCCCTCATCTGTAAAATGGGGATGAAGACTGTGAGCCCCCGTGGGACAATCTGATCATCTTGTAACCTCCCCAGTGCTTAGAACAGTGCTTTGCACATAGTAAGCGCTTAATAAATGCCATTATTATTATTATTATTATTATGTCCTTCTGACTCTCAGGCCAATACTCTATCTATGAGACCACACTGATTCTCTGTTTCTATTCCACTAGGACTGTCAGCTTCTTGAGGGCAGGAATTGTTTTAGCCAACTCTGTGGTATTGTAGTCTCCCAAAGGCTTAGTATTCATTCATTCATTCAATCGTGTTTATTGAGTGCTTACTGTGTGCAGAGCACTGTACTAAGCACTTGGGAAGTACAAGTTGAATGGTGTTCTGCACACAGTAAGCACTCAATCAATGCCACCAAGTGATTGGTCCTCTGTCTCTGCCCCCTTTTGGAGCTCAGCATTGGACGATCTTCCTCCCTACACAACTCTTTTTCTCCTCAGCCTTTCCTTCACCTCAGTATTTCAGCCGAGACCCGCAAAGATATCTTCTGTCCAGATCTGGGTTACCCTGACTAGAGCTCCTAAAATGGGGCACCTC
Source organism: Tachyglossus aculeatus (assembly GCF_015852505.1). Lineage (NCBI taxonomy): Eukaryota > Metazoa > Chordata > Mammalia > Monotremata > Tachyglossidae > Tachyglossus > Tachyglossus aculeatus. The sequence goes on along the minus strand of NC_052075.1, from coordinate 48,406,707 downwards.
CCAACCCCTCCGGAAGCCGTGACACACATGGTCCTCCTTCCTGTCCCTCTCATCCATCTTCCCTGTCGGCAGCTGATAGATCCATTGTTGAAGCACTGGATGTCTCACTTCTGATCCCCTCATTACATGGGGATCTATCAGGTGGGGAGTGGACCAAATGGGGTGTGAGCAAAGCAGAAAAGTGTCCTACCAGCTTTACCCTTTCTCCTTGCCACCGACCCCTTTCCCACGTCCTCCCTCTGTCCTGAAACTCCTTCCCCATCCATCTACACCAGACCACCACTCTCCCCACCTTCAAAGCATTATTAAGGTTACATCTCTTCCAAGAAGCCTTCCCCCACTGAGACCCTCTTTTCCCCGATCCACTCTCATTCATTCATTCATTCAATCAATCGTATTTATTGAGCACTTACTGTGTACAGAGCACTATACTAAGCGCTTGGGAAGTACAAGTTGGCAACATATAGAGACGGTCCCTACCCAACAACGGGCTCACAGTCTAGAAGGGGGAGACATACGACAAAACAAAACATATTAACAAAATAAAATAGAATAGTAAATCTGTACATCGCCTATGCACCTAGATCTGTACCCTGTATTCACCCCACCCTCGGCCCCACAGCACTTATGTATATATCTGTAAATTATTTATATTGATGTCTGTTTTCCTGCTCTATACTGTACGCTCATTGTGGGCAGAGAATGTCCACCAACTCTGTTATATTGGGCTCTCTCAAGCGCTTAGTACAATGCCTTGCATATAGTAAGCACTCAATAAGTACGATTGACGGATCGATTGATCCCCGTTGATTCCCAACCCGGTTTCCATGGAGACTCATAGCAGTAGAGTCGTCCTTGTCTATGCTCTTACATCTTTGCCTCACTCTGGTAAGGAACTTTCTCTGTGGGCAGTGGGGGCCTCTTGCTAGTAGGTTGGCTATCAGCAAGGAAAGCAGTGTAGTCTACTGGAAAGATCCGGAGCCTGGGAGTCATGGAGTTTGACACAAGAGTATGTGCTCTGGATGTACCATAATTATTATTAGAAAAATAAAAGGAGGTGGGTCCCCTCCCTCCCTCCCTCCTTGCATTTGATCTCTCCTGACAACTGAAGGGAGATCCAATAGAAATTTCTCAAACAGTAATAAGAATAATGTGGCATTTGCTAAGCACTTACTATGCGCTTATGTTGCCAACTTGTACTTCCCAAGCACTTAGTACAGTGCTCTGCACACAGTAAGCGCTCAATAAATATGATTGAATGAATGAATGAATGAATGTGCCAGGCACTGTACTGGAGAAGCAGAGTGGCTCAGTGGAATGAGCACAGGCTTTGGAGTCAGAGATCATGGGTTCAAATCCCAGCTCTGCCAATTGTCAGCTGTGTGACTTCAGGCAAGTCACTTAACTTCTCTGTGCCTCAGTTACCTCATCTGTAAAATGTGGATTAAGATTGTGAGCCCCCCGTGGGACATCTTGATCACCTTGTAACCTCTCCAGCGCTTAGAACAGTGCTTTGCACATAGTAAGCACTTAATAAATGCCATTATTATTATTATTACTAAGCGCTGGAGTAGATACAAGATAATAGGTTTGGGCACAGTCTCTGTCCCACACAGGGCTCCCAGTCTCAATCCCCATTTTACAGATTAGGAAGCTGAGGCCCAGAGAAGCAAAGTGACTTGCACAAGGTCACACAGCAGACAAGAGGCAGAGCTGGGAGTAGAACCCAGGTGATTCTGAACCCAGGCCCATGCTCTATCCACTAGGCCACGCCGTTTCTCAACCATCATCATCATCAATCGTATTTATTGAGCGCTTACTGTGTGCAGAGCACTGTACTAAGTGCTTGGGAAGTACAAGTTGGCAACATATAGAGACAGTCCCTACCCAACAGTGGGCTCACAGTCTAAAACCAAACACTCCAGCTCAGGCCAGGTGACCTGCGGACGTCTCTTCCCACCAGGGTGGAAGACGTGCGGTGACGGTTGGTCCCTAGGCCCGACCCCGAGGGTACCGCTGAAGGACGGGTCTTCCCTTCCTTGTTTTGCAGCCCCCAGTCCATCCCAGACCGCCTGCGGATCCGCGTGAACAGGATTAGTTTACAGGACTACGAGGGACTGCACTACGACAAGGAGAAGCTCCGGGAAGCTTGTAAGTCGAGCGCTTGGCTCTGCCAGCTGCCCCGAGGCCTCTGGTCCCTCCTGGAGGGTTGAGGGGTGAAGGGATGGGTGGTGGCAAGAGCATTTAATAAGCACTTACTGAGGGCAGAGCGCTCGACTAAGCGCTGGGTTGGAGGGAGCATAAGGGTGGGACGGTCCCTGACCCTCAAGGAGTCGAGCGTATAAGTAGTGAAATGATGAAAACACTAAAACGGCGGAGACTAGAACACATGCAGCATGTGAGAGTAGCAAAGTGATTCTACTAGAAAAAGCCCAGGTCTGGGAATCAGAGGATCTGGATTCTCAGCCCGGCTCTGCCTCTTGTCTGCTGTGTGACCTTGGGCAAGTCACTTTACTTCTCTGGGCCTTGGTTTCCTCATCTGTAAAATGGGGATTCAATCCTACTCCCTCCTATTGCGCTCCCATGTGGGGCAGGGATTGGGAGTCAGAAGGACCTGGGTCCTAATCGTGGCTCTGCCAGCTGTCGGCTCTGTCATCTTGGGAAAGTCACTTAATTTCTCTGTGCATCAGTTACCTCATCTGCAAAATGGGGAATAAGACTGTGAGCCCCATTTGGGACAGGGACTATGTCCCCAGCACTTAGTCCAATGCCTGACACATTGTAAGCACTTAACAAATAACATATTTGAAAAAACGAAACGAAACAAAAAACCCGAGAGAATCTGACAGGACCTCATGGGGAGAAAAGAAGGGGAAACTTACCCTTCTGCGGAAGGTGAGGTGAAGCAGGGGATTGTGGGCCAAGTTAGCTTTCCTCTAGCTGGGATTTAAGCTGTCACATTTGAGGTGCAAGTATAGCAGGCAATCGCAGTCCTGGTTTTACATGATTAAAAATAAATCCTGTTCCTTGATGACGGTCAGGGTCATTAATCAATGCAAGACATGGCTGTTTGCGATAACAGTTTAATAGTCTTGTTCCTGAGTCTGAATCATTATTCATATTAAATTACAAACATGGATGTTTGTTGCGTAACAAAACTGCTGCTTTTTTCCTAATACAGATTTCACTGGTAATTAGAGTATGGTGGTACTTTACATTGCTTTGCTTATTTTGCTGGAGGGAGAGAGACAAGGGGAGAAAGAGGGATTGAGGGAGGAAGGGAGAGAGGAAGAAATGGGGGGAGAAGGAGGGAGGGAGAGAGGAAGGGAGGAAGGAAGAAAGGGAGGGACGGGGAAGGGGGAGGGAGAAGGAGAGGGGAGGTGAGAAGGAGGGAGGAAGGGAGAGAGAGAGGAAAGGGGGAAGGAGGAGAGAGAGAGAGGAAAGGGGTAGGGAGGAGAGGGAGAGCGAAGGAGAGGGAAGGAGGGAAAGGAGGAGAGAAGATGGGAGGAGGGAGGGAGAAGAGGAGAGGAAAGGAGGGAGGAAGGGAGAGAGAGAGGAAAGGGGAAGGGAGGAGAGGGAGAGCGAAGGAGAGGGAAGGAGGGAAAGGAGGAGAGAAGACAGGAGGAGGGAAGGAGAAGAGGAGAGGGAAGGAGGCAGGGAGAGAAGAGAGAGAGAAAGAGGAAGACAGGGAGATGTGTCTCTGCTCTCTGTCTCCCCACCTCATCCTCCTTCCTTTCACACCTCTGTCATTATCAGTCCCTTCAAAATGGCAGAACTGAGAAGGCTGGACACCGTCACCGGCTCCTGTTGGTAAATTTCTGCCATAATTAAAGCAATCTTCTTCATCCCTGGGCTGATGGGATTGGTTGCAAGACAATGATGGTGAATTGCAGAAGGGAATTAGCTATTAAATTTAAACTGAGCACTTAGTGAACCACAAAGACGGGACCAGTTTTAAGAAGGGGTTGGGGGGAAGCAAAACCAAGATATACCACTCCAGTGATAATGGTTGCAAATCGCAAATCAGTCCTTTGGACTGAATGATGCCTCTCAGCAGGTCTCTGCTCTCCCAGCTAAGAATCGTATTTTCTAGGAAAGAGGGCAATCAGACTCTTGGTAAATCTGTTTTATCTTTACCTTTGCGAAAAGTCTTTTTTTTCCCTTGGCAAAAGCACATATTTCTGATCCCGGATTTGCTGAGTCCCATGGGAAACCTGGTAAATTCAGTGCCCGGCTCTTGACCTCACTCGCCCAAGCTCCTCAGCCTTCTCAGATCTCAGTTGCCAATTTATGCCCTGCTAATGGATCATAGATAACCGATCATAAACCACACTATCTTTGAGGAGGGCTGTGTCTTCCCTTCTTAGTGGGGAGCCACGAGGCTGTCATCTTTGAGGGGAGCTGCATGGCCCCTATTTTTGTAGAAAGCAGCATGGATCCCATCTGCTTAAAGTCCTGGGGCTCTCCAGGCCAGAAGTAGCCCCTGGTAGGCACCCCTGAGCTCCAAGGGCTTGGGGCATATTCCAACTGGTTCCAGAAGGCTAAGACATCCCCAGCCATTTGAGTTAGTGCTTGGCGACATTTTCAAAAGAGTGTGGGAGAGTTCTCTCCCAAGCCAGGTCACCCCCCAACACACACCCTCTAGAAAAACAATAATATTGGCGATTGTGATACTTTTACTATGTGCCAAGCACTGTTCTAAGCCCTGGGGTAGATACAAGGGAACCAGGCCGGACACAGTTGCTGTATCATATGGGGCTCACATTCTTAATCCCCATTTTGCAGATGAAGTAACTGCAGCACAAAGAAGTGAAGTGAGTTGTCCAAGGTCACACAGCAGTCATGTGGCAGAGCCAGGATTAGAATCCTCATCCTTTGACTTCCACACACTTTTTCCACTAGGCTAGTGAGTTCAGAAGCCACGGAGGACCACCCAGAACTCCCTCCATCCCTGAGGAGGGGAAAGGGATTGTCTCTATTTGTTGCCAAATTGTACTTTCCAAGCACTTAGTACAGTGCTCAGCACACAGTAAGAGCTCAATAAACACTATTGAATGAATGAATCCCCCAGCTAGGGACTAGTCCCAGCCCACTAGTTGCTCTCCCTAGTGTAGTGATGGCTGTATCTGCCTGGGAATGGCTCACCTGATTATCTTGTCTCTGACATGCAGCAAGCATTAAATAAAGACAATAATAAATACCACAATATATCATCCTGCAAGACAGAAGCACACTTGGATCCAGGCTGGATCAGAGGAGCATTGCTACTTGGTAGTGCCATAGATTCAGTCATGGGGTGCAGCATGGCTTTGTGGAAAGAGCACAGGTTTGGGGCTCAGAGGTCATGGGTTCTAATCCTGGCTCATCCACTTATCAGCTGTGTGACTTTGGGCATGCCACTTAACTTCTCTGTGCCTCAGTTACCTCATCTGTAAAACGGGGATTAAGACTGTGAGCCCCACATGGGACAACCTGATTACCTTGTATCTACTCTAGTGTTTAAAACAGTGCTTAGCACATAGTAAGTGCTTAACAAATACTATCATTATTATTAAATGAATCTACCAGTTGTGTTTATAATTTTTTAAATGGTATTTAAGTACTTACTATATGCCAACTAATGCATCAATCATATTATTGAATGTTTACTGTGCGCAGGGCACTGTACTAAGCATTTGGGTGAGTACAATATAAACAAATTGGTAGACATGTTGCCTGCTCACAGTGAGCTTACAGGTAGGTACAAGATAACTGGGTTGAATACAGACTCTGTCCATATAGGGCTCATAGTCTTAATCTCTATTTTACAGATGAGATAACTGACACAGAGAAGTTAAGTAACTTGTCCAAGGTCACACAGCAGATAAGTGGCACAGCTGGGATTAGAAGCCAGTTTGAGCCAGGGGGACAGACACCACTAATAATTGTGGCATTTGTTAAGTGCTTACTAAGTGCCAAACATTGTACTAAGCACTGGAGTAGATACAAGATAATGAGGTTGGACACAGTCCCTGTCCCACAAAGGGCTCCTAGTCTTGTGGATCCCAGACATTACCTGTCTCAGGTGCCTCCCTCAGGGGCATCCAAGTTATAGCCCCCTGCATCCTAACCTCCTTCCAGGCCTCCTGTGATGCTGACACACAGAGAAGGGATTGATGCAATTATGTGCTGGGGAGTACGTTTGGAGAGTGGTCTTTATTATAAAGAACTGTTTCATTGGGTTATCAAATAGAGATTTTCCATCAGGGTGGAAAGGAAGACAAGGACTGTGACTTTCAACAACAAGTAGTTGACTGGGTGACACATTTCAGACGGGGGCGAGGCGGGCGAAGCGGTGAGAGCCACAGCAGTGCATCCTAGGTAAGGATGGAGGGGTCGCCTCACTCAGGAGGGCTGAAATCTGGCCAGCCTCACTGCAGCAGGATGTCTGAAGAGACAGAGCTGTAACCTAAAGAGTGACTGTTTTGGGAAGTGGGGGTGGATACTTTGGGGTCCGGGGGAGGTGTTAGCCGGTGGCCATGTCATTAGCAACTTACTCTGCAGTTCCATCTTCGAGATTCATTCGATCATATTTATTGAGCGCTTACTGTGTGCAGAGCACTGTACTAAGCACTTGGGAAGTACAAGTCGGCAACACGTAGAGACGGTCCCTACCCAACAGCGGGCTCATGGCGGGCGCTGACTTTTAAAATGACACACCCCATAGATGCCATGCAACGCCTCTCAACAGAATTGTGTCACCTTTATCCCCGAGAGCCACTCCGCTCACTGCCTTTTGAGATCTAGTTTAGGGCAGTGGTGGTCTCCCCTCTCTCTCCAACTAGAATAAGTCATTACCTGATTCTCATGTTAGGTTTTTTTCCCTCTCTCGGAATCACCCATCAACTTTCAACTTCTGCCTTTTTTTCCTCTGGAAAGGCCAGTTGAGAACAATGGCCTCTGTGAGCCCCAATCTTTCACCCTGTGCTGTTAGGGGGATTAGCAGGACAATCAGGTTTGGACAAGATTAAAAGTTACTCGAGGCCTGAAAGGGATTGGGTGGATTACTTTTCTGGAATGTTGTCATCATCATCAATGTATTTATTGAGCACTTAATGTGTGCAGAGCACTGTACTAACTGCTGGGGAGAGTACAATAGAATAAGTACGTGCCTTTTCTGCTCTGGAGAAATTTACAATCCCGTAATGGGGAATATTTAGAATATTCAGAAGACAGTCTCAAGGAGTGAAATGTGCTAATGAATGGCAAATGATAAGCAAAACTTGCAAGCTATGGTATTTATTGAGGGTTTACTGTGTGTACTGTATTAAGTACTCTGCACACAGTAAGTGCTCAGGAAATATGACTGATTGTACTAAGCACTTGGGAGAATACAGTATAGCAGAATTGCATTGTACCCACTCCACTTACTCTGAGACCTGCTTGGCTTTGTTCACTGGGATTAGAAAAAAGAGTTCTGTTTCTCTTTCCTAGTGACACAGTCATAAAGAAAGATATAGACGAGAGCAACGAAAATGTGAAAAGCAAGCCCGGCTAACAAGCCATTTCATTATCCCTGTAGGAACGCCCAAAGGAACCTATTAAGATTTTTCCCTCTGACGTTTCTTCATAATGGAAGTTTGAGAGCTAGAACATGAAGTGTAATAATCTGGATGGTCCCAACTCAGAGTAAATAAATTTTGCTCTCCTTGCTTGCTTGAAATACTGATTTGATTCTATCCACTGCTTCATCTATTTTTCCCCCCCTCTAACAACTCAACATTCGAAACTGGTGAAGATTAATCTCCGCCCTGTAGGAGGTAGACATCTCATTTGGAAATCCTTCTAGGCAATTAAATAATGTCAGTCTGTCCTCTGAAGGGCACAGACATTGTCGTATGAGTCTCTCTCGCTCTTCTTTCTTTCTCCTTCTAATTATTTTCCTTTGGCAGTGTTTATCTAGGATGCTCTGTTGACTTGTCCCTACCTCTTTGTTTTTTTTCTCTCTTCTTCTATTTGCTTATTTCCTGTATTTGGTTTAGGGAGGGGTTAGAGGGTATATCTTCATGTTAAAGAACAAAGGGAAAATTTCCCTATTGCACCCCACCCTGCCTTTCCTTTAATACAAATCAATCCCTTTTGTGTCCAGAAGTTGAGAAGCTTTTTATTAATTCCGGTCCAGATGCATTTTTTTTCCCCCACAGGCAGCCCTCTGACTCTGTCCTTCCTTCAAGGGTTTGGCAGACATGCTTCTATCCCTAAGCCAGGATTGGCTTATAATAATGGTATTTGTTAAGTGTTTATTATGTACTAATTATTGTACTAATAATTATTGTACTCATTATTGTACTATTGTACTAATTGTACTGTTTATTGTCTCCCCCTTTTAGACTGTGAGCCCAATGTTGGGTAGGGACTGTCTCTATATGTTGCCAATTTGTACTTCCCAAGCTCTTAGTACAGTGCTCTGCACATAGTAAGTGCTCAATAAATACGATTGATTGATTGATTGATACTAAGCACTGGGGTAGATACAAAATAACAAATTGGAAGACACAGCTCTTGTCCCACACAGGGCTAGCAGACTATGCAGGAGGGAGAACAGGTGTTAAATTCTTGTTTTACAGATGAGGAAGTGGAAACACTTAGAAGTTTAATCAAGGGCATATAGCCAGCAAGTGGCAGAGCCGGGATTAGACTCCCAGACATGTGCTCTTTCCACAAGGCCATACTCTTCTCAAAGCCCACTTATAGCAGCAAGTGCCATTGCTGTGCTGGAATGCCATAGGCCATGGTCTTGAATGATGGACAGGTATCTCTGTGTGTGGCCTTTATATTTTTGGCTTAGGCCAAACTAATTTGTCTTCGAAGCAGAAGTTAATCTTCCTCCTTAGTTTCATTTTATCTCCTTATATAATGATAATTTGGCCTTGTGTGTATCTGCACAATGTTGGGTGGATTTCAGCAGCCTTTGATAAATCTAGAAGTTTTGTAATTTCAGGGAGAAAGGTGAAATGGTTTGGTCTTTGTTGAGGGGCTTTAGGCAAAGATTAGTCCAGCTTCACTGGGCGCCGTTAGTGTGTTTTGGGAGAAATCGCTCAATGGGGTGTGACCCACCTGGGACGTCTACTCAAAAGGTGATGCCTCAGTCAATCATATTAATTGATGATGGTGGTATTCGTTAAGTGCTTACTATGTGCCAAGCACTGTTCTAAGCGCTGGAGTGCTTACAGTTTGCAGAGCACTGTATTAAGCACTCTGGAGAGTACAGCCTCTTTATTAAATGTCAGTCAAAAAACCCCACAAGATAGCGTGTCTCACACACACACACAAAAAATTTAGTGTGTATTATACATTATTTATATTAATGTCTGTCTCCTCCTCTAAACTGTAAGCTTGTTGTGGGCAGGGACCGTTTCTACCAACTCTGTTGGGAGGAGCCCGGGTGTCTGGATTTTCTAAATCTTCGGACCTTCCTAAATGATCTCACCGAAACTTGCTTTGCTGGAGATTTGAGTGCCTGCACTGAACCTGCTTAGGCTGCATATTTGTTGGAGGTCTTTAGGTTTCGTTCTCCAAATCCCATAGTGATCGCAAATGGGGAAATGATGAAGTCTTTGTCTTTCCATGGTGTTAATTCACCGGGTTCTAGCACCTTGGGGTCTGGCATTATGGCATGCCCAGCCGGCTGCAGACGTTTTCCTTTATTCCCAATCTGGTAGTTTCAGGTGGATTTAATTTTTAATTTCTTACTCTGTGTCAAGTATTGTTCCAAGTGTGGGTTAGATACAAGTTAAGATACAAGTTGAGAAGCAGCATGGCTCAGTGGAAAGAGCATGGGCTTGGGAGTCAGAGGTCATGGGTTCAAATCCCAGTGCCGATGCTTGTCAGCTGTGTGACTTAGGGCAAGTCACTTCACTTCTCTGTGCCTCAGTTACCTCATCTGTAAAATGGGGATTAAGATTGTGAGCCCCGTGCCTCAGTTACGTCATCTGTAAAATGGAGATTAAGATTGTGAGCCCCGTGCCTCAATTACCTCGTCTGTAAAATGGGGATTAAGATTGTGAGCCCCACATGGGACAACCTGATCACCTTGTATCCTCCCCAGTGCTTAGAACAGTGCTTTGCACACAGTAAGTGCTTAACAAATACCAAAATTATTATTATTAATAATATTAATCAGGTCAGACCTAGTCCCTGTCCCACACAGGGCTCACAGTCTAAGTGGGAGAGAGAATGGACAGTGAATCCTTGTTTTACAGATGAGGTAACTGAGACCCAGAGAAGTTAAGTAACTTGCCCCATGTCTCACAGCAGGCATGTGGCGGAGCTGGGATCAAAACCCAGGCCTGTACTAGTGGGGGAATTCGATTCTCCAGACCTCACAAAGAAGATTTTAAACTCTAGACTGTAAGCTCGTTGTGGGCAGGGAATGTGTCCATTATTGCTATGTTGTACTCTCCCAAGCGCTTAGTACAATGCTCTGCACCCATTAAGTGCTCAATACATAGGGTTGAATGAATGAAGACTTTGCCATTCCCATGACCCCTCATGGACTCCTCATTCATTCAGCCGGTCAGTGTGTTTGAGGGCTTACTGTGTGCAGAGCACTGTACTAAGTGTTGGGCGAGTAGAACATGATAGAATTGGTAGTCACATTCCCTGCCTAGAAGGGGCTTACAATCTAGAGGTGCTTTCATTTGGGGATTCAACCATCAGGGCGTCTGCCCCAAAAGGATTGAGATTCTACCAGGGTGGGCTCCAGGCTTTAAACAGCGAGTGATGCTCAGGGCTTCAGAGCATGAAGGAGTAATTGTTGTTATTATTATCATTATATTTAAATGCTTACTATGTATCAAACACTGTTCTAAGTGCTGGGGTAAGTATCAGTTAGTCTGGGACATTCGCAGACTTCCTCCGCACATTCGCCAAGCTAGCTCTCTTCCTCCCTTCAAAGCCCTACTGAGAGCTCACCTCCTCCAGGAGGCCTTCCCACACTGAGCCCCCTCCTTCCTCTCCCCCTCCTCCCTCTCCCCATCCCCTCCTCCTTACCTCCTTCCCCTCCCCACACCACCTGTATATATGTTTGTACAGATTTATTACTCTATTTTACTTGTACGTATTTACTATTCTATTTATTTTATTTTGTTAATATGTTTTGTTTTGATGTCTGTCTCCCCCCTCTAGACTGTGAGCCCGTTGTTGGGTAGGGACCGTCTCTATATGTTGCCAACTTGTACTTCCCAAGCGCTTAGTACAGTGCTCTGCAAACAGTAAGCGCTCAATAAATACAATTGAATGAGTGAATGAATGGGACTCCTTGTCCCACACGGGGCTCACAGTCTAAGTAGGAGGGAGAACAGGCTTTGAATCTCCATGTTACAGTTGAGGAAACTGAGGGATAGAGCAGTGAGGTGATTTGCCCAAGGTCACGCAGAAAGTAATTGGCTGGATCGGGATGAGAACCCAGGCCTATACTCTTTTCACTAGGCTGTGCTGTGTCTCTGTTGATGTAACTACTCAGGGATGTAGGATAGAGCGGTGGGAAGGAATTTGACGTGATCAGTTTCCTGGCCCCCTTCTCCTGCAGTTATTCCGAAGAAGAGACTCCCCTAGGGGAATGCACAGGTCTTCTCTCTCTCTCGGCAATTTAGATGGGGCGTCTGGTAATTTTCTTGTTGCATCCTAGAACAGGAGGCAGGTCACTCTATCTTCAAGTAGAAGCAGGGGTTTGCTTTGTGGCCCCCAGAGAGACAGAGACAGGTGGAGAGACCGAAAAAAATGGGAAATACAAACAGCTAGAGACAGCAGGCAGAGCTGGGAGCATCCCTGCTCTGGCAGACCTATGGGAGTCTCCCTGGCTGGCTTCCTCTCCATATCTGAGGTTCCCCGGAGGGCCGTGTTTGGTTTTCTTGTTTTTCTGGTTTCCATCTGTTACTTCTTCGGCCTCTGCTTTTATCTTGTGTTTATAAATCCCGGAGTGCTATATCATAGGAGTCAACTTTCCACTGCGAGTCAGGGACAAAGGTGGAGCAGGGATCTCAGGGGAAAGGGAGGCCAGGAGGGCACTGGCTTTGGAAAGCCTCCATTTTGGGCCTCTTCGCCCCTGACTGGAAATGCTAAGTTTTTGTCAGAGCTCTGAGTTGAGCAAGTCTGGGAGTCTGGCTTAAACTGGACTCACTCTAGACTGTAAGGACATCGTGGGCAGGGAATGTGTCTGTTTATTGTTACATTGTACTCTCCCAAGTGCTCTACTACAATGCTGTCCACATAGTAAGTGCTCAGTAAATACGACTGAATGCTTGACTTAAACAGCTATAGGGGCCATTGCCCCTATGGGGTGGGCACCCAGGACCCTCGGTTTGGCTTCTAGCCATTGTTGATGGAGTCCTCCTTACCAGTAAGGGACCCGGGACTAAGGGCTCTGGTCAGTTAATGTTCAGCTGGGTTTCTCCAACCAGCTTATATCTCAGTAGTATTTATTGAGCACCTGCTGTGTGAATTCGTAGATACACACTAAGTCAAGGAGCATACATTGTCCAGGGAACCCAGACACTGATATAAATTAGAGAAGAGGAGGAAGAAGGAAGAGTCCATGCCCATGAATCAGGGCTTAAGTAATAGGGTAGCCAAGATAAGTACATAAGTGGTGCTAGAGTTTGAGAATACTTAAGTACTCAGGTGGCCCTGAAGGGCTGAAGAAGCAGTTGGAGGAATATAAATAAGGGGCATTTAGAAACTAATTGGGGAAGGCCTGCTAGAAGGGATGTGATTTCATAAGGGCACTGGAGATAGGGAGAGCTGCGGACTGTCGGATATAAAGGGGAGAGGAGTTTCAGGGGGCTGGGAGGGTGTAAAAAAGAGGTCAGCCATGCATGAGATGTGAACAAGGAACAAGGAAGAGGTCAGAGAACCTGGGTTCTAATGCTGGTTCTGCTGTGTGACCTTGGGCAAGTCCATTAACTTTTCTGTGCCCCAGATGCCTCATCTGTAAAATGGGGATTAAGACTGTGAGCCCTTTGTGGGACATGGACCATGTCCAACCTGATTAGGCTGTATCTATCCTAGCACTTAGTAAGCCTGGCACATAGTGAGCACTTAATAAATACCACAAAATACTCCCAAAACTCAGTGTAGGCTGGAAAGGAATGAAGGATGCAAACTGGGGTATAGAGGGAGGGGGAAAAGAATCGATTGAGTGTTTTAAAGCCGACGGTCAGAAACTGTTCCTTGACGTGGAGAAAAATGGGCAACCACTGAAGGTTTTTGAAGCATTGAGTCATGTGCCAAAGGCTATTTTATCAAAATAATCCGGGCAGCAGAGTGAAACAGACAGGAGAGGAGAGAGCCTGGAGACAGGGACCCCAGAAGGAGTCCGACCCATGAGTTAAACTGGGAGATGAAAAGTTCCTGGATGAGAGTGGTGGCTGTCTGGTTGGAGACAAAGAAGTAGATCTGGAAATGTGGTGTAAGACTGCACGATAAGCGGTGTTGCCTAATGGATAGAGCACGGGCCTGGGAGTGAGAAGGACCTGGGTTCTAATCCTGGCTCTGCTATGTGTCTTCTGTGTGACCTTGGGCAAGTCCCTTTACTGCTCTTTGACTCAGTTGCCTAATCTTTGAAATGGGAATTAAAGCTGTGTGCCCCATGTGAGACATTGACTGTATCTGACCTGATTAGGTTGCATCTACCCCAGTGCTTAGTACAGTGCCTGGCACATAGTAAATACTTAAATATCATAAAAAATGAAATAAAATAAAAACAAAACAAAAAGCATCCACCATTAGGCTGAGACTTCTACTATGGTCTGACAGCCTTCAGACTAGGATCTGTGATGTGCTGGCGGATTAGAGGTAATGCCTGCCAGTTAGTAAATGGGAGGACAGGGATGTTTGACAGCTTTTAATTCCATTTTCAGAGGCTGGACACCTCTCTGTCAGAGCTCTCAAGCAAAGAGAACTAATCAGTTTTAGAGTTTTAGACTGAGCCAGGTAAGACGTAAAGCTGGGAAGGAAAGAATCTTCAGAATACCAAATCAGGGCCGATACTAGGATCCAATGGACAGGCCAGCTAATCCGTGCCCATCATCTCTCTCACAAAAGGGAAGTGGAGCTACTCAACTTTAGCTAGAGTGGCATTATTACCTGTGTGTGGAGAAAATGATGGGAGAGTGGAGCCAGCATTGATTGGAGAGGAAATTAGAGATTAAAGCAGACATGGGAGAGAGAAAATGGATTTGTGCTTCCCATTTAGTGAAGAATTAAAAAGTAAAATTTTCAAAATGTTACCATCGCCAAAGAACATGAGCATCCCTGATTTTTAATAGCAATAATAATAATAATAATAATGATACTACTTGTTAAGAGCTTACTATGTGCCAAGCACTGTTCTAAGCACTGGGGTAGATACAAGGTAATCAGGTTGGACAAAATCCGCAACGCACACGGGGCTCACACTCTTATCTCCATTTTGCAGATGAGGTAACTGAGGCCCAGAGAAGTGAAGTGAAGTCCAAGGTCACGCAACAGATATGTGGTGGAGCTGGTATTAGAACCCAGGTCCTTCTGACTTACAGAACCGGGCTCTATCCACAAAGCCACGCTGCTTCTCAAGAGTTTTGAACTGTCAAGTCCTTTATAAAACACTTTTTTTCCTCCCCCCTTGCCCTTCAGCCCTCCCTTTGGGCATTATAGTTGTCCGAGGAGATTGTGACCTGGAGACGTGCCGAATGTACGTTGACCGCCTACATGAGGTGAGTTGGTTTGGGTGATTATTTATTGCTGATTTGCCTAGCGTTTCTCTGGATCTAGCTGGCCTGGGATGGTCAGACAGGAAGGAAAGGTGGAGGGGAAACCAAGGATATGCAAGCTACTAGTTTTAGTCAGTCAATCTTATTTCTTGAGCACTTACTGTGTGCAGAACACTGTACTAAGTGCTTGGGAGAAAATAAAACAGACACATTCCCTGCCCAGCAGGTGGGAAGCTAGGGTTAAACTGAAAGGGGAAAGAAAGCAAGAAGGACCTTATGAATAGGATTCTTTCTGGGTCTCCTAATTAATATTGCATCCACCTGCCCAACCATCCAGCCAGCCACCCACCCATCCACCCAGCCATCTATTCACCCATCCATCCACCGCCATTCTCTTCCAGAAAGGAGGCTAGCATAGCCTTGGAGCAGTTATCAGTGTTTTTAAGGGGAAAAACCTAGTGGAAATGGGAGTTACATGTAGTCAAACAAACTCTTAAAAAGACACTGCTGATTTCCTGGTACAAAAGGCAGAAGAGTCAACTAGAGAAAACACCCTTCTTGATTTGAACACCAGGAAGTAAGGAGTCCAGACAGATTCCAAAAGCAAAAGTCAGTTTCAGGGAAAGTGCCAAATTCATTGCATAATTTAGGAAACAAGATTGGGGCACTAGGAAACAATATTCCATGCCCAAAAGAATTGGCAAAGGAAAAGGACATTTCACTAGCTAAACAGTCCAAGGAGCCAAGACATAGAGGATGTGCTTTTAATAATGTGTTTTAATAAAAACAAGGAATAGGCTGAGGGAAAATGGCATCCTTGTATCAGATGGGGATGGAACACAGCGACTTTTTCACCTCTACTTATAAAGAGCCGTGATAAAGGAAATGAACAATGCATCGTTTGTGGGCTCAGGAAACCAGCTAGATTGAGTGTGAAAGAGTAGCTAGGGTGGATGCATCCTGTGACTATATGCCTTGGGGTTTTGCATCTTAGGCAAATCAACAGCAGCATCAAACAATTTCAATTGCTTGGGAGCGGAAATTCCAGGGATAGTAAATTCCAGGAATAGTAGCCTGATCCCTTCCTTATGTGGGGTTTGGTCCCGAGAGGTCCAGACTGAACATGCTTAGAGAGTCTGTACTGGTCCACTGGTCATTGTTATTTTTTGGAGCACTTACTATGTGTAGAGCAATATACTAAGCGCTTGGCAGAGTTCCGTGCAATTGGTAGGCATGATCCCTGCCCATAAGGAGCTTACAGTCTAGTGGGGGAGACAGACATTAAACTACAGGAAGCAGCAGAGATTCAGGATATGTACATTATAGCTTTGGTGGTGGGGGGAGGGTCATCTGTTGGTTACAAAGCGGGAGGAAGTTCCAGGAAGGAAGGAGAGCTAGGGCAAGGAGTCAAAAGAGAGATCCAGGCACAAGAAGTTGGTTGGTTTTAGAGGAATGAAGTCTGTGGTCAGGGTAGTTGTGGGAGAGGAGTGAGGATAGGCAGGTGGGAGAGAGCTAATTGAGGAATTTAAAGCCAATGATGAGGAGTTTCTGTTTGATCCAGACATGAATGCTTACCCATTGGATGGTTTTGAGGATTTAGACAACGCATTCTGAATGTATATTTAGAAAAATGATCCCAACAGCAGAGTGAAGTATGTCCTGGATGGGGAAAGTTACAAGGCGGGGGGTCAGCAAGGAGTCTGATGCAGTTGTTAACGAGTGCTTAAACTAGTGTGGTAGGAGTTTACATGGAAATGAAGGGTCAGATTCTTGAGATGTGGTGGGGTCTTGCTTTAGAGAAGAAGTATGTTGTAATGAAAAGAGAACAGATCTGGGAGGAGACCTGGATTCTAGTTCTGGCTCCACCACTTGCCTGTCTTGTGACCTTGGGCAAGTCACTTAGCTTTTCTGGATCTCAGCTTCCTCATCTGTGAAAATGGGAATAAAACCCCTGTTCTACCACCACTCTGGAATGTGAGCCCCATTTGAGGCAGGGACTGTGTCCAATCTCCTTATATTGTACCTACCCCACGCTTGGTACATAATAAGCGCTTAACAAATACCACAGTTATTATTATAACACCATCCTGGAGTAGACCAACAGTAGGGAGTCCATGTCTACCAACTGTGTGATGTCACGCTTTCCCAAGCAGAGGTGTCATATTACCGATTAACGGTAAAGTTAAGCATGAAATGAGGAGATAATAATAATATTTATTGTTTATTGTGTCTCCTGAGGAACAGGGATCATGTCTAATTCCCATTCTTTCCCAGCCCTAAGTACAGTGTTTTGCACTTAATAAGTACACTTACCACTACTACTACTACCAGGTGCCAAGTCTGTGCTAAAAATAAATGGATTGGACAAAATTTCTGTTCCCTGTGGGACTCACAGCCTCAGAGGGAGGGAGATCAGGTAGTTAACCCTGTGTTTCAGGGGAGGAAACTGAGGCACAGAGATGTAAAGTAACTTGCCCAAATCCACGCAACAGGTAAGTGGCAGAGCTAGGACTTGAATCTAGGTCTCCTGACATCTTGGCATAATTTAATTGATTATCTTCTCCTCTTGTCCACCAGGATGGAATGGTTTCTGTGTGGTGTATCTGGAAAGGTGGAATGGGGTTGGGTCAGATGAGCTAATCTTATCACTCAATCCCATGAGTCTTTGGCCTTATCATCCCTCTGAAATGTAGCCTCTTTTGAGTTGGGAGAGAACGTGCCAGAGGAAGAAATAATAATTATGGCATTTGATAAGTGCTTACTTTGTGCCAGGCACTATAATAAGCTCTGAACATTCATTCATTCATTCATATTTATTGGCGTTTACTGTGTGCACAGCACTGTACTAAGCACTTGGAAAGTACAATTCAGGAACAAATAGAGACATTCCCTACCCAACAACGGGCTCACAGTCTAGAAGGGGGGAGACAGGCAACAAAACAAATCAAGTAGACAGGGATCAATAGCGTCAATATAAATGAATAAAATTATATATAACATCGTTAATACAATAAATAGAATAATAAAATAATAAATATGTACATATATACACAAGTGCTGTGGGACAGGGAGAGGGGTAGAGCAGAGGGAGGGAGTAGGGGTAATGGGGAGGAGGAGCAGAAGAAAAGGGGGGCTTAGTCTGGGAAGGCCTCCTGGAGGAGGTGAGCTGTCAGGAGGGCTTTGAAGATGGGGGAGTGTGCTAGTTTGGCAGATGTGAGGGGGGAGGGCATTCCAAGACTGAGGAAGGATGTGGGCCAGGGGTTGATGGTGGGACAGGCAAGAACGAGGCACAGTTCGGAGGTTATCGGCGGAGGAGTGGAGTGTGTGGGCTGGGCTGGAGAAGGAGAGAAGGGAGGTGAGATAAAGAGCACTAAGTGCTGGCAAGCGAGTACTTGGAAGGGACCTAAGCAGGTGGGTCCCAAGGGTGGGAGAGAATAGGGAGGAAGATGGGTCACAGGGATTCCTGGAAGTTGGGCATGCTGCCCCTTGTTCATCTTCATCAGTGAGCCAAATTCAATGGCAAGACTCTATGAGCATATGGTGTGAAAACAGAATCAGACTTGGGTGGGATGAAGATGGGGGCAGGCCTGCATCACGCCCTTGATCGTAGAGAGCCCAGCTTTATCTCTGGTGGTGGGTAAATACAAACTCTACCTCAAGTTAGGTAGAGCAATTTGAGTAGACTCTTAATGTAACATGATGTCACAAATCACCACCGGCCAAACAACTAATGGTTAATTATCGACCCATCCAGGCATCGAATGTCATGTCATCATCACCATCATCATCATCCCGCCAAATCAACCCAATCAGCCATCGTCATCAGGGCCGGCTTCAGACGGTAAGCGGCTTAGACAGCAGCCTGAAGGAGCACCATTAGATGGGGGCGACTGCGTTTGAAGGATGGGAAGGGATCAATCTCTCCCTGCCCACATAGGAATTGGTGCTTGAGTTCACAGGGACTGGAGAAGAGACGCAATGGCTCTGGAGCAAGGTGCAAGAGGAGGGACTTGTCAGCGTGGCTCAGTGGAAAGAGCACGGGCTTTGGAGTCTGCGGTCATGGGTTCAAATTCCGGCTCCGCCAGTTGTCAGCTGGATGACTTTGGGCAAATCACTTAACTTCTCTGTGCCTCAGTTAGCTCATCTGTAAAATGGGGATGAAAACTGTGAGCCCCATGTGGGACGACCTGATCACCTTGTAACTTTCCCACCGCGTAGCACAATGCTTTGCACATAGTAAGCACTTAATAAATGCCATCATGATTATTATTATTATTACTAACTCTGTTGTATTGTCCTCTTCCACATGCTTAGTACAGTGCTCTAGCACATAATGAGCACTTAACAAATACCATCATTATTATTATTATCATTATTATTATTATCACACTGTAAGTGCTGATGATTATTACCATAAATGCTAAATACCACTGATGATGATGAGAGAACTCAGGATATGCCCCGGTGCAGAGGACCGTACTAAGTATTTGGGAGAGTACAACACAAATGACATCATTTTATCATCCTATCTTTACATTATCCTGTTTGCCCAGTGTAATAATACCCACAGAACCATGGGTATTGGGATGTCCTCTCTAAGGAAGGGGTACCATTTTTTTCTGCCTTATAAAAATGATAATAGTATTTGTTAAGGGCTATGTGCCAAGGACTGTACTACTAAGCACTGGGGTAGGTAAAAGATAATCAGGTCAGATACAGTCCCTGTTCCATATAGGGTTCAGAGTCTAAGGGAGAGGAGAGCAGATTTCAAAACCCCATTTTACAGATGAGGAAACTGAGGCCAAATTAGTGAAACCAGCCTTGACTTTTAGCCAGTCCCACAAGGATAATTGATTGCTTTGTGACTGCAGTGTATGGGATTAGCCTGTGGGAGCGGCAATAAAAATAAAAAAAATTGGCAGCCTCTGCCCTAGAAGAGTTGACGATCTAATCGGCCTATCTCTAGACCTTGGTCTTAATGTCTTTTTTGAAGGTTGATTTTGGCTCACGACTGAACTCTGATTTCTGACACGGTCTGTGAAATGAACCCATTAATGTTGACTGTGAGCTAATAGATGTTTCAACCATTTGCCACATCAAGCTGCAACTCAAGTATCTGAACGTCTCAGTGGTTCCCAGCTGAGAGGCATTTCAGTGGACGCTAGAAGCCAGCCTCGTTCTAAAGAAGAGAAAAAGCAAGTTGAAAAACAGGGCTAGATCTGAGAACCCACGAGCTCGGAGAAAGTCTGGAGGAGGGGCAACTGGTTTATTCATTGCTAAGGCACTGCAGGAGGACAAGGGAGTAATTTATTAAAAATTAATAAATTAGGTCAGAGTTTATGGAGCCTCGACGAATTGACAGAATGTCTTTGGACACTGAAGCATTTCGTTAGGACATTTAGTGGCATTCCGGTTGAGGCTTGTTAGCATGAGATCTGAGAAGTTTGACTCAGCTTTAGGGAGAGCTTGTTAAAGCCACTTTAAAGCCATGGGTATTTCTTTATTTTCCCTCAGGACCTGCAGTTGGTTTCCTCTGGTACCCAGAGAGTTCATTACCAGGTAAGACACGATTAGCTTTTTTGATTTCTTGCCCGGAGGCCCATTGAAGACAGTCACTTTCGGTTCAGGGCTAATTGGAATTCAGGTGTCGTAGCTCGTCTTCAAATCAAGGCCCAGGACTCAGTCTTGCTTTGGCATTTATTCTAAATCCTTCTGGACCATGGTAATTTCTCTGGGGCTTGTCTGTCATGGAAAACTCTGGTTTCCAGAATGATTCAGAGGTGGTGCCCTGCTCCATGGGATCTCAGAAGGGAATTCTGTGTAACCTGGTTCTCAAGGCGAACTTCTCTATTCATCAGTGATGTTTACTGAGGGCCTACTGAGGGTGAAGCACAATTCTTAAGCACATGGGAGAGTTTAACAGAAGGAAACACTTTTTCCCTGTCCTTCAGGAGCTCCCAATATAAAGTAGGGAGTCAGATCCAGGATCAGATAGTTCTCCAGAAATATCAAGTCTGCCTAAGAGAAATCTTTCAATTTGGATCAATCCATCAACTGTATTTATTGAGAGCTTACTGTGTGCCGAACACTGAGCTAAGTGCTTGGGAAAATACAGTAAAATAGAATTGGTAGACACATTCCCTGCCCATAACGAGCTTACTGTCTGGAGTTGGAGAGAGACATTAATATAAATAAATAAATAAATTACAGATATGGATGTAAGTTCTGTGGGCTGAGGGATGGGTGAATAGAGGGTGCAAATTCAGCTGCAAAGGCGATGCAAGAGGGAGTGAGAGAAATTGAAATGAGGGCCTAGTCAGGCAAGGCCTCTTGGAGGTGATGTGCCTTCAATAAAGCTTTGATAGTGAGGAGAGTGATTGTCTGACGGATATGAAGATGAAAGGTGGTCCAGGCTAGAAGTGGGATGTGGGTGAGAGGTCAGTGGCGGGATAGACAAGATGGAGATATTGTGAATAGGTTGGTATTGAGAAGCAGCATGGCTCAGAAGAGCCCGGGCTTTGGAGTCAGAGGTCATGGGTTCAAATCCCAGCTCGGCTAGTTGTCAGCTGTGTGACTTTGGGCATGTCACTTAACTTTTCTGGGCTTCAGTTACCTCATCTGTAAAATGGGAATTAAGACTGTGAGGCCCCCGTGGGACAACCTGATCACCTTGTAGCCTCCCCGGCACTTAGAACAGTGCTTTGCACATAGTAACCATTTAATAAAGGCCATTATTATTATTATTATTATTATTATTATTATTATTATTATTATTATTGTTAGAGGGGTGAAATATGAGGTCTGGGTTGTAGTACGAAATCAGGGAGGAAGGTAGGAGGGGGCAAGGTGGTTTAAAGCTGATGGTAAAGAGTTTCTGCTTAATGGGGAGATGGATGGGCGGCCGCTGGAGGTTCTTAAGGTGCGGGGAAATATGAACCAAATGTTTTTGTAGAAAAAATGATCCAGGCAGCAGAGTGACATATGGACTGGAGTGGGGAGAGACAGGAGGCAGGGAGGTCAGCAAGGAAACCGATCGTCATCACTGAGTGCTTACGGTAGGCGAAAGCACTGTGCTAAGGGAAAGATCCTGAGTATAGGAGTCAGATGACCTGGGTTCTAATTCTGACTCTGCCATTTCTTTGCTGCGTGACCCTGGGCAAGACACTTGAATTCGCTGTGTCTCATTTTCCTCATCTGTAAAAAATGGAAATTAAATCTTACTCTTTTCTACTTAGATTGTGAGCCCCATGTAGGACGGGGACCGTCCCACTCCCTTTTGTGTCACCCTGACTTGCTGCCTTCATTCCACCTCCCTCCCATCCCCACAGCACATATGTCTATATCTGTCTATATTGTAAATTATTTAATTATTTACGTTAATATCTGCCTCCCCTTCTAGACTATGAGCTCACTGTAGGCTGGGAATGTGAATGTTCTTATATCGTACTCTCCCAAAATCTTAGTACAGTGCTTTGCACACATTAAACACTCAATAACTATGACTGACCAAAAGAATGAAATGAATGAAGTGACTAACCTGATTATTTTGCATCTACCCCAGAGTTTAGTACAGTGCTTGGCACATAGTAAGCACTTAATAAATGCCATTTAAAAAGTGCTGCTGTAGAGACAAGACCAACAGATCAGAAAAAACTACTGGTCCTATCTGATTTGCCTAACTGTTATTATCATTGTTATTAGTAGCAGTAGTATTGTATTTGTTAAGCACTTACTGGGACAAGCACTGTTCTAAGCACTTTGAAAGTCCAATCAAGTCAGTCACAGCCCCTGTTTACCAAGGGGCTCACAATCTAAGTAGAAGGGAGAAGAAGTAATAAATCCCCATTTTACAGAAGTGGAAATTGAAGCACAGAGAAGTGAAGTGACTTTTCATTCATTCAATCGTATTTATTGAGCGCTTGCTGTGGTGCAGAGCACCGTACTAAGCGCTTGGAAAGTACAAGTTGGCAACATACAGAGACGGTACCTACCCAACAGCGGATTCACAGTGTAAAAGGGGGAGACAGACAACAAAACAAAACATATTAACAAAATAAAATAAATAGAATAAATATGCCCAAGTAAAATAGAGTAATAAATATGTACAAACATATATACATATATACAGGTGTTGTGGGGAGGGGAAGGAGGTAAGGCGGGGGGATGGGGGGGAGGAGGGGGAGAGGAAGGAGGGGGCTCAGTCTGGGAAGGCCTCCTGGAGGAGGTGAGCTCTCAGGGAGAGCTGGAATTGAACCCTGGTCCTCTGGCTCCCACTTTCCACTGGACCATACAACTTCTTAGCTGCCCAGGTCCCGGCAAGATGGAAGACTTGACATTGGATCCATTTTTTTTTTACATGGTGTTTTTTGAGCATTTACTATGGACCAAGCACTGTACTAAGCCCTGGAGTAGATGTCAGATAAGAAGATCAGACACATTCCCTGTCCCGACACAGGGCTCAATTGTTCACGCCATGTCATTGGGAACCCTACACTCTGCCTTTAGTCCTTTGCCTCTTCTGCTCAGGTTCCCAAAGATTACATAGACCCACTGAGTCCCGGCATATCACACACCACCTTGTTAGGTTAATTTGGTGTGTCATTCCGAGAGCACAAGGGCTCAGTTGTCAGTGCACCATGAATTATGGAGGAGAAGAAACATGAGAGAGGGTAGCAATAAACCGCTTAAGCTGTTAGGCTCAGTGCTATAGATCGGTAATCAGGTGTCTCGGGCCCTTTTAGACCTTCTAAACACTGCATTTCTCTCCTGGGTTTACTTTGGCCTTCGAAACGGGGAGAGTCAGCAGAAATTCTGGGCTGCAGATCTGAGGGTTGCCAGCAATTTGTAGAAGATTCAAATGCATTTTGGTGGTGGGGATTTTCCTTCATGCTGATTGTTCCGCAAACATGTTTAATTCATCTGCAGTCATTTTGTTTGTAAGAATTAAGCTTCAAGGGAAGGATTTTTTTTTATAATTTTTTTCAAATGCTGTTTCGTTTGGCCTGGTTCCCCTTCCCCTGGAAAAGACCACAGCATCCCCAGGGAAAAGCAGAAACGGAACGTTGGATGCCGCTTCCCTTAGAGGCTGGTCCCCAGGCCCTCCAGGGATCTCCGGGTTATGCTCTGACCATTAAGTCATCCCCACGGCCCCTCTGATTTTCCAAGGAACTCTTATTTGTTATGAGAAGGCTCAGACCCAGTGCCGGACAGTGAAGGGTTATTTTGAGGTGTGAGATTTGAGAGGGTCTCACCGGGTGGAGGAGAGGAATCTAACTTTTAACTACGAACCCCCTGAGTAACATCTCATTCTGGAAACAATATGGCCTAGTGGAAAGAGCAAGGGATTGAGTCCCAGGAGACTTGGGTTCTAGTTCTGGCTCCATCACTGTCTGCTGCGTGACCATTGGCAAGTCACCAAACTTCTCTGGGCCTCAGTTTCCTCATTCTTAAATAGGGATAAAATACCTCCCCTCGGTCTGTGAGCTCCGTGTGGAACAAGTTCTGTATCTGATCTGATTATCTCATCTCTAACTCGAGCGCTTGGTCTATCTTAAGTGCTTAATAATGCTATTATTACTATTCAAAAGCGTCTGGCCTACTGGAAAGGGCTCAGGACTGGCAGTCAGGAGACCTGACTCAGCTATCTGCCTGCTGTTTAACCTTGGATAAGTAACTTAACCTCTCTGTGCCTCTGTTTCCTTATTTCTCAATTTGAATTTCTTTAGAATGGAGATTCAACACCTGTTAATAATGATAATAATAATGATGGCATTTATTAAGTGCTTACTATGTGCAAAGCACTGTTCTAAGTGCTGGGGAGGTTTCAAGGTGATCAGGTTGTCCCACAGGGTGCTCACGATCTTAATTCCCATTTTTCAGATGAGATCACTGAGGCACAGAGAAGTTATGTGACTTTCCCAAAATCACACAGCTGACAATTGGCAGAGCTGGGATTTGAACCCATGACCTCAGACTCAAAAGCCTGTGCTCTTTCCACTGAGCCACGTTGCTTCTCCCTCCCACTTAGCCTCTAAACCCCACATGGGAAAGAAATGGTATCCAATCTGATTCTTGTACCTGCCTCAGTTCCTAGCACAGTGCTTGGCACATACTAAATCCTTAGCGAATACCACAATTATTATTTTTTTTTGGTTTTGCTCTTTGATGCCCATAGTCCAAGGCAACAGGCGTTTTTGAGGATGAGGGCTTTGGTTTTGTGATGGAGACTCTGGAGGGAAGTGGGAGGGAAAACGAGGTATTTATCCTTTGGTTCAGAAGCTCCTCAGGGGCAGGAATCACTTCTTTCCACTAGCTCCCCACATGGGTAAGTATAAGTCATATTTACTGAGGGTCTGCTATGCGTTGAACACTGTGCTAGCACTTGAGAGAGCACCACAGAAGTAGGAGACACATGATTCCTGCCCTCAAGGAGCCAAAAATCCAGTGGAGGAGCCAGAACATCACAAGTCATTTATAAATGGGGTAAACAGGAGGAAGGACAGTGCTACCACTGTTGATAGAGTGAGTTTGTCATGAAAAATAGAGAAATCCAAAAGCGTGCATGAATATAAAATGTGCTCTCAAGTGCTAGGGAGTATGCACCAAAACAATAATAAATTAATAATAATAATAATAATAATGATGGTATTTGGTAACATCTAATTTGGATCAAGCACCGTACTAAGCACTGGGGTAGATACAAAATCATCAGGTCAGCCACAGTCCCTGTCCCACACAGGGCTCCCAGTTTAAGGGGACAACAAGTATTCATTCAATCATTTGAGTGCTTACTATGCGCAGAGCACTGTACTAAGCACTTGGAAAGTACAGTTCGGCAACAAATAGAGACAATCCCTACCCAACAATGGGCTATTGAATCTCCATTTTACAAGTGAGGAAACTGAGGCCCAGATCGGTCCAAGATCGCACAGCAGGCACATGGTAGAGTGAAATTAGAACCCATGACTTCTGACTCTCAGGCAGGGGCTCCCTCCACTAGGCCACATGGTCTGACAAACACGTTGGGAAAAGAGCGAGGGAGATGAATATGCTTTATGTTAACGACCTAGCATGGAACAGGATGGCTCCGATTAGAGCTGTGCGGGAGAGAGAGAGAAAAAAATGTTTGCAGCTGTTGGACAACAACTTGCTGACACACATGGGAAACATTCTTATTTGGTTTTTGCCTTCATTATGCCTCCTGGGCTGGGGGACGTGGGCTGGCTTTGATCCCCCTGAGCTCAGATCCCTTGTACTTCCAGTAATTGCGGTCGAACTGGCAACGAAGCTTGGAGTGGCCTGATCGCGGGATGAACCTCTAGCGTGCCTGGTGTGAGGAGTGGGGCAGAAGACCGGAGCTCCATTCGCCTCCTGGGAGTCTCATTTTGCCCCAGCTGTAGAGTGTGGCCTGGTGACAAGAGCACAGGACTGGGAATCAGAAGAACCTGGGTTTTAATTTTGGTGCTGCCACTTGTCTGCTACGTGACCATGGGCAAGTCACTTCTTTGGGCCTCAGTTACCTCATCTGTAAAATGGAGATGAAAACTAGGAGCCCCATGTGGGACAGGGACTGTGTACGTGGCTCAGTAGGAAAGAGCCCGGGCTTTGGAGCCTGAAGTCATGGGTTCAAATCCCGGCTCCGCCAGTTGTCAGCTGTTTGACTTTGGGCAAGTCACTTAACTTCTCTGTGCCTCAGTTACCTCATCTGTAAAATGGGGATTAAGACTGTGAGCCCCATGAGGGACCACCTGATCACCTCGTAACCTCCCCAGTGCTTAGAAGAATCTTAGAAGAAGAATCTTCCAGACTGTGAGCCCACTGTTGGGTAGAGACCATCTCTATATGTTGCCATTTTGTACTTCCCAAGAGCTTAGTACAGTGCTCTGCACACAGTAAGCACTCAATAAATATGATTGATTGATTGATTAGAACAGTGCTTTGCACATAGTAAGCGCTTAATAAATGCCATCATTATTATTATTACAACCCGATTGGCTTCTACCTAACTCAGGACTTAGTACAGTGCCTGGCACATAGAAAGTACTTAACAATTAAAAAAAAAAACCCAGGAAAACTGGGTTCTAATTCTGACCCCATCCCAGGCCTGTTGGGCAACCTTGGATAAGTCACTTAACCTCCCTTGGCCTCAATTTCTTCATCTGTAAAATGGGGAGGAGATATCTGTTCTCCCTTCCCAGTTAGATCATGAACCTCCTGTAGAGCTGATTACTTTGTGTTTACCCAAATGCTTAGCACAGTATTTGGCATATAATAAGCACTTAGCAAATACCATAAAGATGATGATAATAATAATAAGCAAAAAGTTAGGAGGAGCATTGGTTCCTTATGTCTCACCTGATGCACTGTAGAAAGGATCATGGGGTATTAATCCTGGCTGTCTCCATATACCCAGCAGAGCGAAGGGGAATGGGGCAGATAGTTCAATCCCTTGGCTGCATCCACTTCATTCATTCAATTGTATTTATTGAGCACTTATTATGTGCAGAGCACTGTTCTAAGTGCTTGGGAGGCTACGATCCAACAATAAACAGACACATTCCCTGCCCACAACGAGCTTACAGTCTAGCTTACATCTTTGCCTTGGAAAAGAGGCCCTGTCACTAGAGGAAACAGCCCAAGATGAAGAGTCAGGAGACCCAGATTCTAGTCCCCATTCTACCACTTTCCTGCTGCGTAACCTTGGGCCAATCAACTTTTCTGGGTCTTAGTTTCCTCAACCGTAAAAAGGAAATAGAAGACCTATTTTCTCTCCCTTTTAGACTGTAACTCCTCTGGAGGGTGGGGACGGTGTCCAATCTGCTTGTTTTGTATCTACCCCAGCGCTTGGCACAAGGTTTGACTTGTAGTAAATGCTTTTTTATGGTATTCGTTAAGCGCTACTATACGTCAGGCACTGTACTAAGCACTGGGGTTCATTCATTCATTCATTCAATAGTATTTATTGAGCGCTTACTGTGTGCAGAGCACTGTACTAAGTGCTTGGGGTAGATACTAATCAGGTTGGACACATGTTGGACACAGTCCCAGGTTGGACACAGTCCCCATCCCACACGGGGCTCACAATCTTAATCCTCATTTTGCAGATGAGGTAACTGAGGCTCCGAGAAGTGAAGTGACTTGCCAAAGGTCATACAGCAGTCAGATGGCAGAGCCAGTATTAGAACCCAGATCCTTCATTCATTCAATCATATTTATTGAGCGCTTACTCTGTGCAGAGCACTGTACTAAGTGCTTGGGAAGTACAAGTCAGCCAGCTTCCAGGCCCCTGCTCTATCCACTAGGTCATACTGCTTCTCTTGATAAATAATAATAATAATGATGATAATGGCACTTGTTAAGCACTTACTATGTGCAAAGGACTGTTCTAAGCCCTGGGGAAATTACAAGGTGATCAGCTTGTACCACGGGGGGGCTCACAGTTTTAATCTCCATTTTACAGATGAGGTAGCTGAGGCATAGAGAAGTTAAGTGACTTGCCCAGAGTCACACAGCTGACAGTTGGCGGAGCCGGGATTTGAACCCATGATCTCTGACTCCAAAGCCGATGCTCTTTCCACTGAGCCACGCTGCTGCCATTATCTTATTATCTGCCATTATACCATTATCTTCATTATCAAGAACAGAGAGAATAGCTAGGTTTGGTCCTTCACTGCATGTGGCTGTTTCACTATGTTGCCAACTTGTATTTCCCAAGCGCTTAGTACAGTGCTCTGCACACAGTAAGCGCTCAATAGATACGATTGATTGATTGATTGATTGATTGGCCGCATTTTGAGTCTCACATTGATATTCCATTTGCCTTTGTAGTTCTCTCTTGAAAAGAGTCTGAAGAGGTGCAGGATGCTTCCAAGTGGTTGCATTCAATTAACGGT
The DNA here is from genome assembly GCF_015852505.1 of Tachyglossus aculeatus. Taxonomy (NCBI): domain Eukaryota; kingdom Metazoa; phylum Chordata; class Mammalia; order Monotremata; family Tachyglossidae; genus Tachyglossus; species Tachyglossus aculeatus. The sequence goes on along the minus strand of NC_052075.1, from coordinate 48,378,086 downwards.
GTTTATTGAATGCTTGCATTCAATCAATCGTATTTATTGAGTGCTTATTGTGTGCAGAGCACTGTACTAAGTGCTTGGGAAGTACAGCATGGCTTAGTGGAAAGAGCACAGGCTCGAGATTCAGAGGTCGTGGGTTCTAATCCCACATCTGCCACTTGTCAGCTGTGTGACTTTGGACAAGTCATTTAACATCTCTGAGCCTCAGTTGCCTCATCTGTAAAATGGGGATCAAGACTGAGAGCCCTATGTGGGGCAACCTGATTACCATATATCTTCCCCAGCATTTAGAACAGTGCTTGGTACATAATAAGTGCTTAATAAATGCTGTTATTATTATTATTGTTAACTAAGCACTGCATCTCTGCCTTCTGGGGTTTCACAATCAGATAGGGGAAGTTGATCATCAACAGTTACTTATTGAGTGCTTAATGTGTGCAGAGTACTGTACTAAGCACTTGGGAGAGAGTTTAGTACAACAGTTGGTAAACAGGTTCCCTGCCCACAAGGAATTTAGAGTCAAGTGCAGGGAATTTCCAAACAGTCGGATCATTTGGGCATTGTCTGAGTGTTTGGGCAGGGAAAAATTAAAACTGTTGCATTGATGGAAACCCTGTTCTTGTTTCCAGGCAAAGAAATGGCTTTCCAACACACTGATAGGGATGGAGAATCTGGGCACAGATGTAGGAAGAGTTGAGTTTTCCAAACTGCCAGGAAGTTGAGTCAGAAACCCAGCTGTGAGGACACTGACTTGACCCTGAAACTAACAAACTAGGTGCTGCTGTTTTGTTAGTCATTGTTCAATTATCTGAATAGTTTTTCATACCATCTCTTAGATCACACCCCAATAAAAGGAGAAGGGATTGGCAAAAAAAAAAAATTACAGATTACATTGAACCACTGTGGAGGACAATAGAGTATTCGTGAGTTTGGTAACGTTTTCAGTTTTATAGCCTTTGTGAAAACATTCATTAAATAGTTCCTAATGACCATATTCTACAGTATGATTATTGAGTTACTATAATGTAGTAGTGATGGAATTATAGGGTGGGTGGGATGGAGTGGAGGTACTCAGAGCCTTCTAATCAAATTTTAAATACCCAAGGGCAGCCTTATAATTATGTAATAAAACTGTGTAGAAAGCCAAACCAATATTAATTGGTGGGGGAAGGGGGAAAGGAATTTTTCTTGATTTTCTTGCCGCCTGCCTCATCTCTTCTATAAACGTGAAGAAAGAATCATGTTTAGTCACAATAAATATGCAATCCACCCTAAGTACTTGTAATTATATCATACCTTGAAGTGGCCTGGGGCATTTATTTTGGCCATGTGCTTTCACATCCAATGATCCCATTTAATCTTCAAAACATCCCTGGGAAGATGCAATTAATTGTATTTATTCAGCACTTACTATATGCAGAGAACTGTACTAAGCAGTTGGGAGAGTACAAGCCCTTAGTACAGTGCTCTGCAAACAGTAAGTGCTCAATAAATACGATTGAATTTGAATGAATGAAATACAACAGAATTAGCAGACACATTCCCTTTACAGTCTAAAGGGGGAGGCAGATATGAATATGAATGAGTAATAATTTTTAATATATATTTTAAAGATGTGTACACAAGTGATGGTGGGCTGAGGATGGGGTGAATGTCAAATGCCACTAAGGAAACTGAGGTCCAGAGAGGTTAAGTAACTTGCCTGATGTCACACAGTGGTCCAGCAGCAGGACTGGGACTAGAACCCAGGTTTCTTCACTCTCAGACCTGTGCTGTTTCTACTAGGCTCTCCCCCATTGCTGAAATGCGTAATGATGCTGTATTGCCCTTGTAAAAATTATGTGCATATCTGCTGCAGCTAATTGACTATGGATTAAATGTATAATTTTTTCTGTTTGCAGGCCAAATCGAGGTAGAGTCTTCCCTGATTGATGAAGTAATAGCTTTAGCTAGTTGACTTGTAGGAGTGAGTACCTGGAGAGAAACTGGAGTCCAATAACCATTAGTTTTTAAGTATCATGAAGGTCCTTGGGATTTCCATTGATTAATGGCTGAACCGAAGAAGGCAGGGATTTCTGGATGGGAAATCCATGAAGGGAAACTCCTCTGGGCCCATTTTGGGTTGTTAGCCATTGATCGAAAACATACTTTGTAAAAGAAAGGTGCATTTGAGAACCCACCTGGTTGCCTGCTTTCAGGAGCACTAACGGGGATATTATTGAAGGCGCTCTGAAATGGAATTGGGGTACTTGTACAATCCCACTCTTTGAGGGAGTTTGGTCAAAATGTTGTCATATGGACCAGAATGGGATGGGCCCTTGGGGTTGAGAAGGCTGTCCTGAGCTTGCCATCCTCTTGCCAGATGTTTGCTTGAGAACAGAACCAATCTTAGAAACTCAACTGCTGGGAAAGAGAGAGAGAGAGAGAGAGAGAGAGAGAGAGAGTAAGAACACACCCGTATGCCTCGTGTGAGGGTTCAAGTGTATAGGGTACCTCAGTTCAGCTCCACCACAGTGTTGTAGTGGACCCTGAGAAAGATGACCATCAGTAATAATGATGATATTTGTCGTACGCTTACAGTATGCCAATCAGTGGGGCAGAAACCGTACAATCACAATCAATCAATCAATCAATCAATCGTATTTATTGAGCGCTTACTATGTGCAGAGCACTGTACTAAGCGCTTGGGAAGTACAAATTGGCATCACATAGAGACAGTCCCTACCCAACAGTGGGCTCACAGTCTGAAAGGGGGAGACAGAGAATAAAACCAAACATACTAACAAAATAAAATAAATAGAATAGATATGTGCTCTTCCCACGAGGCCACGCTGTACGTGGTAGACACACAAGACATAGTCCCTGCCCCACAGACTAAGGGGGATGGGGAACAGGTATTTACAACCCCATTTTACAGAGGTGGAAACTGCAGCACAGAGAAGCTAACTGACTTACCCAAGGTCATGCAACAGACGAGTGACAGAACTGGGCTTAAAATCCAGGTCTCCTGGCTCCCGTCCTGTGCTCTTTCCATTAGGTCTTGCTGCTTCACAGTAGCACAGGAAAAGTTCAAAACTGGAAATATGGAGCATTCTGAAAAAGTTCAGATACTGACTTGTCTGAAGGAAAGAGTCCATTCCGATTCTGGCCTGACTCCAAATAGGGTATGGGGGAGGCGGTTCCCGATTGGACCTCTTATCCAGAACAAGAATTCCCTTCAGGGCTGTGATAGGGATTTAAGATTGCCTATTCTTCCCCTTCCCAGAGGGAAGAATAGACTCATCCTCAACAGCAACTTCTCCCCTCCCTGGCACAACTGGAAATTTACGCCCTGGACATTGTGGTCACTGGTGGCCTAGCTGCAGGCTGTGCTGTTGGAAGCTGAAGAAATGTAGAATTCCTTCCTTTGCCTGTGGATGCACTGTTCTAGGGCTCTGTGGGAGGAGGGGCACAAAATGGAAAATGGTAAGAGTTGGAGAAGTAATAGTAATATCAGTGATAGCAGCAGTAGTACTTATAGTAGTATTAGTATTAGTGATAGTAGTAGTAGTAATAATAACAAGAATAATTGTAACCGCACGACATGCCGACTCTGGGCCATAGGCCGACGAGTAGCTGCTGCACTCTTTGCCGCCTCTGTGAGCCAACTAATTTCAGGATTAGAGAAGCGGCGTGGCCTAGTGAAAAGATCGTGGGCCTGGGAGTACGAAAGACCTGGGTTCTAATACCGGCTCTGCCATGAGTTTGCTGTGTGACCTGGGGCAAATCATGTCACTTTTCTGTGCCTCAGTTACCTCATCTGTAAAATGGGGATTAAGACTGTGAGCCCCATGTGGGACAGGGACTATGTCCAACCTGATTAGCTTGTATCTCCTCCAGTCCTTAGTACAGTGCCTAGCACATAGTAAGCACTTAACAAATACCATTAAAAAAAAAAGATTCCTGCCAGGCCTGAACCCCTTGTGAGACACTCTGTGTGGTTCTGCTGTCAGAACCCTTTGCCAAGATTGCAAACTGCTTGAGGACAGGGTTCGTGTCTGCCAATATCATTGTATTGTCTTCTCCCAAGTACTCAGTACAGTGCTGAGAGAGTACTGAGTGTCTGAGGGAGGTAGGGGGACCTGATTGTCAGGGGTTGGGGATTGGGGTGTCCTTTGGGCTCAAGCAGTCAAGAGAAAGAATCTCAGCCAGCTCGTTGAGGGAGTTTATTTGGGATGCTTCCAGCCTGTTTGGTTCCCAAACCTCCTGTGCTTTTCTCTCTCTCTCCTCCTCATCCTCTCTCTCATCCCTGCTCTCTCATCCTCCCCCCTCTCCTGTCTCTTTCCAGGACCAGGAAACCTTGTTCCCAAGGGCGCTGTCAGCTCAGAAGCTTTCCCCACGCTGGTGCTTCCTGGATGGTGAGTGACTGCGTCCCGTGACTGTGTTGGGAGCTGGCCCGGCAGCAGCATCCCCGGGCTTGCTGGTAGGGAGCCGTCAAGCCAGAGGGAGAGGTAGACAGGGGATGAGACCAGGGGGTGGGGTGATTGGGGCCGAGGATGAGGAACCCACTTGTCAATCCCGGGGGTGGGGAACTCCCAGCCCGGTCCAAACCTCGTCTCATTCATTCATTCAGTCATATTTATTGAGCACTTACTGTGTGCAGAGCACCGTACTAAGTGCTTAGAAAGTACAATACAGCAATAGAGATGATCCCTGCTCACAACAGGCTTACACTCTAGAGGGGAGGAGACAGACTTCAAAACAAGTAAACGGGCATCAATATAAATAAATAGAATTATAGATATATACATATATACATTAGTGTTGTGGGGCAGGGGGGAAAGCAATGGGAGTGAGTTGAGGTGATGCAGAGGGAGAGGAAGCTGAGGAAAAGGGGGCTTAGTAATAATAATAATAATAATGATGATGGCATTTGTTAAGCGCTTACCATGTGCAAAGCACTGTTCTAACCACTGGGAAGGTTACAGGGTGATCAGGTTGTCCCACATGGGGCTTACAGTCTTAATCCCCATTTTACAGATGAGGTAACTGAGGCCCAGAGAAGTTAAGTGACTTGCCCAAAGTCACACAGCTGACAATTGGCGGAGCCGAGATTTGAACCCATGACCTCTGACTCCAAAGCCCAGGCTCTTTCCACTGAGCCATGCTGCTCCTCTTAGTCTGGGAAGGTCTCTTAGAGGAGGTGTGCCTTCAGTAAGGAAGTCTCCTCCTTCAGTCTCCTCCCCCCAGCCTTCCCTAAACCTGCTGCCACAGGGGATCCAGCTTCTGGGCCCATCACACTGGGGAGGGATGTTTCCAGAGGCCTGATGCTGCAGAGATCCATCCCGCTGGAACGGTGAGGACCTGGGCTGCCCTGAGCCTTCCAGACTGGAGCCTCAGTGCCCAGGTGCCGAGGCTGATTGCCCCCTAAGTGGACCAACCCCAGGGAGGGATGGGGCCAGGAGGGCCTCAGGGAAGCCCACTATGCCCATTTCAGCAAACCCAGGGCCACTGCAGTGTGCGGAAACAGCTGTCGGCTGGCCAGAGTGAAAGGCCTCTTGGTCAGCTGGTATCCTCCCCTGCCCCAGCATTGGTCAAACTCAGGGCTCTGAGCCCGACACGCAAAATGGATGGCCAGTCTTCAATCCCAAATGAGATTAAGAAAGGGGGTGGGTGTCCTGGCACAGGCCAGGAAATTTTGGAGAGGAATTTTCAGGCGGAAAACTCCATTTGCCTGCCCCTTGCCCGGGGCCAGTCTCGCATTAGCGAGCAATGGAAGGGAGGGAGCTTCGTGCCAAGCTAATTCGTGGTTTGGAGCCATTGATCAGACCACCAGGCCTGGCCAGGGAAATCCAAGTCAGCCCCCAGCCCACCCCTGCTGATGGCCTGGATTTCAGGTTCTTCCATCTTCCTCTGCTGAGTCCTTGTCCCTTTGTCCCGTTGCCACGGCAAGGCCTTGGGAGTCCAGGTGGGCTAGTAGAGGGTGGGAAGAGGAGTTGGGCTCCAGGCTACACAGAGAAGGAGGCTGAGGGAGAGGGAGGGAAGGAGCGTGGAGGACAGGAATGGCTGCTGTAGCTGCCACTGCAGCCGTTGGTTTCCCCCAGGCAGCCTTACCCTTGACACGCAGACGAAGAGGTTAGGTGGCCCGCGGGAGGGACATGCCAGTCCCCTGGGCCGGCCGGAGACATCCAAGGGAGCAGTCTAACCAGAGAGGCAGCATAGCATTCTGGAAAGAACACAGGCCTGAGAGTCAGAGGACCTGGGTTCTAATCTTGACTCTGCCAATGGCTTGCTGTGTGACCTTGGTTAAGTCACTTCAATCAATCAATTGTATTTATTGAGCGCTTACTGTGTGCAGAACACTTCAGTTCTCTGAGCCCCAGTAAAATGGGGATTAAATCCAACTACCTCCTACTTACACTGCGAGCCCCATGTGGGACATGGACTTTGTCCAACCTGATAAAATTGCATCTACCCCATTACTCAGAGCAGTGCTTGATACATAGTAAACGTTTAACAAATACCACTACCGAAAAAACCCAACAAAAACAAATGCCAGCCTGACCCACACAACCTCTGCCTGAGGCCTTTTTGAATTGCGGCTAGTTTGTTGGTGAAAGTGCCCCTAGCAAATCCCCTGAACCTTAGTGGACTAACTCATGGGGGGATGTCAGAGCTCTAAAGAAATATGCATCCTAGATCATTTTTTTGTTTTTAGAAGTATTTGTTAATCACTTATACTGTGTGCCAAGCGCCTTACTAAGCACTGAGGTAGATATAAGATAATCAAGTTGGACACAGTCCCTGGCCCACATGTGGCTCACAGTATTAATCCCCATTTTACAAATGAGGGAACTGGGGCACAGATGAATTAAGTGACTTGCCCAAGGTCAAACAGCAAACAAATGGCGGAGCTGAGATTAGAACCCAGGTCCTCTGACAAACGTTTAACACGCCTCCATCCATTCCCTGCCAGAAACGCAAAGGGCCCTAAGAGACTTTCCCTTCTTTCTCCCTCCTTCCCTCTGCTCCAACTCCAATCCTAACTTGTCAGAAAATGAGTTTCAGCTTTGGTGTGTTATTGATGAAGTGGACTTTTCTGCGTTTGATCTTTGGTTAGACACTCAGTCTAGCTGAATTAGGCTGAGATTGCCTTTTGTGTACGCTGCTTCTTGAAGCCTCCCTCCGAGATGACTTCTCCATTCTCTTCCCTCTTCACAGCCACTTCTGCCGATCGCTTTTATCGAATTGACAGATCTCAGGTGAGTGGCCAGCAGCAGTGGCAGCTCATGTATCCTTGAGCCTCAGCATAAGTGATCGCTGCTGCTTCTGGTTCTTGGGAGCTCTTCTGACACCTGTGAGAACCGACAGGAATTTTGATTCAGTGAATAACGGGACAAGGGGAACAGCCTTGAAGACATGTTCTAAGCGAGTCTAGCATGCTAAAATGCTCTCAATAGCCTACAGTGTTTGAATTAGTGTTACAGCTCTTCCAAAATTTATCTAACAGTCTTTCCGGCACTAGCTGGGAAGCCCACTTTTTCGAGAAGGAGCATGTCCTAGTGGATAGAGCTTGGGCCTGAGAGTTGAAGGACCTGAGTTCTAATCCCAGCTCCGCCAGTTGTCTGTTGTTTGACCTTGTCCAAGTCACTTTACTTCTCTGTGCCTCATTTACCTCATCTGTAAAATGGGGATGAGAACTGGGAGCCCCAAGTGGGACAGGGACTGTGTCCAACCTGATTAGCTTATATCTACCCGAGTGCTTAGTAGTGCATGGCACATAGTAAGCACTTAGCAAATACCATAAAAATTCAGTCCTGCCTTTATTCACAAGCGCTCCTCCCTTCCTTTCTTGCAGATCTAACTCCTTTAGCCTCCTCCCAAAATAATGTGCTCAGAGATTGTGCATGGGACTCGACCAAATTTTTTTTTTATTATTCTTGGTATTTACTAAGCACTTGCTCTCTTCTAAACCCTGGAGTAAATACAAGGTAATCATATTAGACACAGTCCCAGACTCACACAGGGCTCATGATAAGAGGAAGAGCAAGTATCCCCCATTTTACAGAAGAAATGGAGGCACAGAGGAGTTAAACGATTTGCCCAAGGTCCCACGGCAGGCCAGTGGAAGGGCTGGGATTAGAACCTGTGTCTTCCTACATATACAGGCCCAGGCTCTTTCCATAAAAGCCGAACACCCTCTTGAACGTCCGGCTCAAAGACAGTGCTACCGATAGCAAAGTCCACAGTCTCTGTCCCAATCCTTACCTCCGTTTCCCTTCCTGACTTTCCAAACCCTTCACCCAGGAAGAGCCACTCCAGGATTTCTGGTCACAGCCCAACATTCCCAGTTCTCTAGGAGAGTCCCTTAAAAGACCAGGGAAGAAAAGATTCAGTGGACCGGATGGAGAGAGCATGTCAATGGTCAGCCATTGCCCAACTCCCTCCAGGCCGGACATCCCTCTGGGCAGATTAATTCCCAATTCCTAATTGGTTTGGTCTTTGGAGCATCCAGGGATCCCCAGGTGGGTCATTGGCACACCCAGTAATCCCTGCTAGACTCGGGTCTCTCTCCCTCATCCCCTTCCCGCTCTTCTTCACAGGAACATTTGCACTTTGTGATGGAGATTTCACAGGATGAGATTTTTATCCTGGATCCAGATATGGTGGTGGCACAGCAGGGGGGCACGTCGCCGGGGATGCCCGATCTGGTGGTGGAGCAGGCTTCTGGGTAAGCACTTCCTCTCCCCGTGGCCAGGGCTGGGTCAGTTGCCCAGACTGACTGGCCTCACTTCCAGCTCTCCTTCCTCCCGACCCCCACCCACCCTGAACAAGATAGGTGGGAACGGGGGTGGGTAGAAGCTGGGGTGCCCCCTGGGCCCAGGACAAGTCAGGACCAGATCCACTGTGAGGGTGGGCTGGTTTGAGCAGAGAACCTCTTGCTCCTTTTCAGCTTCAGATGTGGGCCAGGAACAGATGCCCTGGGCAGGCTGTGAGGGCGAAAGGGAGAGGCCTGGGGATCCAGAGAGATGAGGTTTTGCAGGGCGCTGAGGAGTAGATCAGGTGGGGGAGGGAGACTCGGCTTCCTCTCCCCTTCTGACAGTCCCTCCAATCCTCAGGACACAGCCCTCTGACCAGGCATTTGTTGCCCGTCTGGGAATATCCTGGAAATTCCCCTGGGTGAGACACTACAGGGCAGGCCACTAAGGGGCAGGCCCTAGGTGCTGCCCCTCTACCCTCTATCCCAGTCCTTCACTCTCCTCCCCAGTGTCTGGACTCTCCATATCCCCTTCTCCCCTTTCCTTCTGGGATAGACCCCCTCCCCTCCCCAGACCCAGAGATGGCAGGGATCGGTGAGGTAAAAGTAGGGAGGTGTGGTCCTGGAAAGGAATCCCATTCCCTTTGCTCTTCCCAGAATGTCGGACTGGTGGAATCCCGCTGTGCGGAAGCGCGTGCTGAGTGACAGTGGGTTGGGGAAGATGATCCCACACTGTGAGGTGGCGGAGAAGAAGGAAGCCACCCATGCCCTCACGCTGCAGTAAGTCCCTGGCATGGTCATATTGCCCAGGATGCCCAGATGCCGGCCACAAGGCACTTAAGAGGTTGTTACTCTAACCACCTGGGGCAAGTCTCCTCCCCCAGGCAGTTTTCTTTCCCTCACTTCCCATCTCCTTCCTCCCTTTTCCTCCCTTGCCTCTACTCCAACCCCTCTTGAAAGGGGCTCCCAGGATCAAGCACAACATATAGACCAGAATCAATCAAACAACGGTATTTATTGAGCACTTACTCTGTAGAGCACTGTGCTAGTCTAGTTCCTCAACTGTAAGCTCCTTTTAGGCAGGGATTCCTTTTACCTACCCTTATTGTACTCTGTTGTAGCTAGCACTATGCTAGCCTAGTCCCTCTAGACTGAAAGCTCTTTGTGGGCGGAGATTCTTTCTAACTATTCTATTGTATTGTACTCTTCCAAGCATTTAGCACAACACTCTGTACACAGTTTACGCTCAGTAAATACGACTGGCTGATTCCAAAGCGCTTGGGAGAGTACAATTCAGTAGAATTTGTAGGCATGATTCCTAATGAGAAGTAACGTGGCTCAGTGGAAAGAGCACGGGCTTTGGAGTCAGGGATCATGGGTTCGAATCCCGCTCTGCCAATTGTCAGCTGTGTGACTTTGGGCAAGTCACTTAACTTCTCTGGGCCTCAGTTCCCTCATCTGCAAAATGGGGATTAAGACTGTGAGCCCCCGTGGGACAACCTGATCTCCTTGTAACCTCCCCAGTGCTTAGAAGAGTCCTTTGCACATAGTAAACACTTAATAAATGCCATCATTATTATTACCCTCAAGGAGTTTATGATCCAGTGGAGTAGTTTACAGTGTAGCCAGTCTGCCACTAGCCAGTCTTACTTCAGAGCCTCGGGTAATTTTTATCAGACTTTCTTAATCAGTCTTTGGAATTCATTGAGCACTTACTGTTTGCAGTAAGTGCTTGGGAGGGTATAACACAATAGAGTTAGTGGACATCATCACTGCCCACAGGAGCCTACAACCTATGGTGTACTTAACTTTACATAATAGGAACCTTAACCCTAAAACTGGCCCCAGATCATAGGCAGCTGGACTGCCATCAGATAGCAGGGACACTCCCTCTTCAAAGCTTTGCTATTTCAACACTCGGTTTGTCTGCCTCTTCCCTGCCCACTTCTCTTTACCCACACCTTAGATGCAGCTTGGGACACTGTGGTAATGTAGAAACAGGCCTGTGTTTTTTATGCCCGAACACCAGATGGCTTGCCCGCACACGTCACTCCTCTAATGCTAATCTTCTCGTCATACCTGCATCTTGCCTATTTTGTTGCTGATCTCTTGCCCACGTCCTACCTCTGGCCTGCCATGCCCTCCCTCCTCATATCTGACAGACAATAACTCTCCCCCACCTTCAAAGCCTTACTGAAGGCCCGTCTCCTCCAAGAGGCCTTCCCTGACTAAGCCCTCCTTTCCTCTCCTCACACTCCCTTCTGTGTTGGCCTGACTTGCTCCCTTTATTCATCCTCCCTCCCAGTCCCGCAGCACTTATGTTCACACCTGAAATTTATTTATTTATATTAATGTCTGTTTTGCCCTCTAGACTGTAACCTCAATGTGGGGAGGGAATGTATCTGTTTATTGTTCTCTTGTACTCTCCCAAGTGCTTAGTATAGTAATAATAATAATAATAATAATGGCATTTATTAAGCACTTACTATGTGCTTAGTTATTATTATTAATTATTATTATTAATAATAATAATTACTGCTGTACTCTCCCAAGTGCTTAGTACAGTAATAATAATAATAATAATGGCATTTATTAAGCACTTACTATGTGCAAAGCACTGTTCTAAGCGCTGGGGAGGTTACAAGGTGATCAGGTTGTCCCACTGGGGGCTCGCAGTCTTCATCCCCATTTTACAGATAAGGTAACTGAGGCACAGAGAAGTGAAGTGACTTGCCCAAAGTCACACAGCTGACAATTGGCAAAGCCAGGTTTTGAACCCCTGACCTCTGACTCCAAAGCCCGTGCTCTTTCCACTGAGCCACGCTGCTTCTCAGTACTCTGTACACAGTAAGTGCTCAGTAAATACGATTAACTGACACACTGATTGACCTCTGCCCGGTTGACCCCTTCCGAGCTTGGGCAGAGGGGCATCGTGATTCACTGAAATCAGCCCCGATTCAAGCCAGCCCTCCCGAAACGGATCAGGAGCGAGGTGAGACCCCTGCATCTGGACTGCAGGAGAGCTTCGGGGGGCAAGGGAGTGGTCCCTTAAGGCTCCAGACAATCACTGACACCCACCGGGTGAGCCTTGGCTGGGCATCCCATGCCAGAATGTTCCTGAACCCCTGGGAAAGCCGTGAGGCCTAGGGTTAGCTGACATGGCAAGAGACTATGGAAAATAAACAAAGTCCAGAAGCAGACCTGACACCTGTCCACATGTTTTGTTTGGTTGTCCGTCTCCCCCTTCTAGACTGTGAGCCCGTTGTTGAGTAGGGACCATCTCTATATGTTGCCGACTTGTACTTCCCAAGCACTTAGTACAGTGCTCTGCACACAGTAAGCACTCAATAAATATGAATGAATGAATGAATGAGAGGAGAGTGAGGAGAAGGAAAATCTGAAAATAATTATGACGTTGGCACAGATCCTGCTCCTTCACCCCTGGAGCAGAGAGAAATGACATTTTAATTGTCCCTTTGTACGGAGTATTCGGGGAAGAAAATGAATTACCCTTCTGCTTTCAATTAAGCCAACTCGTTAGTCATTTTCAGGTGGCATTTTGGTGACTTGAATGGGACCTGAGCCTTGGGCCTGCCAGTGAAGGGGGATCTGATGGTTTCAAGATAAATTCTGCAGTTAATTGTTGTCATCAGTCACCCATTCCCTCTCTCCCACCTCTCCCTTCCCCAAGTCTTACAAATAAGCAACACGCTGATAATAATTCTGATTTATATTAGTGAAAGGCCTAGCAGAGATAGCCCCCAAATTATAGCGTTTCCTTTGAAATCTGTCAGGCCCCTGATTCCAACCATGCAGGAAGGGACCGTCTAGGACGATAATAAAGATAAAATTGATGATGATGATGATGATAATAATAATAGAGAAGCAGCGTGGCTCAGTGGAAAGAGCCCAGGCTTTAGAGTCAGAGGTCATGGGTTCGAATCCTGGCTCTGCCACTTGTCAGCTGTGTGACTTTGGGCAAGTCACTTCACTTCTCTGGGCCCCAGTTCCCTCATCTGTAAAATGGGGATTAAAACTGTGAGCCCCCCGTGAGATAACCTGATCACCTTGTAACCTCCCCAGCGCTTAGAACAGTGCTTTGCACATAGTAAGCACTTAATAAATGCTCTTATTATTATTATTATTATTATTATTATTATTATTAGCATCATCAGCACCATGGTACTTAAGTGCTTGCTTTGTGCTACATACTGTAGAAACACTGAAGTAGATACAGGATAATCAGGTTGGACCCAGTTTCAGTCCCACATGGGGTTCACAGTATAAGGGTGAAAGAGAACATATATTGAATTCTCATTTAAATTGAGGAAAATGAAGCATGGAGAATTGAAGTGACATTTTCAAAGTCACACAGAAGATGAGCAGCAGAGCTAGGATTAGAACCCAGGTCCTCCATCTCTGTGCTGTTGGCAGATGTCCTCTGAGGACAGGGCATCTAAGAAAAGAAATGGTCTACCGGAAAGAGCACAGGCCTGGGGGTCAGAGGACCTGAGTTCTAATACCAACTCCACCACTTGTTTGCTATGTGACCTTGGGAAAACCACTTCACCTCTCTGTGCCTCAGTTACCTTAGCTGTAAAATGGGGTTTATGACTGTGAGCCCTATGTGGGACAGGGAATGTGTTCAACCCAATGATCTTGTAGCTACCTCAGTGCTTAATATAGTGCCTGACACATAGTAAGTGCTTAACAAAACCACAATTATGATTATCATTATTATTAGTAGTAATAATTATAATACTAAGAGAAGCAGCCTGGCCTAATGGAAAGAGCATGAGCCTAGGAGCCATCCAGGGTTCTAATCCCAATTCTGCCACATGCCGGCGGTGTGACCTTGGGTCAGTCACTTAGCTTCTCTGTGCCTCTGATTCCACATCTATAAAGTGTGAATTCAGTACTTGTTCTCCCTTCCCCTTAGACTGTGAGCCCACATGGGGCACAGCCTAAGTCTAACCTGCTTATCTTATATCTACTCCAGTTGTTGGCACACAATAAGAGCTTAAAAAATGCCACGATTAGTAATTAGTATTATTATTGTTATTACTGCCAGTGGGCCGAAGCACTGACGTTGGAGGAAGCCAAGAGGTTGGCCAATCACAACTGGTGCCTTCGTCCACACTCAGGGCACTTGACCTGCTCATTTTGATCTACCAGGGAAATGATTTTGAGTGAAACCTGAAGGCCTGAAAACCTGTGGGGATGGAAGGATCATCCTTAGCTTTCTTTTCACCCCCCATAAATCTCCCAGGAGAAAATGTCATCAGAAAAGAACGAGGCAGCTTGGATCCCACCCCACGGGCCGCCATTTTACCCAGGGGAGTGTAAGTGTCTGGTGGCTTAGAGGTTGAAGCCCTGGGGCCAAATCTGTCCATCCTTGGAAGCAAGGAGCACTGAAGCCCCGAAGAACATGATTCGTAAATGAGCCAAAGCAGATCCGCACGTCACCTAGAGGGAACAACTATTGCGGCGCAGAATGATATTCATGCAGTCTCACTTTGGGCTCGGGCTACGTTTCTAGCAGTTGAATCGAGCTGTCGGAGACGATGTATTTTGGAGGACAAAAACGGGACAGAGACGCAGTCTCAATTTGCATCTGCAAGATTCTACTTGCATAAGCAAATCAGTGCCCAGGGCTGTTTCCAGAACTAGGTCTCTCACCCAGCCCCTCACTTATAGTGGGGAAGAGTTGCCCCATGACTGAGAGATATGCAGCTAACCCTCCCTTCCCCCCCCCACCCCGACACCTGCCCCCAGAGCAACAAGGAAAATCTGCTCCCTTTTGGAGTGGTCCGGAAAATAGTGGCGTTCTTGCCTTTTAGCACCACTCTCCGTGCCTCCTCCCGGCATCAATTCACCACTATGTTCCTAAGAAAGTGATTTTTTTTTTTTTAGATTCAGACTAAAAGCGATGAGCTTTATGCCACTGGCTCCCCCTTCCCTCCAAGAGTCAGGCTCGGAATCGAAGCCACCTAATGATTTTGCGGCATTCCTCTCCACCCCGAGGAAATATGCCTCCCACCGATGAGCTCTTTGACAGACAGTGAGAGTGGCCTGCAAGCCAGGAGACTGCAAATGACTGCCTCAGAGAGACGTTGCCACAATCCCCGGCCCAAGTGTTCCAGACAGATGTCACTCTTCCCTGTCTCCCCCAAGTCCCAAAGCCCCGACTTAGCCCTTCTGCCCTCCTGGCTCTTCCCACCAAGCTTCTCCTCCTCTCCCTTCCCAGAATACTGTCCCCTCCCCTTCTGGCCTCCTCCTTCTCTCCTCCCGGCCCTCGTCCCCTCCTCTCCCAAACCCCGCCTCCCTCTGGACCCCCTTAATCTTCTGCTCTCAATGCCCTCTTCCTTCCCAGCTCCCTCTCCCTTCCCCTTCTGAGTTCTGTTGGTCAACGAATGATTGACTGGTTCCAGGAGATGATGGAGGAGAGCTAAATGTGCTTCTATCCCAGGCTCCAGGTCCCCTGCCCCCAGGGTGGGCTGATCAGCTTCTGTGGGCTGGTGAAATGCCCTGATAAAGGCGAGAAAATTAGTTTCTTCAGTGGAATATCGGTTTGGGTCCGGGTGTTTCTCTAAGATGGAATCAGCGCGGACAGACGAGAGATAGCACTGCCCGCATCTGTTTCGTGGAGATACTTGCCACCAGAGCTGCTAATCTTCCCATCTCCCCCTGATCACTAAGAGGAGCAGAATTGCAGCTGAGCCTGCCAGAATCCTTTCTCCTCTTTTCTTCTGGCCCGCTCCCAAATGGCAGTCGCTCTCTCAGTTTTGGCCTGGTGCGGGAGAGCTGGTTTATGTTGAAAAGGCCCTTCTTTCCAAGCATCCCCCTGGCCCTTCCTCTCAGCGGGCCCCACCCTGAGAGAAGGGCTGGGAATAGGCTTTCTACACTCTAGGTGTGGGAGCAGGAAGGCAGTTTCCTCAGATCCCAGAGGAAGTTAGATATTTCTTTGGGACATCTCATCACAGGGGCTTAATCCAGTTCTCCCTACCCAGTGAGTGCTTAATAAATATGACTGATTAATTCAGCAACCCCAATGCTCAGGGTCCACTTTAGCCAAACCAAACTTTGCTCTTGGATTGACAAACTTTATTCACCCCTCCTTCAGCCCCACAGGACTTATGTGCATATTTGTAATTTATATATATTAACATCTGTCTCCCCTTCTAGACTGTAAGCTCAATGTAGACAGGGAGCATGTCTACCAACTCTGATAAATTGAATTGCTCCCCTCTCTACCCTTCCTTATTCATTCATTCAATCGTATTTATTGAGTGCTTACTGTGTGCAGAGCACTGTACTAAGCGCTTATGAAGTACAAGTTGGCAACATATAGAGACAGTCCCTACCCAACAGCAGGCTCACTTCCTTATAGCCCCGGGAAGCAGTGCTGACCTAGTGGAAAGATCATAGGAGTTGGAGGACTTGGGTTCTAATCCAGGCTCCACCACTGGTGTGCTGTGTGACCATGGACAATAATAATAATATTAATAATGATGATATTTGTTAAGTGATTACTATGTGCCAAGCATTGTTTTAAGTGCTGGGGCAGATACAAGGTAATCAGCTTGTCCTGCGTGGGGCTCACAGTCTTAATCCCCATTTTACTGATGAGGTAACTGAGACACAGAGAAGTTAAGTGACTTGCCCAAAGTCACACAGCTGATAAGTGGAGAAGCCAGGATTAGAACCCACAACCTCTGACTCCCAAGCCCGTGCTCTCTCCACTAAGCCATGGTTCTTCTCACAAGTCATTAGCTTCTCTGTAACCCATTTTCCTGGGAGTCAGAAGGTCATGGGTTCTAATCCTGCTCTGCCACATAATAATAATAATAATGATGACATTTGTTAAGCACTTACTATGTGCAAAGCACTGTTCTAAGCACTGGATGTCTGCTGTGTGAACTTGGGCAAGTCACTTCACTTCTCTGTGACTCAGTCACCTCATCGGTAAAACGAGGATTAAGACTGTGAGCCCTATGTGGGACAGGGACTGTGTCCAACCTGATTAACATCTATCTACCCCAGTGCTTAGAACAGTGCTTGGCACAGAGTAAGTGCTTAACAACTGCCGTAATTATTATCTGCCTCACCTAAATGGGGATTGCGTATCTGTTCTCCCTCCTACTTAGAATGTAAACACCCCACGTGGGACAGGGACTGTGTTAATAATAATAATAATAGTGATGGTATTTAATAATAATAATAATTTTGGTATTTGTTAAGTGCTTACTATGTGCAAAGCACTGCAAGGTAATCAAGTTGTCCCATGTGGGGCTCACAGTCTTAATCCCCATTTTACAGATGAGGTAACTGAGGCACAGAGAAGTTGAGTGACTTGCCCAAAGCCGGGAGGTGGGATTTGAACTCATGACCTCTGCACTTACTATGTGCAAAGCACTGTTCTAAGTGCTGTTCTAAGTGCAGTGTTCCACTTGATTAACTTGTATCTACCCCAGCACTTAGAACAGTGCTTACCCCATAATAAGGGCTTTTAACACACACCATTAAAAAAAAATATAATCCTTCTGGCCTTTTGACTTTTCTCCTCTCCTTTCCCTTGCCTTTTCTGTTAAAGTTCCAGGGAAAGGCTCTAGGTGGTGGTCACATTTCAAGACCTTCCTCCTCAATGACCCCCCCCACCTCAGCCATCCTACCTCAAACCTCACTGTAATGTGCAGGGGCTTGGGATAAAGGAAATCCAAACAGGGAAGCTTTTCTCTTCACCATTCTGCAGTCCAAAGGGAAATACACCAGGGGGACCGGAATTTCCTTTTTCAAATCGCAAGATGTTTCAGTAGAGCGGGTCCCCATACAGGGCTCTATAAAGTTGAATTGGCATCAAATACTTATAGGTAGGATTGTGCGTTTGTGTGTACGTATACACGTCAGACGTTTCCCGCTCTCCATTTAGTAGCGAGCAAATAAACAGCTCCCGCTGAGAGTTACGGCTTTGCGATTGGTTTCGTTAAAACTATCCCCTCACATCTTTCTCTCCCTCTCCACCCCCTCCTGTCTCTCACATCCATTCCTTTCCCTCCCTGATATTGAATGTTACTTTTGAGGCAGTTTGGCAGGCCCTGAATGGATTTCTGACCATCTGAATGTAGACTACGTTGGCGGTTCTTCTATTTGAATGGGACTCTGTGTGATTGCTGTAACTTTAATCTGTTTTTTTTCCCCCCGCTGTACAGTGTTTTGTTCATTGTCTTTAAAGAAATATTTGGAAGTTAGAAAAGAGCCCGGACAAAGGAAAGACTGTATGGTGGATGAGAACGGTCAGCTCTGAGGGATTTCTCAGCCTCTCCCAGCTGGAGGTGCCCTAGAGAAGAGAAGGGAGCTGGAACAGTAGCCTTGGAGCTCACTTTCTGGCTACTTGGATCCTGAAGTTCTCACCCTGGAATCTCAAAATGGTGCCTGGGATTTCACAGGCGTCCCAGGATCCTGGGTGCAGAGGGTGGGAATGCTGGCTTTGGAAGGGCTACCCCTCAGTAGGAGTTAATTTATAGCCTTGCTCCTGCGCCCTTTAAACCTCCACCACCTTCAAACTGGAATAAAAATTCTTCCCATGTCCCCTGTTTCTGGGTTTAGTGGAGCACTACAATTGTAAAACAACACCACTTAACTTGGCTGTATTATCAGAGTGGGATGTGTTTGGGCCAGGATGCTTATTGGTTTAGGGAAGGGGGGTTAGATATGGTGTGCCCTCCCTGATTCTTCAGAGAAGCAGCCAAGTTCAAAGAGGCATTTGAGAGAAAGAAGTAGAAATGGTATCGTTTGAGCACCTGCCGAGTGCAGTACACTGTACTAAGCGCTTGGGTCTAATCCCTGATTAAGCCCTAATTTCCCCTATCTGAGAGAGTCCAGAGAAGTGAAATGACTGGCCGAAGCTCACACAGCAGGCCAGTGGTGGAGCCTGGTTTAGAAACTGAGTCCCCCGATTTCTACTCCTGTGATCCTTCCACTACATCACGCTGCTTCCCAGGGCTTGAGGGAAGGGGAGGGCTGGAAGCAGAAGGGGCCAGAGAGAGGCAGAGGGAGAGACAAGGGGGAGTGAAACAGATGCCCCCTCCAAGACTAGGAACTTTGTGAAGCGCAGTACACATGCTAGACAATACAAACATCACGTGCTTTCCCAGTGCTTAACATTAATAATAATGAAAATAGTATTTGTTAAAGCAACAGATTTGGGGGATTTTTTATCCTTTCATTGTTTTGCAGAGAACAGTTTAAAACTTGTGTTATCTTAAAAACCAGAGGAGAACCTACTGAGCAGCAGTGTTGCCTAATGGAATGAGCACAGGCCTGCATTTTAATCCTGGTCTCATGACTTGTCTGCTGTGTGACCTTGGGCAAGCCACTTAACTTCCCTGTTCTTCAGTTACCTCACAGGTAAAATGGGGATTAAGACAGGTAGCCCTATTTGGGAAAGGGACTGTGCCCAACCTGATTATTTTGTATCTACCTCAGTGCTTAGAACAGTGCTTGGCACATAGTAGATGCTTAACAAATATCATAAACTAAGAGAACCTTGTCTAATTACATCTCGTCTGAGAGGTCTTCCCTGATTAAGCCCTCACTTCCTCTATCTGCCCTCCCTTCTGCATTATTCACCCTTTCATTCATTCAGTCGTATTTCTTGAGCGCTTACTGTGTGCAGAGCACTGTACTAAGCACTTGGGAAGTACAAGTTGGCAACATATAGAGACCCTACCCAACAACAGTCTCACAGTCTACAAGGGGGAGACAGACAACAAAACAAAACATGTGGACAGGTGTCAAGTCATCCTTCTTACTGTGTCATCTATGCCCTTGAATCTTTAGCTCTTAAGCACTTTTCATTTTCACCCTATCCCCAGTGTACTTGTGTACATAACTACCTGTAATTTAGCATCTGTCTCACCCTCTAGTCTATAAACACCTTTGGCTCAGGGTTCATTTCTACCTACTCTGTTGTACCCTCCCACGCGCTCAATACTGGGTTTTGCCCACAGTATATGCTTAATAAATATCATTGATTGCTTAATTGAGAACCTTAAAACTGGGAGAATAACTCAGATGTTTGAAACACAAAAATACAAATGGAAATCCCTTTCATTCCAGGTACTACAGAGCTGCCAGTGCGTTACAGAGGATTACAGGGCTAACCCTGATTAATGAATAGCCAGGATTTATTGAGCACCTACTGCCAGCAGAGTTCTGCAGAAGAGGCAGTAGGAGAGGCAGTAGAGTTAATAGACATTAAAACAGGTGGGATTATTAGGTGGGTCTTATGTCTCGCAATAAGGGGAGGAAGAGGAACAAAAGAAGAAATCACCTGACAGACCACTACTCTCCCCATCTTCAAAGCTCTATGAAATTGCATCTCCTCTAGAAAGTCTACCCTGATTAATCTCTTATTTCCCCTCCCTATTTCCATCTCTGCTATGGTCACCTATGCATTTTAGTCCTCACCATATAACCACTGAAGTAGTCACCCCACTCCCAAAGTACTTAGGAACATGTGTTTATGCTCTGTTGCTTCTCTTACCTGTAATATATTTTGATGTCTGTCTTGGTCTTTAGATTGTCAGTTCTTTAAGATAAGGGATCTTTGTCTACCTATTCTATTGTACTCTCCCAAGAGCTTAGTATAATGCTCTGCAAACAGTAAGTGTTCAATAAATGCTATTGTTTAATTGATAGATATTGTCCTTGCCCTCAAGGAGCAAATAGTTTAGCAGGAAAGACAGGTGCTAAAATCAATTACGTGTAGGACCTGGTAGAGGGTAAAGACATGTACAAAAGTGTTTTGGTATTAAATTTGAGGATCCCTGAGAACTTAGGAGTGGGAATTAGGGGGGTGGAGGGGAGCAACAGCAAGGGGGGATAGGAGGTGAGGAGTTGAGCGTCTAATCAGGGAAAATATGCTTGTGAACACCAAGGGAAATTAGGCACTAGGAAAAAGTGGCAGAAAACTGTGTCCAGAGGGTAAACTGCTTGCTTTCAATCTTCTCAACATTGACCATTCCGTCCAGCTACAGGTTCATTGGCCAAACTAATCATGTTACACACAAGCACAGTGTTTCTCTCTGGGGGCTTTTGTCTCTGTAAATAATTCACCCTTCCGGCAGGAGCTCTGTGGAATTAGCCTGCAGGAAGCCAGGAGTATTTTTCTGGATTCTCAGGCCCCGTAGATGCACACAGTTACAAATCAGTGAATTGGAGAAGTTGAGAAGGTCTCTAGAGTGGAACAAGGCAAATGCGGAATTGTTCAATCAACCAATCAATCGTATTTATTGAGTGTTTACTGTGTGCAGAGCACTGTACTAAGAGCTTGGGAGAATATGATGCAACACTATAACAGAAAAACTCCCTGCCCCATAGTCCCATCTTCTTGGAGGTGAGAAGCCCCCTCCCACCCTTCCTGAAGTTTGAAGGTGGGAGGCTCAAATCAAACAAAAAGGAAATATTTGAAGGTGTGAGGCTCAAAGCAAACAAAAAGGAAATACTTGTTCCCAAAGCAGTTGTTAAACTGAGGGAATTTGCAACAAACAGCGCTACAAAGAGACAGTGGGTTTGGGATGCGAGGACTGAGTTAACTGTGAGGATCTAATCAAAGAAATAACTCAAAAAGGCACCCTAACCATCCATAGAGGCTGCAGTTACTAATCAGCATCTCCTGAAGGACTGGAAGGGAACTTGAGAGGTCACCTGTCTTCAGGTGAATCCAGACACCAACCACCCCAGAAAGATTCCAGTTACCCTCTCGACCCTATTTAATCTCTCCTTAAACCTTTCCAGACCTAGTACCCGGCTCCCGGAGGAGTCTGTTGGAATGCCTAATGGCTGTTGCCTTTAAAAGTGAAATGTGGGGAGAAAGTGGATAGGTTGCACGTGCTGGATTCCACTGGTCACCGGAGTGTGGGGGGCATTTGACAACCCCATATATTTTCCCTGAAATTCTCTGCAGATGCTCTGAACTCAGAAAGTCCCTCCAAGGTCACAAGGTGCTAAAGGTCCCTTTGGGATTTCAGAGAGACCATCTGGTCTATTTCAGGCTTTAGATTTGGCTTCATTTTTTTTTTGGCCTTTTCAGAGAGGAATTAAGCACCTCCCATCTCCCTGCCTCTCCCGATCCTGTGAGATTGTGGGGGTGACCTTTGGTACTTCCTGCCCTCCCGATCCCAAAGTCCGGGGTAGTTAATCTTCTTCGGTCGGAGTTCTCTGTGAAGTAGATACTCCCCCCGGCGGTGCTTCCCAACTACCGATCGAAGTCATAGAAACCACTTGGCTTCCCGTGACGCATCCCCACTTCCAAGGCAGGAGAGAGGGAAGAGAGCTTTGTGGTGGGTAGCTCATTTGCTGCTCTGACAGGCTAAGGAAAACACTTTCCTCTCACAGGTACATAACAGGGTGCTTTTGATTGGACCACCGGGGTGCCTGGGTGCCCCTGTCTGATCACCCTCCACGCAGTTGAAGGGTTTGATTTATGATCCCCTGACTGGTTCCTGTAGATGGGATCTGCAAATGGGTGTAAGTCAAAATGGCGCCAATCCTTCATGGACCTCCTCTCGCATCAAAACAGCCATGGGGGAGTTGGGTTTGATCCTTGAAAGCTCTGGCTCTGTTCATATTATGGGGGTGACCCGACTTCCACCCCAAGAACTTTAATTCACCTGGGCCCCTACAGGGAGCTGGAGCAGTGAGAGGGCAAGAACTGAGGCATACCTTCCTGCTTCAAGTGCCCAACTCAGCTGACTTGGCCCAACCTCACCCAGCCTGGGTTTTGGGGTTTCTTCCTTGTGTGTTTGGTCTAGCCAGAAGGGCAAAATGGGCTGACTTTGGCTGGGGGTTGCAATCCATTCAGTCATTCCCTCTGAGGGTTCCCTGGGGCCAACGGGAACCAGTTCACTGGGCACTCGCCTGGAAGGGAGCAGCTGCTTCTGTCGCAAGGCACTGTGGGCCCGAACGGGCTCAGTGGGGGTCACGTAAGCCGTGTAGTATCAAGTGATTAAAGAAACTTCTTTTCCTTCTAGGCTGTAGTCTAAGCTTCTAGTCTTCACTTCTCTACCCTAAGCTCGTTGTCAGCAGGGAGCGTGTCTACCAAATCTGTTATGTTGTCCTCAACGCGAGCACTTAGTAAAGCACTCTGCAACCAGTAAATGCTCAATAAATACAAGTGATCGATTGATGAGTTGATTACTTCCTCCATGCAGCCTGTGAGGGCTCCATTCCAAAGAGCAAGGCCGGAGAGGTGTGTGGAAAATGAGAGGAAGCACCCTTTTCCTCAAGTCCCCTATCCTTCCCCTCTCCCCATCTCTCACATCCCTTGCTAGGACTTCAGCCAGGGCTCCCCAACCCAGCCCCACCCTGAGCTGCTGGCACTCAGCCTTGGGGTCCCCAAATGCCCCCAGGACCCTCCTCCTCCTCTTCATTTATTCATTCAATCTTATTTATTAAGCGCTTCCTATGTGCAGAGCACTGTACTAACTGGTTGAGGAAGTACCATACAACTCTTCATTTCCCCTGATGGCTTCCGCTCTGGCAAAATCCCTACCTTGCGTTTTCATCTGTCTTGACTGCATCAAAGATTGATCAAACCTTATTGTCTTGTTTTAGGTCACCTGTCTCTTCGGAAGATCAAGGTAAGCTAGCGTTCTATTGCGGAGGATGGAGGGGCTATCAAACTGAGCTTGGAGCAGGGAGGAGTTTTCGTACTGGGAAAGAGCCTCCATATCCACCCAGCTCTCAGGACGCTGGCCTTTTATTTCTCACTCAGCAACTCCCAGGCGCTTATTTACTCAGTGCAATCTAGCAAGAGTCAGCATTATGTATTGTTATCCCCGACCCTGGAAAATGAATCTCGCTCAGCAAAATTGCCAAGCTAAGTGTTTTCTGCCCGCTCCTTCTCTCCTCATCCCTGGTGCTCAGTCGACAGGAAGGAATTCCCAGACCCGAGGAATTGACCGTGATGGGGTAATAAGCTAAGCAGTTTGGACTGGCTGGAGGCATATTGGGGGGGAGCCAAGGGATGGATTAGTGCGGGAGGCTCAGCTCCGGGGACTCGGACACTGGGGCGGCTTCGGCTCCCGGAGAAGTGAGTCACGGGGCTGACAAACCCTATCTGCCCAGTTGCCAATCTGCTCATGGTTCTGGAATTCTCAGATGACGTGGGCAGAGCCGCCAGGCAACTGAGGGCCATGACCCCAGGGAGCAGGAGGGGTTGAGGACCTGTGATACCTTAGTACATTGGTTTCAGGAAAGTGGGCCTGGGTTGTTGAAGGATGTCGTTTGTGGGAGCTGAAGACTGTCGGTGAGTGGTGTGAGATCCAGATGAAATCCTTTTTGATTGAGAGCGAATCTCAGCAGGAAACTGGATTTTCTGAAATCGGGCTCTCTCGTTGGGCGAAGAACCGGCTGCTGAGTGTTTGCCAGTTAATTCCATGTCAGAACCATGCCAAGCCTTCAGGACTGCCCTAGTGGGCAATTCTCCCGGTTAACTGTGCCCTCCTTAATTAACAAGCCCTGTCTTCTAGACTGCAAGCTTCTTGTGAGCAGGGAACGTGTCTGCCAACTCGGTCATATTGGACTTTTTATGGCATTTGTTAAACACTTACTATTTGCTAAGCACTGTTCTAGGCTCTGGGGTAGATTCAACAGAGTCTAGTGACAAGAGCCTGGGCTTGGGAGTCAGAGGTCATGGGTTCTAATCCTGGCTCTGCCACTTGTCTTCTCTGTGACCATGGGTAAGTCACTTAACTTCTCTGTGCCTCAGTTATCTCATCTGTAAAATGACGATTAAAGCTATGAGCCCCAAGTGAGACAACCTGATTACCTTGTATCTACCCCAGTGCTTAGAACAGTGCCAGTGCTTGGCACATAGTAAGCGTTTAACAAATACCATTATTATTATTATTACAAGGTAATCACATCAGACAAAGTCCCTGTCCCACATAGGTCTCACAGTCTTAATCCCCGTTTTACAGATGAGGTTATTGAAGCACAAGGAAGTGGAATGATTGGCCCAAGGTCACCCAGCAGGCAAGTGGCAGAGTTGGGATTAATAATAATGATGATGATGGCATTTATTAAGCACTTGCTATGTGCAAAGCACTGTTCTAAGCACTGGGGAGGTTACAAGGTGATCAGGTTGTCCCACGGGGGGCTCACAGTCTTATTCCTCATTTTACAGATGAGGGAACTGAGGCCCAGAGAAGTTAAGTGACTGCCCAAAGTCACACAGCTGACAATTGTCGTAGCCGGGATTTGAACCCATGACCACTGACTACCAAGCCCGGGCTCTTTCCACTGAGCCACGCTGCTTCTCTGGTCCTTCCAACTCCCAGGCCAGTGCTCTATACACCAGGCCACACTGCTTCTTTCGAAGATACAGAGTCCCTGGACTCTCTTGGAAGGGGACCCTCAGCCCTGCAAGTAAAATATCCCTTTCTCCTTCCTCGCCTCTCGCTCAATTGCTCCCCAGTATGGAGGCCACGAGGAGAGTAGATAAAAAACCCGGTGGACACAGCTAGGAAGAGGCGGGCCAAGGAAAACAACCAGGGCTGGAACTCGCTGGCAGCCCTGGAGTGAGGCACGGATTCGGGGATGCAGATGGCTCAGATTCTTGGAACTAGAGCGAGGCCCTGGGTTGGGGGAAGGAAAGAGCAGAGGAGAGAGCAGCTCTGGGTCTTGATGAATCATCAGAAGAAACTAAGGGAGCTTTCCTCAGCCCCATTCCTTATGAAGGTTCTGCTCTCGCAGGCAAGCAAATTCCTTTTCCCGTGCCAGTCATTAATCTCCCTCCTCCTTTGCTTTTCCCCAAGGACCGAGCGTATACGTTCCCCACCACCTCCGTCCTCTTCACCACCACCTCCCAGTTGATTGATTGGGTGAAACTGAAGCTTTGGGGAAACCTGACCTGCTTGCCCCCCTCCCCCTCCCCACTTCTTAGTGAACACTTTTACCTTTTAGCGTGACCTACGTTGAACTGGGCTCACATCCCTTGTCCAAAGACCAGCTTGCCCGTGATTGATGGGGTTTGGCTGTGACGTTTGGCTGGCTCATGTTGACCCTCCTCAGGGATCGCCTCCATGAACGGGGCCAGAGCCAACGTTTGGCCCTTCTCTTCTGGGACACGGGGGCCAGAGGAGGCACTTGAAACAGACAGACCTGAATCAGGGGATGTCCCACATGCCGCTATAGGAACCATCTGCCAGCATCCCACGACTCCTATCTTGGCAGAAGTCCATTCGGAATTGGTCTGAAACGTGAGCGTTTCTCCAGACGAACTCCAATGCTTCCATTTGCGTTCCCCTCTCGGGTCCTGGTGGGCCTCAGATGGTGCGTCTGAACAGTGGAATACACTCTGTCTCACCTCCATTTTACAGAGGAAATGGAGAGTTAAGAAATCTGACCAAGATCAAACAGGGCCAGTGGAGGGGCTGGAACCTGATCCCAAATCTCCAAATTCCTGATCTAGTATTCTTTCCATTAGGCCTTGGTGTTGCTATGAGTCTTTGGATAAATCACTTTTCTTCTTGGTGCCTCAGTTTCCTCACCTGTTCTCCTTCCCTCTTGGACTATGAGCCCCATCCAAGGATTGGGTCTGATCTGATGATCTCAAATCTACCTCAGTACTAAGCTTAGTGCTTGCTGCATAGCAAGCTCTTAATAAATACTTAATAATGAAAAGGTCCCCATGTGGAGAAGGAATGGTTGAAACCAGGAAGCAAATATATCCCCCCCACACATTTGGTGGAGGAGGAAAACAATTTAACCCTGAGGGAGAAGTCTGTTGCCCCAGTGATTTCTTATTGGATTTAGGAATTGTACCTAATTCCCAGAGGATTTTCTTTCTGTCCTTTCTGCTTGGCTCTTCCATTTAAGGTTATTCCCAAGCACTCGGAGCTGGCACTTTATGAAAATGGAGAAAAATCCATTTTGCAAATGAGAAAATGCTGCAGGCAACGTCCAGTCATCCAGTTAGCTTTAAAAACTGAATAAGTCCCATCATGGTGTAATTACGTCGTCTGCAGGTCTCCTTGCACCAAAGCAAAGCCAGGCTGATAAAGTACCTGCGGAAGCAGCCTAAACCCCTCCTGTTCCCACTTCTCCTCAGGCCAGTGACATTTCCCCCAGCCCCCAACTTCAGCTCCTTCTAAAGGCCATTAATTGTTCTTGCCTGGGCCTGAACAAGAATGCAAATCTGCCAAGATGGTGACCAAACGGGACTGTTCCTTCCACTGCTTTCTCTGGGTCTCGGACAGCTTGTCCCAATTTCCTGGCTCGCCTCACAGATGTCCCCCATCCAGTTCCTCATTGCCCTCTTTGGCGGCACGACCTCTCTGACAGGTTGACCTTGCTGGCAAGCATGAACTTGCTGAAAGTGTGACCTCCCCAGCAGTGTGACCTCTCCAGCAGCAGAACCTCACCTACACCATGGCCTCCCCAAAAGCTAATCCACAGCACTGCTTCTCCATCCCCAAGTGACAGTTGGATTCTGCTCCTCACAGTGCTCCACAGGACTCTGAATCCTTTGCCCCTTTCCAGGACCTTCTCTCCCTTGGGGAACTGAGGGCCACTCTTCCAGGCCCCTCGTCTCACTGGTGGAGTCTGAAAATGCTACCTGTTGGATGACATTTTGCAAGTAAAAGTAAACAGAGAGGCCCAAATAAAACCAAGCCAAGGGGTGTCCACAATTTCACTCGTAGGTTGATTTAAGAACATTGGGTGATACTTGCCTTGACAGAAAAACCTCCAGAGGGGTTCCTGGGAGATGGGCCCAGAATGGTTTATTTGAGGGAAAACTTAGAAAGCTTGAGGAGAGATAGGATAGGCACTCATTCATTCAATTGTATTATTGAGCATTTACTGTGTTCAGAGCACTGTACTAAGCGTTTGGAAAGTACAATTTGCCAACAAATAGAGATGATCCCTACCTAACAATGGGCTCAGAGTCTAGAAGGGGGGAGACTGACAACAAAACAAGTAGACAGGCATCAATAGTATCGATATAAATAAATAGAATTATAGCTATAAATGGCACATGAATGGCCAACCTGTGACAGGGACTTAGAGGAAAACTAAGGGCTCACCAAGTCCAACCTTAACCATGCAATGATGTCAACTGAATGCCCGCTACAGACGGATCACTTATTTATTGGGAGCCCCAAAGCAAAATTTGGATTGTGATAGGAACTGGGAAGGAAAAGGCTCCAATTGGCTCCTAGGCCAGAAAGCTGATATTTTAGGTCTTTTCATCCCTGGTGGGAAACTCTAAGGTCTGGTCAGAGATCCAGGGTGAACAAAGCTGGGAGTCCAGTTCCAAAATCTGCAGGGGCAGTCACCCCAGTGGTGTGGACGCTGATGACCTCCTGTAACGAGCTAGAGACTTGAGACAGGACAATCCAAAACAGAGAGGCTGGGTGCCTTTGTGGAAAGAGCATGGCATAGACTCCAAAGACCTGGATTCCAGGCCCAGATGTGCTGTAGCCTAGTGGAAAGAGCACAGAGGGGTTTAATAATCTAGAGTATTAGAATATCTCCAGATCTTAGTCGAAACAATTTTTCTCCCGTTCTTTTCTAATGGTGGAAAGTAAACGGTATGGGATTTTCTCTCCCTTTCTACCTTCTTACCAGGTAGTCAATGGCAGGATGAACCGGGGTGAACTCCTCATTTAACCCCTGCTGGCCTTTGCTTGAACAGGCACAGTGGGGAATAAAACTCCTAATACTGTGAACCCACTTTTGAACACCCAACCGGCCGCTGTAGTTGTAGTAGTAGTACTATTGGCCGCAATGATATTTATTGAGTACCCACTGGGCACAATCTACTGTACTAAGCATTTTATTACTGTGGTATTTGTTAAACACTCTGTACCAATTATAATTTTATTTATTAAGCACTTTGAATGTGCCAAGCACTGTACTAAGCACTGGGGTAGATACAAGCTAATCAGATCATTCACAAACTATTAGACCCATATGAGACAGGGGCAAAGTGGGAGAGAGAACAGGTATTTAATCCCCATTTTAAGATGAGGAAACTGAGGCCCAGAGAACTGAAATGATTTGCTCAAGGTCATGCTTACTACATGCCAAAAATTATTGCATTAGTGGCTAAGTGGTATGGTATTTCTTTTATGGTACTTATTAAGCATTTACTATGTGCCAGGTACTGTTCTAAGCACTGGGGTAGATACAAGCTATTTAGGTTGGACACAGTCCACGTCCCACATGGTATTCACAGTCTCAATCCTCATTTTACACATGAGGTAACAGAGGCCCAGAGAAATGACTTGCCAAGGTCCAGTGGGAAGACCTGGAATCCAGTTCTTTGGACCCTCTACTCCATGGTCTGTCAACCAGGGTGCCTAGCCTCTCTGTTTTGAATTGTATTGTCTTGAGTACCTAGCTCATTATAGGGAGCCATCAGTGTCCACTCCAGGTCCTTCTGATTCCCAGGCCTGTGCTCTTTCCACTAGGCCATGCTGCTTCTTGTACTTACTCTTTATCAGTGCTGGTGTAAGAGACAGAATAATCAGCTTGGACACATTTCCTGCCCCCCACAGGGCTCCCAGGCTAAGAGTGGGGAGGTGAAAAATCCAACAGAGGCATGAGTTCCCTCCCCACAAGGAGCTTAGAATCAAAAGGGGAGACAGACACACACATATTTACAAACTGAGTCATTAGAATGCAAAACAAAGGAGGCAGTTGAAAATGCCTGTACACGCAAGTGTTGAGGGATGTATACAGAATTATTTAAGTGCTAGTAAATTGAACTTCGACTCAACATGGTTACCCCTTCCCCCAGTGAGAGGGCCTCCAACAGAGTAGCCCGATCAGCTGGCCACCGGCTACAGCGGACACACTTACTGGGCTACTGGACAGCCAGCCCACCAACCCCCTTTTATTTTTCTGGAACACAAGTTGACGCACATCACCAGGCTCGCTCCCGCACCTGGAAGTCATTTCCCATGCAAGATCGCTGCTCCGGTTCAAACGGACGGCCATCCGTCACTCCAGTCGTTTTGCAGACCGAGTCGGGGATAATGCAGCTTGAAAAATATGAACACTTTTCAACTTGAGTTCCTTTTAAGAGGCCCTGAAGGATCCTAGTTCACATCAGAGAAGTGTGCTGAGACAGCTGGCAGGCAGAGACTTGGACTGAACCCATGAGGTGAGAGGAAGAAAACCAAGCTTCCCTCTGCAGGCCCGGAGACTCTCGATAAAGCAGATAAGGCAGGCTGGAATCTGGGTTGCCCCACTTCACTCTACCTCCTCTGCCCCACCCGGAAGACTTCAAGGCTTTAGATCTTACTTGTGCTTGAACCTTCCCAGGGATGTAGAATTACGAGCCAGGGGAAATCATCGAGCACAAGAACGGAGCGGCAAGGAGGCTGATGGTTATCAGCGACCCGGTAGCAGGCCTCAGGAACTCAGCAGAATAATAATAATGGCATTTGTTAAGCACTTACTATGTGCAAAGCACTGTTCTTAGTGCTGGGGGATACAAGGTGATCAGATTGTCCCTCGTGGGGCTCACAGTCTTAATCCCCATTTTGCAGATGAGGGAACTGAGGCTCAGAGAAGTTAAGACTTTCCCAAGGTCACACAGCAGACATGTCGCGGAGCTGGGATTCGAACCCATGACTTCTGACTCCAAAGCCTGGGCTCTTTCCACTGAGCCATGCTGCTTCTCAATAAAATGGACCATGCTGTCCTGTTGCTCTGCTGTTTTCTGCCTGGTGTCTTCAGCCTTGTCTCTCTCCCATCAGTTTTTCTGCGGTTGCACCTATAGTCGAAAGGAGAGACAAGGGCCTAGCACTCAGAGGACCAGGGTTCTAGTTCCGGCTCAGCTACTCACCTGCTGTGAGACCTTAGGTGCTTCACTTCATCTCTCCATTCCTCAGTTTCCTCATTTGTGAAATGGAAATGACATACTCGTTCTTCCTCCCCCTTAGGCTGTGAGTCTTGGGTGGGGCACGTCAGTCAGTTTACCATGTGCAGAGCACTGTACTGAGCTCTTGCGAGAGTACAGTACAGCAACAAACAGACATGTTCCCTGCCCACAGTGAGCTCAGAGTCTAGAAAGGGGCACAGGCATTAGTTTAAGTAAATAAATTACTCAAATGTACATAAGTGCTGTGGGGCTGGGAGAGCGGATGAATAAAAAGAGCAAGGCAGAAGGGAGTGGCAGAAGAGGAACATGTCTGATCCGGTGAGTTTGTATCTACTCTAGTGCTGAGGACGGGGCTTGGCGTATTATACGTGCACAGCAAATACAATCATTCTTTAAAAGGGTCCGGGGGCTAGTGAGAGCCCTTGTCAGTAGCCCGGGAACTGAGGCCGAGCTGAAGAGAATATTCCGGCTTCGGCTCTTCCCTGGCCTCTGACCAAACTTTAGAGTTTCCAGTCAGGATGGAAAGGGGCCAAAAGGGTGGACATCTGACTGGTTAACCCTTCAAAGCCTGCCCCCTTCCAGTCAATCAATCCATGGTATTTATTGAACACTTACAGTGTGCACAACACTATACTAAGCAGTTGGGAGAGTATAATACATTAGAGTTGGTAGAAATGATAGCCACCCACAAGGAGCTTACAAACTAGAGTACTCATTTCCTCACTAACTTCCTAAAATTTCTATTCCCTTTTTGTCCCAATGCTCAGTTCTGACCCTCAGCTGGGGACTACCAGCTAAGGACCCAGGAGTCCACTCCATCCTCGATCACTTTATAAGGCAGTGAGACTTTGACAAGGCCAGTTGTGGCTTCCCCAGGGACGGGATATAGCAAGAGTTTACTGTGGGGATTTATGTCAGTACACATGTATTTGTTTGCTTGCTGGCATATTGATCCATCCACATTTGAATTGCCTCCGGGTAAGCGGGCCAAATAAGCATTATATTACATAAACATTAGTGTAAAATGGGGGCAGCAAATTAAGCAGCATAAAATAGTATTCAACAAACTAGCTGTTTTCCATGAAATATTTAGATTTTGCTACATTTATGTCCCAACAATCCATCTCTTTAAACTCGCTCTCTTCAAAACCTTTCTTGTTCCTCTGTGTTCTCTCCTTATCCCTCTTCTTAGTCTTCTCCTTTGTCTCTTGTTTTCTACTTTCATTCCATGCACACCCAGATGTCCTCTTCCTAGTGTCCTGTTCTGCTAGGCATGCTTGGCACATAGCACTTAACAATACCATAATTATTATTTGAATATTCTCCCATTTGCCCTTTATCTTCCTGCTTCTTAGAGAAGTAAGGTGTTCTAGTAAGATAGAGCACAGGCCAAAGAATCAGAAAGACCTGGGTTCTAGTCCTGACTCCACCTCTTGTCTGCTGCATGACCTTGGGCAAATCCCTTCACTTCTCTGTGCCTCAATTCCCTCATCTGTAAACTGGGGATTAAGACTGTGAGTCCCATGTGAGACAGGGACTGTGTCCAACCCGATTTGCTTGTATCTACCCCAGTGCTTAGTACAGTGACTGGCATGTAGCGCTTTACAAATACCATAATTATAATTATTGTTTTCTGTGGTTCTCCCCACTGCTATTTCAGTTATTGACCACACGTCCCACACTAGGTGGGACAATCAGGTATTTTGTCCCATACCCCTCTGGTCCCATCCCTGGAAAACTGGCCAGTGGGATAAACACAAATCCCTCTTTCAGCCATGGTTGCCAAAGGGACAGGAAACCAGGGTGAAGTAGTACAGCAGCACCAGGTAAGAAGAAAATCAATCAATGCTACTTATTGAGTGCCTCTGGTGTGCAGAGCCCTGTACTAAGTACTTGGGAAAGTGCATTGGAATTAGTTGACATGATCCTTATTCATGAGGAGCTTACAATCTAGTTGGGGAGATGGACACTAAATACTTTATTGGAAACAGGAAGTAATAGAGTTTAAAGAATGTGCCTAAGTGCTGTGGGAGGATGTGACTATTCAAATGCTTTGGTGCAGAAATGCTGAAGTGGCAACTGGGGCGATGAATTTGGGATGGGGAGATTTGAAATTAATCAGGAAAGGCTTCCTGGAGGAGATGTGATTCCAGAAGGACTTTGAAGGACGGGGGAGCAGTGATCTGTTGGTTGTGAAAGGGAGGGAGGTTCCCGGTAGGAGGGAGGGCGTGAGCAATGGTTCAGTGGTGGGAGAGATGAGAGCGAGGCACAGTGATTAGCTTGAAAAGATGAAAGAGTAGAAGCTGTGTTGGAATGGAAGAAGAGAGTGCATAAGTAGGAGGGAGAGAGCTGATTGAGTGTCTTAGAGCCCATGATCAGGAATTTCTACTTGAAGTGGAGAAGAATGGGTCACCGTCGGAGGTTTTTGAGGAGTGGAGAGATGAAGGCAGAATGAACTTTTGGAAAAATGGTCTGGGCTGCAGAATGAAATTTGGGCTAGAGAGGGGAAAGAAAAGAGGCAGAAAGATGAGTGATGCCGTAAACAGGCTGGGAAATGGCAAGTGCTTGGGTCAGTCTGGTGATCTTTTGGAGCAGCAGGGCCTAATGGAAAGATCACAGAATTGGGAGTCAGAGGATCTGAGTTCTAATACCGGCTCCCCCGTGTGCCTGGTGGGTGACCCTGGACAAGTCACTTCACTTCTCTGGGACTCAGTTACCTCAACTGTGAAATGGAGAATCAATACCTGTTCTCCCTCATACTTAGACTATGAGCCTCACTGGGGCAGGGACTGTGTCTGACCTGATTATCTTGTATCTTCCACAGTGCTTACAACAGTGTTTGACACTGAGTAAACACTTAACAAATACCACTTGTTTTGATGGAGAAGAAGGGAGAGATTCTGGAAATGTGGAAGGAGAACAAATATGTTTTCATTTGTTTATCCCATTAAGACCCTGATTGTAGAATACATCCTGTGAACAGAGCTCATCAGCATTTGTTGATCTCAATCAAGCACTTCTTAGAAGCTCTGACATCTTCCCTGTAATAAAAGAGGCACGAGAGCTCTCCAAAAATTGTAACTCACTCCATCTCCCCCAAGGGAATGTTAGAAAATAACTGCTGGATTTAATCAATCAATCAGTATTTATTGAGCACTTACTATGTGCAGAGCACTTTATTAAGCACTTGGGAAATTACCATATAACAGAGTTGGTAGACAAGTTCCCTGTCCACAAGGAGCTTATGATCTTGAGTGCAATAGAGGAGGGGAGAAGAAAGGCTTCCCTTATTCAGTGTCAAAGCAGGGTCTTTGTTGAGATGGCTAGAAGTCATTCATTTATTCAGTCATATTTATTGATCATTTGCTGTGTGCAGAGTATTGTACTAAGTGCTTGGGAGAGTACAAAATAACAATAAACAGACACATTCCCTGCCCACAGTGAGCCCCCCTCCTCGCTCTCAGCGTGGCTCAGTGGAAAGAGCCCGGGCTTTGGAGTCAGAGGTCATGGGTTCAAATCCCGGCTCCACCAATTGTCAGCTGTGTGACTTTGGGCAAGTCACTTAACTTCTCTGTGCCTCAGTTACCTCATCTGTAAAATGGGGATTAAGATTGTGAGCTTCATGTGGGACAACCTGATCACCTTGTATCCCCCCAGTGCTTAGAACAGTGCTTTGCACATAGTAAGTGCTTAACAAATACTATCATTATTATTATTATTACTCCCTTCACCTCCCTCAAGGGAACACCTATTTCCTCACCTTGCTTCCTCCCTTCTACCAATCAATCAGTCAATCATATTTACTGAGTGCTTACCATGTGCAGAGCATTCATTCATTCATTCAATCGTATTTATTGAGCACTTACTGTGTGCAGAGCACTGTACTAAGCACTTGGGAAGTACAAGTTGGCAACATATAGAGATGGTCCCTACCCAACAACAGGCTCACAGTCTAGAAGGGGGAGACAGACAACAAAACAAAACATGTAGACAGGTGTCAAAACTGTCAGAATAAATAGACTTACGTTATATGCACGTCATTAACAAAATAAATAGAGTAGTAAATAGAGCACTGTACTAAATGCTAGGGAGAGTACAACATAACAGTAAACAGATACATTCCCTACCCACAAAAAGCTTGCAGTCTAGAGAGGGAGACAGACATTAATAGAAGCAATAAATTACAAAAAGGTACGTAACCGCTGTGGGCCTGAGAAAGGGGATGAGAAAAGGGAGCAAGTCAGGGTGACACAGAAGGGAGTCGGAGGAGAGGAAAGGCGGGCTTAGTCAGGGAAGGCTTCTTGGAAGAGCTGTGCTTTCAATAAGGCTTTGAAGGGGGAGAATAATTGTCGGATATGAGGAGGGAGGGCACTCTCTCTATACTATACTATACTATACTATACTATACTATACTATACTATACTATTCTAAGCCTTTGGGAGAGTACAAAACAACAGTATAACAGACACATTCTCTGCCCACAATGAGCTTACAGTCTTGATGGGGAGAATCACTTCAAGAAATCACTGAAAAGCCTTGGAAGGAAGGGGTCATGGCTGTTTATCCACTAGGCTATACAACTGAATCAGTTCCAAAACGTGTATGGATTCGACTGTGGTACTCATTAAGCTCCTGCTTTGTGCCAAGCTCTATGCTAAACACTGGGGGAAACCAATAACAGATCCAGTTCCTCTCCTACCCAGGGCTTAAAGTCTAAGGAGGAGGGCAGACCCAGAGAATACCACAAGGAGTATGCTGCAAACCGTGGCAGTGATTAAAAACCCAGAATTCAGAATGTTACGCTACATATCCAAATGCACAGACTTTATTGTTCTGCTGAGAAATTAGGGCTGAGAGGAGCCTGTAATAATTGTGAAACCGAGCTGAGTGAGCCTCTCAGTGGCTTCTCACCTTTGGAAATTGAGCACTGAGCCATACTTTGAAGGGACCACAGGAGCAGCTTCCGGAGATTGGGCTTGGGCAGTCTGAAAGACAGCATCCCCGGGTGCAAACTTGAGCCGGGGCCAGGCCCGGAAGAGGCCGTTCTTTCTCCCGGATGTAAACGGGTCCGTGTTTCCTTCCAAATAGGGATATTATAACACTTCCCCATTCCCCTATTGCTGCACAGTTCCAGAATGCAGATAGTTTTCTAAAAGAGCCAATTGCCGCACTGCACTGCAGATACCAGTTCCCTTTGACAAAACAGTTTCTCCCCAGTTCCCAATTTCTCCTCAGGCATTTGCTCAATGCCAGGGTATTTGCGTGTCAATAGGAGCTTTCCGATCTGCTGAAGTGGCCTTTCCTTTCCTTTAGTTAATAATTCCCCATTGAGGATCTTTGCAGTGACCCTGTTCACTTCACCCTCCACACTTCCTTTCTGAATCCCTGGCCCCCAAACTGGATACATTTCCTGGAGTAGGGTGTGGGCCCTCTTTAGTGAAAAGGGCATTGGGCAAGGAAACTGGAGACCAGGGTTCTAGTCCTGGCTCTGCAACTCGCTTAGTGTGTTGCCCGGTGCAAGTCACCTTATTTCTTGGGCCGCAGTTTCCTCATCTCCAAAATGGAGATGAAACACCTGTTCTCCCGCTGACTTAGACTCTGAGCCTCACGGGGGACAGGGACTGTGTCCAACCTGATTATGTTGTATCTACTACAGCTTGGAACATAGTAAGTGAGAAGCAGCGTCGCTCACTGGAAAGAGCCCAGGCTTGGGAGCCAGAGGTCATGGGTTTGAATCCCGGCTCTGCCACTTATCAGCTGTGTGACTTTGGGCAAGTCACTTAACTTCTCTGTGCCTCAGTTACTGCTTCTGTAAAATTGAAATTGTGAGCCCCACGTGGGACAGCCTGGTATCCCCTCGCCAGCACTTAGAACAGTGTTTTATAATAATGGCAATTATTAAGCGCTTACTGTGTGCAAAGCACTGTTCTAAGCACTGGGGAGGTTACAAGGTGATCAGGTTGTCCCACGTGAGGCTCACAGTCTTAATCTCCATTTCACAGATGAGGGAACTGAGGCCCAGAGAAGTGAAGTGACTTGCCCAAAGTCACACAGCTGATAATTGGTGGAGCCAGGATTTGGACCCATGACCTCTGACACCAAAGCCTGGGCTCTTTCCTCTGAGCCACGCTGCTTCTCAGCGTTTTGCACAGTGTTTTGCACATAGTAAGGGCTTAACAAATATTATATATATATTTTTTTGAAAAAGCAGGTTGGCTTAATAGAAAGAGTCCTGGCCTGGGAGCCAGAGAATCTGGGTTCAAATCCTGACTCCTTCACTTGTCTGATATATGACCTTGGTCAAGTCACTTAACTTCTCTCTGCCTCAGTTCCCTCATCTGTCAAATGGGGGTTAAGACTGTGAGCCTCATGTTTCAGAATGGGGATTATGTCCAACCTGATTATCTTGTATCTACCCCAGTGCCTAGAAGAGTTCCTGGAACATAGTAAGTGCTTAACAAAAAAACTACCATTTAACATATATTATAAAAGTGATTATGATTATTAATTATTATAATTAAAAGGAACACAGGGCTAGGCCTCAGGAAACCTGGGTTCTAAGCCTGATTTTGCCACTTACCTCGGGAAAGGCACTTAATTGCCTGGTGCCTCAGTTTCCTTATCTGCAAAATAGCATTACAACAACTGTTCTCCCGCTCCCTTAGACTGTAAGCGTCATGGGGAGTGTTTGGCACCTAGTAAGCACTTAATGAATATATTCTTTATTAATAAGGGTCTGGTCGCTAACAGTAAATCTTTCTTTTGTCTTTCACAGCCCTCTTACAGGCTGTAATAGCTGGAGATCTCATAAAGGTAAGAAGTTCCTCCTGTCTCAAAAAAGCATCTATGCTTATTCTCTGAGTAGCAGAGAATAACCAGAGGTATTCGTTAAGCACTTACTGTATGCCAAGCACCACTCTATGCGCTGGGATAGGTACAAGATATTCAAGTTGGATACAGTCCCTGTCCCACATGGGGCTCACAGTCAGCGTGGCTCAGTGGAAAGAGTCTGGGCTTTGGAGTCAAAGGTCATAGGTTCAAATCCCAGCTCCTCCAATTGTCAGCTGTGTGACTTTGAGCAAGTCACTTCACTTCTCTGGGCCTCAGTTACCTCATCTGTAAAATGGGGATTAAGACTGTGAGCCCCCTGTGGGACAACCTTATCACCTTGTAACCTCCCCAGCGCTTAGAACAGTGCTTTGCACATAGTAAGTGCTTAATAAATGCCATTATTGTTATTATTATTATTATTATTATTACTCTCCCAAGTGCTTAGTAAAGTGCTCCGCAAATGATCAGTGCTTAATAAAGAACAAGGATTAAGAGCATTCTGGGCCGCAGAGGAGGCTCAGCTCAGTGAAGAGAATGAAACCCACCACAGGCAATCAGGCCCCAAATTCGTGAACAGTGCATAGCTCGACAGTGACTTTGTGAGCAGGCTTGAAACACGTCAGGTTGTGAACACAAGGCAGGCGATGGCCTCAGGGGTCAGATGGAGAGGGGGCTGAGGAGTAGGGATAGCTGCCAGTTAGTTGAGGAAGGACCTAGTGATTTATGTCCATCTCCCTGACTTTCAAGGGAACCCCACCGTTTCTTCTGCGTTTGCCTTCCAGCTCATTGAGTGCTGCAGGAATGGGGGCAGCCTGTTGATCCGGGGCCCCGATCACTGCTCCCTCCTCCACTACGCAGCCCAGTTGGGGAACGGCGACATTGTCAAATACATCCTGGACCACGGTGAGTAGGTCAGAGCTGGGAATGGGGCGTGGCTTAATGAACAGAGCACAGGCTTGGGAATCAGAAGGACCTGGGTTCTAATCCTGGCTCTGCCCCTTGTCTGCTGTGTGACCTTGGGCAAACCACTCAAGTTCTCTATGCTCAGTTACCTCATCTGTAAAATGAGGATTAAGACTGTGAGCCCCATGTGGAACGTGGACTACGCCCAACCTGATCA
This sequence comes from Tachyglossus aculeatus, assembly GCF_015852505.1. Classification (NCBI taxonomy): domain Eukaryota; kingdom Metazoa; phylum Chordata; class Mammalia; order Monotremata; family Tachyglossidae; genus Tachyglossus; species Tachyglossus aculeatus. The sequence goes on along the minus strand of NC_052075.1, from coordinate 48,339,503 downwards.
GCTTGTATCTACCCCAGCGCTAAGTACAGAGCCTGATGCATAGTTAGCACTTAATAAATACCATAAAAAATATGAAGTGCTTGTTAGGAGCAGAGCACTGGGCTGAGTCCTTGGGAGAGCACAATACAGTAGAGTTGATAGACACAATTTCTGCCTTCCAGGAGTTTGTGTCCCTGGTCTTACCGCTGGCAGGAGGTTTCAGCAAAGTCTCCTTAGCAGGGGCAGGGGTAAGGAGACAGGTCATGAGGGTGTGGATAAGTCCAACTTTCCCCTCTGTCTTCCACCTGAACTGAGGGTCTGACCACCCCGCAACCAGATATCGCTGCTATCCAGAGTTCTCACCTAACTAAAAGACATTCGCCTCTGACTCTGGGCTGCGATTTAGGACCAAAAATATACAAACTCCCTCACAAACATCCAGTCTCCTTCCCATCCCCTGCCTTCTCCATTCCCACAAGCCATCCCCTCAACATTCCAGGATGTCCAGAGGCGGGAAGGATGCTGGGAGCAATCCCTGGTGGGGGTGAGGGATGGGAAAGTCCATTAGACATTGATCCACCTTGAAAAAGTGTCACCTCACCCTTCCCAACCCCCGGAGACCAAAAGGATCTGGATGTCCTTACTGAATTGATCCCTCAGCCTTGGGTCACCTGGGCAGGGAGCAGTCACTGCAAGGCTCAGAAGACCTTATTTACAGAGGGCCCCTGGACTTCCTAGGCTGGGGTCAGCTGAGCTCTCCAAAGGACAAAAAAGTGACCTAGCCCCAGTCTGGTGTCAGGTCTTTTTCCTGGCTACTCACTCCTCAACCTTCCCATACTGAGCTGGGCCACCCAATTGTCATGGTCATGGTTCTCAGTGGAGAAGCCTCAAGTTAGGGACCCCGGGGTTCTCTCGCTTGCCTAAGGCAGCGTTGAGGACTGGCACACTCTAAGTCCCGCAAACCGCGCTGCTGACTGGCACTCAGAACTGGAAATCAGTTATTTGTATATTTTCCCGACCGGCACCGGGGAGGTGTGTGAAAGGGGGAATTGACTAGCCTTTCACCTAGAAGGGGTCACAGAAGAGACCCTGGCCCCCACTCTTCCTGCTGTGAGGGTCTCCGACCTCCAGTGGTGGCCATCTTGCTTCCAGCACTGGCCGTCTTGTTTCCAGCAGTTTCTACCACAGGCACATTGTGCTGCTTTACTCTCAGAGGAGCTGGAAGGTGGGTGGTGGGAGGAGTGAAAGGGGGAATCACTGAGGAAGAAGAGTTAACAATTTCAGCCAGTCAGTGAGAGTCGTTAAGGGTAGAGAGGGCCCCAGCTGAGTTCTCCCAGGAACTCCTTTCAATCCATTTTCCTCCCCCCACCTCTTCCCCTCTGAGCCTTTTTTTGGTGAGGAAGAGGTTATTTCTTCACCTCCCCACACATTTTGTTCTTTTGTCTTTATTTTCCACCGCCCTCCCCTCCTGCTGTTTTCTTTGATAGAAATCTCACTCATGCATTTCCTTTCTGGATTTCTATGGGGTTATTTTACCCTGTCTGTGTGTCTCTCTCTCTCTGTCTCTCTGCCTTCAGTCTCTTTTTCTTTTTCTGCCTCTTGTCCCCAAGAGAAACTGCAGGCTTCCTGCTGGGACAGGATGACAGTGCCCTTAGCTTTCCCAGTGCCGGCTTTTCCCACATCTGTGCGGCTTTTGTCCCGCGGCACAGGGGATTTGGAATGGTCCGCTGACAGCGTCTGGGAGACTGATGGAAAATGAGATCCGGCGAGGGGAAGGGGGCAACTGGGGAGGAGAGGGAGAGGGGCTTGGAAGGGGTGGGTGTGGGACAGAGGAGAGAGACCCACTGCTGACTGTTTCAGAGAGGGCGAGGGGTTGGGGGAGGGCAGGAGGGAGACGTTTGGCCAAGGCCTAGAGGCTCCGGTTTTCTTTGGAGGAATCTGTGTCGGGATGAATGAAACATTTAACACTGGAGCGGGTTAATGGATGGGGAGTTGGGGCGTGGGTTCTGATGGGACAGGAAAGTGCTGTCCCCTTGCTGCTAGATGAAACTCTCCAGCGCTCTTGTTCATCCTCTCGCTGTAACCCAGGGACATTGATGCAACCTGTTTTTTCCAACAGTCCATACTGTCCTTTGCCTTCCTCTGCTCTTCTTCTTTCCACTTAGGGGCCTTGATATTAGGCTCTCCCTCCATTTCTTTCTTCCTTTCTTTCTCTCTCATCCTTTCTCTTCCCCTCCCTCCTTATCTCTCTCCCTTTCTCCATTTCTTCCTTTCTCCTTTTTCCATCTTTTTTTCCCTTTCTCTCACCTTCCTGTTCTCCCTCCCATCCGCCTTCTGACCCCCACCCCACCGGCCCCTCCTTCCTTCCCTCCTTCTCCACCACATCCTGTAGGTTTGATTCTGAAATTTCCCAGCATCCACAATGTCAACGATGCCACCTGAAGCAGCATGGCTCAGCGGAAAGAGCATGGGCTTTGTAGTCAGAGGTCATGGGTTCAAATCCCAGCTCTACCAATTGTCAGCTGGGTGACTTTGGGCAAGTCACTTCATTTCTCTGGGCCTCAGCTACCTCATCTCTAAAATGGGGATGAAGTCTGTGAGCCCCCCGTGGGACAACCTGATCACCTTGTAACCTCCCCAGTGTTTAGAACAGTGCTCTGCACATAGTAAGCGCTTAATAAATGTCATCATTATTATTATGAGGATGAGCACTATGTAGGACAGGAACTGCATCTGACCTGATTAGCTCCTGTGCTTAGTACAGTGCATGGCATACAGTAAGTGCTTAACGGATACCACAATTATTATTATTACTAGTTAGACCTTCCTTTAGCTGGGCAGGTCTTCCTTTGGTCCTCCCTCTCCTACTTGCTCACTGGCGGCTTAGTGAGGTGGGTTTCTAGCACCGTCTGGTGGGAAGCATTAAGGTTGGGCAGGCTTGGGGAGACGGTTGTGGTGTTCTTATCTCAAGAATGTAAGCTTGTTGTGAGCAGGGAATGTGTCTACCAATGCTATTGTATCATAGTCTCCCAAGTGCTCATGGCATAGTGGATAGAGCACAGGGCTGGGAATCAGAAGGTTTGGGGTTCTAATCCTGGCTCTACCACTTATCTGCTGTGTGACCTTGGACAAGTCACTTCACTTCTCTGGGCCTCAGGTACCTCATCAGTAAAATGGGGATTGAGACCGTGAGCCCCATGTGGGACAGGGACTTTGTCCAATCCGATTAACTCGTGTCCACCCCAGAGCTTAGTAAAGTGTCTGGCACATAGTAAGTACTTAACAAATGATAGTAAGCACTTAACAAATGCCACTATTATTATTATAGTGCCCTGCACACAGTAAGTCTCAATAAATAGCACTGATTGCTTATTTCCCTGGGCTACCCCAGCTCTATCTACCCACCAGCCTGCTCTAGTGCCATTTTTGTTTGTTAGTGGATTTTCTCTTAACATCTCTAGTGGTTCCTTGCTCAGCTCCTCCCAGTCTCCTGCCCTTTGGCTCAGTGACCCCTGGAGTCGGGAAATAAGGGCTCTTGTCCACCTAGACCTCTTCTGATGTGATTTGAGCTGTTCCCCTCCTCTCTAATTCATGGCTGCTCCCCAGACGCCACATTTGAAGGCAGATCAGCAAACAGCCACTCTCTCTCCAAAGAGAAAGTGTGGCAGATATGGGACCAGATTTGGAGGGGATTCTCTGCCCCGAAGCCTAGGTCCGATTGTCCGTTACAGGCAGACAGACAGACAGGCAGGTGCCTTTCTTCCAATGACTTTATAGTCATGATCAGTTCTTCAAAAAAAAACCCCGCTGCTCCTCCTGACCCCAAGAGTGGGTGGCCGGGGGGGCGGTCTCTCTGGAATCTACCTGACTCTTCCAGCTCAGGTTCCAGGCGTGAGAGGAGGATCATGAATAAGATTCCTGGGCATGGCCCTCCTCCCCGTGCTGGCTCTACTTCTCTCCTTGTTTTCCAGCATAACAGGGGGCTGGCTGGCTTCTTTCTGCCTTAACTCTCCGCCCCCTGAAGTGGCTTCCTTGTTCTCTTACACAGGTCCTTCAGAGTTACTGGATATGGCAGACAGCGAAACGTGAGTGGAGCCCTCCTGCATCTGGGCTTCGGAGGGGAGAGAGGGCAAGAGAAGTCACGATGGGGGACAGGCATCTGTAGGCCCGGGCCTAGGGGCCAGGGGACCTGGTTCTAATAATGTTTTAGAGAACATGTTCTCTAGAACCTGGTTCTAGAGAAGTAGTGTGGTTCAGTGGAAAGAGCACAGGCTTTGGAGTTCAAATCCCGGCTCCATCAACTGTCAGCTGTGTGACTTTGGGCAAGTCACTTAACTTCTCTGTGCCTCAGTTACTTCATCTGCAAAATGTGGATTAAAATTGTGAGCCCCCATCGGGACAACCTGATCACCTTGTAACCTCCCCAGCACTTAGATCAGTGCTTTGTACATAGTAAGTGCTTAACAAATACCATCATTATTATTATTATTATTATTATTCTTAATGTCACTTGCCTGTTGTGTGACCTCGGTCAAGTCATTTTGCTTCTCTGTGCCTCAGTTTCCTTATCTGCAAAACGGGGATGATATACCTATTCTTTCTTCCCCTTAGACTGTGAGTCTCACATGGGATAGGAACTGTGACCAGACTGATAATCTTGTACCTCCCTCAGAGCTTAGTACAATGCTTTGCACATAGTAAGCACTTAGCAGATACCTATTATTATCATTATTGTTATTATCAATGAACACCTTCCCAGTGCCCTCTGCCTGAGAGGGAGCTCTCTTCTATAGGAGCCACTTGGCGGGGCACTGCCTTATTGCCAAATTGTCAGAATTCCTCTGGCGTCAGCTCCACACCCCAGAAAGCCAAAGCACCCCTCCATCCCTCTCTTCAAGCCCCTCACTGCTTATGCCCTCTTTCATTTTGGTTTAGGGGTGAGACAGCATTGCACAAGGCAGCTTGCCAGCGGCACCGTGGCGTGTGCCAACTCTTGGTGGATGCGGGAGCTTCTCTGAGAAAGATGGATTCCAAGGTAGGTCGCCCGATCACCCCTTGCCCCCTCCCCCCCTCCAACAGTCACTTTCCAGGGCTCTGCATCCCTGCCAGCATACTGGCTCTGTGTATTCCTGGCCCCGGTGGTAACACGGCCGATTAGGATGAGAGAGGCACAAGGGGCACTGTGCAAACCACCAGCACTAGAATCCATTCCTCCACCCAGCTCCACAGTCCTGAAGAATCGGCTCGCCTGCCGCTCCTGACGGGAGTGACGACATCCGTTCGGAGACCTCCTGGAAAGAGGAGCTTAGATGGTCTAGACAGTTCTTCGGGCCTCCCATCCTCCCATCCCCTTCCCTCCTCTCCACCACCCAATCCCAGGTCTGCACAGTTTGGGAGCCTTTGAAGGCCCCCCTGCATGAGGACGCATTGCCTGGTGGGAACAGGTGGCATGGAGACCCCCACCATATGACCTTAGGGCTTTCCCTCCCACCAACCACATATGCCGGGCCGAGGCAGGCAACCTCCTGCCATCTTTCCCTCTCTGCCCCTATTCGTGTAGGGCAAGACGCCTCAAGACAGAGCCCAGCAGGCCGGAGACCCAGACTTGGCTTCCTACCTCGAGAGCTGCCAGAACTACCAGATTATGGGGCACGAAGACCTGGAGACGGCCGTCTGACACCTCAGCCCGAGGAGGGGCACCTTGTGGAATCGGCCGGACCTGTGTCCGGGGCAGCAGACCCGGCCGTCCGGGCCGGAGAAGCCGACGGAATCGATCTGTCTGTCTCCCTCGTGCAGGATCTCGGAAAAGAGGCCACCGCCTCCTAAGGGCTACTGAGACGGGCCGCGGATCAGCAGCGTCCCCACTCCCCAGCCCACGGTGGGGATGAGGCGGGGGGCTACCGTGGAATACCATGGTCCCTGAGATGGGATCCTTATTGCTTCCAGCAAGTAGCATGAACCTCTCCTGTGTTCACCTGTACAATGTATTTTAAAGCAACAAAGGAAGAAATAAAAACCTAGGATGTTCCTATCAAACCCCACTACCCTTCTCCCCCATCCAGCCCCAGACCCCTTCAGAGATCTGATTCTGGCAACCTCTTTGGTTTTGAAGTGAGATGCTCTCTGTCCTCTCTGAACCAACCCTTGCCTGATGGGAAGGGGACAGATGTTTGAGGAGAGCTGGGTAACCCACAGGAACGCACCCGTGGAAACTGCCCTGGGTGCCCAGGATCGAACTCCTTTTAAAGTGGGGCTGCCCTACCCCTTCCGTGACTGGATATTCTTCTTCTTCCTCTTGCATGAACTCCCTTCCTTGACTCCTGCGCCTGGAAGCCGAATCGTGGACGCTAGACTGGTTTCTCCGTTGCCTCTTGATAACCCACCGAGATGCCGGGCAAGGCTGGCTCGAGCGGCTGAGGGATTCGTTGCGGTGCTGAGCCACATCACTGTCACCCGGTCATTCCCATGTGGCCCAGGTTCCGAGGACAGCAGGGACAGTGGGTTTGGCTTGAGTGGTTTGTCGAGCCCTGGCTAAGTACCATGGCCTCCTCCTTCCGCTCCTGCCGGGTGCGGAGTCCAGGGAGGACTGGGCGGGTGTCTCCATGGCCAGCTGGCCCAGCACCTGCTCATAAAGCCCATTTAATCAGACAGGACTAACAATTGAGGATCTGGAAAGGGCAGTGGTGAGGAGGGGAAACCAGTGGCAGGGTTGATTTCCAAGCATCTCGGGGCTGGAGGAGGGGAGGTGGGGGACGTGGGACAAAGATGATCTCCCTTTAAGGAGATGGTGCAATTGACCCTTTTGGTCAATGACCAGTGGATTGGAGCATGTCTTAAAATGTTTTTTCCTCCAGCTTTTTTTTTCTTTTTTTTTTTCTGCATTTAGAATGGGCTGAAGAGCCCACTCGCAATCCCCTCTGGGTTTTCATTGTCGTGGTCACTCATTTAGCCTTCCCTCCCAAAACCTTTTAGCTCTCCAGACCCAGGACAGGAGCCATCACATTTCAATTCCCCACTGATGGTCAACACTTCCCTCTCTCTCCTCTCTCCCTTTCTCCCTCTTCCCTCTCTCTTTCTCTCCCCCTCCCTCTCCCTTTCTCTCCCTTTCCATCTCTCTGTCTCCCTTGCATCTCCTTCCTTCCCTCTCTATCCATCCCCACGTCTCCTCCTCTCTCCCTGTTTCTCCCTCTTTCCCTTTCCCCCCATTTCTCTTTCTCTCTCCCACTCAGCCCACATTTGGAAAAGGTTATTGCAGAACGGGCTGGGAGCTTCAGGTTCCCACCTGGGAAATCAGAGGACACCTCACAACCCTGGGGTTGTGAGGGCCAGGCTCCCTGACAGCTACACTCCCTTCTATCTCCTGGACAGGCAGCAAAAAGTGGATCCCAGGTTTAAGCCTGCAGTGGAGTTCGACAGCATACACACACACACAAACACATACACACATGCCCACAGCAGTGCACGCTCCGCAGCATTCTTGAAAATGAAAAGTGCGGTGGCGGTGTTGGTTGAAACGAGAGTCGACTCTCAGAGCGCTCGCTATCTGAGAGAAAAGAGAAACGACGAAAGCTGTTTTGTCAGCTCGACCGCCCTGTCAGAGATTGAGCGGCCCGGCCGAGAGGCACCGAATGAGAACAGCGTGGATGACTGTGCCTTTGTTAGGTTCGGTCAATGGGAGGAATTGGGCAGCAGGCTTCCCCACTTAGCCTCCCTCTCACAGCTCACCATCGCCTCTGCATATGGCCAAAATGTGCTTTTTACCGGGGAAATACAACCCTTGGCTATCTAGTTTTAATTTATAGATCAGCGTTGACCCGTACTTACTTGCCTTCTGTTTCCTGTTTTAAGTTATGTTCAAGAGGCTTAATGGATTGCATGAACCAGGGAGGAATTCTTCAGCGGAGAGAGAATTTATCACCGGTGTCTCCCTAGTCACCTCCAAACCGGGCCACTGGCATCGCTCTCCGTGGTGGGTGAAAGGGTGGAAGGTGGAGGAGATATTTTTAGAGAGTTTCTTTTGGATTTAGATGTGTCGACTTGATCTTTGTGGTGGGAGGGGAGGACTTGCGGTTGATAATTTCCAGCCCCTGAAAAAAAATTGATGATCCAGTGGAGTTTTATCACCTGTCTTCCCTGGAAGTTTATCAACTTGTGACCCCGCCAGGGAAAGGCAGTGATGAGAAGCAGTGAGGCCTTGTGAAAAAAACACAGGCCTGGGCGTCAGAAGACCTGTGTCTTAATCCTGGCTCCGTCATTTGTCTGCTGTGTGACCTTGGGCAAGTCACTTAACTTCCTGTGCCTCAGTTGCCTCATCTAAAAAATGAGGATTAAGACTGTGAGCCCTAAGTGGGACAGGGACTGTGTCCAACCTTATTGCTTGTATCTACCCCAGCGCTTAGTATAGTGCCTGGCACATAGTGAGCGCTTAACAAATAGCATTTAAAATAAAAATGGACCCTGTAGAGTTGTTTCTCCTAAAAGGTTTCTTGAGTCTTTTCACTGTTTCCTGCTGTACAACTGCATCAAAGGGATCGGTTTTAAATGGGCAGTGGATACATGTTTTTTCTCTGCTAATAATAATAATAATGTTGGTATTTGGTAGCACTTATTATGTGCCAAGCACTGTTCTAAAGGCTGGGGTAGATACAAGGTAATCAGGTTGTCCCATGTGGGGCTCACAGTCTTCATCCCTATTTTACAGATGAATTAACTGAGGCACAGAGAAGTTACGTGACTCACCCAAGGTCACACAGCTGACAAGCGGCAGAGCTGGGATTAGAACCCACGACCTCTGACTCCCAAGCCCGTGCTCTTTCCATTCATTCATTCATTTCATTCAATCGTATTTATTGAATGCTTACTGTGTGCAGAGCACTGTACTAAGCGCTTGGGAAGTACAAATTGGCAGCCTATAGAGACGGTCCCTACCCAACAATGGGCTCACAGTCTAGAAGGGGGAGAAAGACAACAAAATCCACTTTTGCTAACAGGCATAGCAAGGGGAATTGGGAGCTTCCAGGATAACATGTGCCATTTACTCATTTGGCAGGAGGAGACTTAGTTTTTCACCAAAAGTGCCCCCTCCTCCTTCTGAATGAGGGGATGGGGTCAAATATGGCCAATGAGCATGGCCCTGATCCAATTCTGAGGAAGGCAGCCCTGCTTTCATTGGTACTTACCTGTAGTTGCTGACCCCATAATAACAACAACAACAATAATAATAGTAATAATAATAATAGCGAATAATTATAATATCTGTTAAGTGCTTACTATGTGCATAGCATTGTACTGAATGCTGGAGAGATAAAAGACAAGCAGATTGGACAGAGTCCCTATCCCATATAGGGTTCACAGTCTCAAGGAGATAGGGAGCAGGTATTTCAACCCTTTTTACAAGTGAGGGTATGAAAGGTCAGAGAAACTGAGTGACTTGGCCACACAACTGGCAAGTGGAGTCAGGATTTGAATCCAGGTCCCCTCAGCAATCTCTCTCATGCACAAAAATGGTGGGGTTACCGAGCGTCTCCACAGGTGCCCCTGAGCCATAAGGGGACCACACTGAGAGGCTGAAGGGGACACTTCTCCCTCTCTCCCTGCTTGCTCATCTCCATAGTCCTACAGACATCCCCAAAAGGAGAAAGCAATCCAGGCACCAAAATGGCCGTCCATCTCCAGTAGACTCCACTCTCCCCTCTCAGCTGAGCAGTGCCAGGAATGGTATGGGGCTTCCCATCTTCCACCTGCCTTTCCGGGAATCCAAGACAGGTCCTTTGAGTGTCTCTCACTTCCCCTTCATGTCCTGCATTGACTTTGGCCTAAAGGAGAAGCTCTGAGCCGGTTGGCCAAGATGAATGGGGAAAATAGGGTCACAGCTTCTGGAGGGAACCAGGTTGGGGGTCTTGTGGAGTCATGATGTTCTCCTTCCCTCCATTCTGATGTCGCGCTGGCATCAGCTGAGCTCTCCCGGGACATGGCCTGCGCTGGATGGTGGTCGGGCCCAAGCATGGTGTCCAATCAGCCGCCGGCCAGTCCATTGCCAATTATGCCATTTGGGGTCAGGATTGACTCTCCATCTCCATGGCACCCTGACAGTCACCTCCCACCACCACCATCCAAACCTTTCTCCTTTTGTCCTCTTCTGAAAACCCCTCTATAATGCCTCGAAATGTTCCACCCTTCATCCCTGTTAGGTTTTATATGCTGGCTCCCTCTGATCTCTAAGTTGGCAGCATTTTGCTTGGGGTCCTCATGGGGATTTGGTCCAACAGTATGGTCCTCCCTACTGACCTCTGAACCACAGGGCTTAACTGCCTATGGAGATCCTTGAGTTTTGGGGGCCCGTTGGAAGCTGGGAGTTTTTCCCGGGGAGGACGGCCCCTCGCTCTCCGGAGAAATGGAGAGCCTGTTGGAGAGGAGAACTTTCCATCACGTCATGACCTGGCATGCTTTATTACTATGATGGATTGCAGCTCAACTGCTCCTTTGTGCTGCTTTTCTGGAAATCTGTGGATTTTTTTCCCCATTTCACCCCACCATCTTTTGGGACTTTTAGATGCCTGACCATCCGGTTTGTAATGTGTTGGGAGAAAAGAGGAAGGTTTATTCTCCATTCTCCTCTCATTTCAAATGCCTGAGTTAAGACTTTCAAACTCACCCTTATTTTTTTCACTTGACTAGGTTCATGTCTGGACATAGAAATTTGGTGGAAAGAGCCAAGGTCCGTGGTCCAGCAGATCTGAGTTCTAGTCCCAGCTCTGTCACCTGCCTGCTGTGGGACCACAGGCAAGTCAAGGGCATGGGTGCTCGTTTCTTGGGGGTGTGGGAGGAATCACCCCCATGGCTGTGTGAGCCAGACTCTCAAATTTCCTGATCCAAGGCCTCTAAAAAGGCCTCGGAGAGTTTCCAAACAGATTACTCTGTTGGCAAATCCTTTTGTGTTTGTCTCTTCCACTAGAGTGAAAGTTTCTTGAGGGAAGAGACTGTGTTTGGGATTTCTCTAGCACTTAGTACAGAGCAACGAATCCAATCAATCAATCAATCAATGGTATTTATGGAGCATTTACTATGTGCAGAACACTGTACTAAGCAGTTGTGAGACTACAACAGGGGACATAGGGCAAATAGACCTTGGGCAAATAACTTAATTTCTTTGTGCCTCAGTTTCCTCATCTGTAAAATAGGGATTTAATACCTATTCTCCCACTTACTTGAACTGAGGTTACACTCTTCTAGAAATTGGAGTAGATAAAAGTGATGTCCCTGTCCCCGACTTTTGTCTACTCCAAATTCTAAAACAGTATTTGATACACTAAATGAATACCTTTATATTATTATACTAATATAATAATAATAATAATGGTAATCATAAGTCCTGGTCCGATATTTGGCAGTTGATACCATTTTAGCATCCGCTGTTTTTAAATGGGAAGGGGATTCTTTCAGGGATGAAGCCAAGGAGTTCCGAAACATAGTCACGGATCATGTAGCTGAGTTTTTCCCCAGGCTCTTCTTGTCTCTCTCTGTACTCGGAGAGGAGTAATTTTCCTGCTTAGTTAGAATTTACCACTGAGCCAATGTCGAATCATCCTGTTGATCTATCAGAGTGCGAAATTTCAGTCCAGAGCTCTGAAAGGCGACTTCTCGCCAAAATCTCTAAGGAGTGGAAAGCGTTAAAACCTTTTTAACAAAAGTGCTTGCTCTCTCTTTTTTAACCCACAGGCACATCAATAATTCACTGAAAGCTTTCATTTTTAGTCTTCTAAACGTATCCGGTTACATGGAGGCAGCTCTGAGTCCCACAGGGATGGCCAAAACCCTTCAGGGTAATGATGTGTTTGATCAAAAACAGACCAAGGGTCCAAATTGAAGAGGAGGTGAACGGGGAGGGACTTAAGAATCAGACAAGGGTCTAATTCCTGCTTGGTTTGACATTCTCAGTCATCTCTCGGTAGCAGTAGATGCCAAATTAGAAATGAGTCCAGTCTTTCTGCCCAAGAAATGTGTCCTTGGTTTTCCACGTTTTTTCCGTGGAACTTATCAAGGAGGCTATAGTTACAGAAAATTAGAGATGAGTATTCCAGTCTTTCCACATAAGAAACGTGTCCTTGGGCCTTTTTTTTTTCAAATGGTATTTGTTAAGCACTTACTATGTGCCAGGCACTGTACTAAGCATTGGGATAGATACACGTTAATCAGGTTGGACACAGTCCCTGTCCCACATGGGGCTCAAACTCTTGATTCCCATGACTGAGGCCCAGAAAAGTGAAGTGACTTACTCAAAGTCCTTCTGAGTCCCAGGCCCATGCTCTATCCACTAGACCATGCTGTCTCTATGCTTTTCCATGCTTTTTTCATGGAGCATATCGAGGAGGCAACAGCTACAGAGGAGAGATGAGGCTGCGAGGAAATTATGAGCGAGGAGCAAAAATGGTTGTAGGGTGGATGGATGCAGGAAAGAAAGATGGAATTGCCAGGCCAGGGTTAAAATGGCTGTTGCCTAGCTGAAGAGACACAAACTGCTGTCCTGGTCCAATCCCACCACAACTGTCTAAAGTTTCAGTGAGCTCATCCGCGTAGCATGTGCAAGTCCAGAAAATCAGCAGGAAGCCACCACAACGAGCTGCTTCCCACATCTGTATGTTACCGAGCTCACGGGTCTCGTTACCATATTTCTTTCCCAGAACGCTCAATACCTTTGCTTCTCAACCATTGGCATTGACATTTATTAGTGGATCCAAAGCAGGCCAACTGCTTTGCACCGGGAAAATATCACATTAGGCATCTGGTAAATAGCTTCTTTGCTGGTCCTCCTGATTGCTCAGAGGTCATATCCCACTTTGCCTCTTCCCCTTTCCCCAATTTTTTTTAATGGTATTCATTAAGCATTTACTACGTGTCAAACACTGTTCTAAGCTCTGGGGCAGTTACGGGGTGATTAGGTCAGACACAGTCCCAGTCCAACGTGGATCTCGCAGTCTAAGTAAGAGGGAGAACAGGTATTCAATCCCCATTTTACAGTGGAGAAAACTGAGACACAGAGAACTGAAGTGACTTGCCCAAGGTCACACAGCAAGAAATTGGCAAAGTTGGGACTAGAACCCAGGTCTCCTGACTCCCAGGCTGGTGATCTTTCCATCAGGCCACACTGCTTCCCCCACCCAGCTACAGCCTGCCACACAAGCTGACAGTGGGGAAAGAGAAGAAGGAGTTTCCATGGTTCTCCATTCCAGTGCTTTATAATGCTCCTTGCCAGTCACTCCCACATATCCAACCTCAAACCTCTCCTAAATTTGTGGGATGGAGTGAAGACTCTCTGACCTTTCCCATTCCTTTCCACTTCTCCCTGGGAGGGCTCTCCATTTTGCTCCTTGCCCATTCCTCTCACAAACACCTTTTTGGTGAGGGAGCAGAGCTGAGTGTCTTGTCTTCAGTCCAGGAGAAACAGGCAAGAAGAAACAGGTACTTTTGGGCATTTTTGGCATATCAATTAATCAATCAATCACTGGTGTCTAGTGAGTACTTACTGTGTGAAGAACACTGAACTAAGCATTTAGAAGCAGCGTGGCTCAATGGAAAGAGCACGGGCTTTGGAGTCAGAGGTCATGGGTTCAAATTCTGGCTCCGCCATTGGTCAGCTATGTGACTTTGGGCAAGTCACTTAACGTCTCTGGGCCTCAGTTACCTCAACTGTAAAATGGGGATTAAGACTGTGAGCCCCACGTGGGACAACCTGTTCACCTTGTAACCACTCCAGTGCTTAGAACAGTGCTTGGCACATAGTAAGTGCTTAACAAATGCCATCATTATTATTATTATTACAATATAGTAGAGTTGGTAGATGCAATCCCTGCCCACAAGTTTACAGTCTGGAATGTATATATTCATTCATAATCCCTCTCAATTCTTCTCTCAATCAATCAATCAATCGTATTTATTGAGTGCTTACTATGTGCAGAGCACTGTACTAAGCGCTCTCCCTCTTCCTCTCCTTTGTTTCTCTCTCTCCGCTCTCCCTTTTTCTCTCTCCAACTCCTGCTCCCTCTTGACCTCTCCCTTCCTTTCTTTCTTTCCCTTTCCCCCTTCTTCTTCCCTTCTCTATTCCTCTTTCCCCTTCTTCCTTCCTATTTGAACTGTAAGCCCCTTGGGGGATAGGGACTGCATCTAACCTGATTACCTACAAACCACCCCAATGCTTAGAATAGTGCTTGATACATAGTAAGTGCTTAACAATTACCACAATTATTATTATTATTATTATCTTGGCCCAACTCCCTGATTCATTTGTCAGTGGATAAGATACCACTCTGGGGCAGCAGAACATGGATAAATATTGACCATAGGAGGTTAATATGTATCCAGAGCTGGCCAATAAAAATAAAGAAAAAATCAATGCAGAGGCATCGCATATCACTTGGAATGAAGACTAGCAGCTTTTCCCAGCACTGTTTCCAAGCACCGACAGGACCAACGATAAAAAGTAATTTTGTTTCCTGGCTGGAAAACAAACAATCCTGCCCACTACTTCTAACAAAGTGTTTAGAGCACTTAGCAACAGGCTGAGTGATCCTGGGTTCAATAAAATTCTCAATTGCAAGAGTCAAGCCCACAGTCCAGTTCCCCTATATCCATAGTGTCTGAGGATCTTTTGTAGATAAGGGAGAAGTCAGTGGTCAGGGAAATTTGGGCCCAAGGCCAGACCTAGAGATAATAAAATCTGTGGTATTTGTTTAGTGCTTACTATGTACCAACTATTATTCATTCATTCAATCATATTTATTGAGTGCTTACGGTGTGCAGAGCACTGTACTAAGTGCTTGGGAAGTACAAGTTGGCAACATATAGAGACGGTCCCTACCCAACAACAGTCTCACAGTCTACAAGGGGGAGACAGACAACAAAACAAAACATAACAAAACAAAACTACTAGGTATTAAGAGCTGGGGTAGATACAAGATCATCAAGTTGGACATAATTTCTGTCCCACATGAGGCTCAGAGAGGGAGGGAGAATGGGATTAAATCCTCATTGTATGGATGGGAAACTGAGACCCAGAGAAGTGAAGTGAATTGCCCAAGATCACAAGGCAAACAGGTGGTAGAGCAGAGACTAGGATCCAGACTCCCTAACCCATTTGCTGATTCTCTTTATGCTAGCCCATGATGCTTCCTTGCTGAAAATGGTTCTGGAATATTTACCTTTCTTCTCTCCCTGAATCCCATTCCCCTTCCTCTCTCTCTCTTTCCTTCCATCCCTTTCTTTCCCTTTCATGTGCCTCCCACTCCCTTTGACTCTGCCCTCCTTCCCTGCGTTCTCACTGGTGGTCAGTGAGAAGTGGAAAGAGAGTAAGGAGGGGGCTATAAGGGACCGGTTCCATTACTTGGTGGGGGACATCTAGGATCTCCCACTTGAGTTTGGGGATCTTCTCCAGTTTTCATAGCAATCTCTGACATCTTCCCCTTTCCTCTTTCCCTGAGTTGGCAGGGCATCTTCGTGGTATTTGCCTAAATGGTATTTGTTAGGCACTTACAATGTGCAAGGCACTATACTAAACACTGGGGTAGATACAAGATAATCAGGTTGACACAGTCCATGTCCCACATGGGGCTGACAGTCTTACTCCTTATTTTACAGATGAGGGAACTGAGGCCCCAAATCAAGTGACTGATCCAGGGTCACCCAGCATATAAGTGGCAGAGACAGGATTAGAATCCAGGTCGCCTGGCTCCCGTGCTCCTTCCACTAGGCCACACTGCTTCTCGGGGCATGCTGTGTTTGTGATCCAGCCCTTGGCCTGACCCAAGTTAAGGACAGTCTTCCTGGAGGCCGGAGACTAATCTCCCTCCAGCCCTGTGATCCTATAAAATTCTCTCAGGAGACTCATAGAGGCAGAGAAGAAAAATCTGTTCTGAAGGATAAACCACACTGAGTGTTTCAATGGGTGAATTAAACATGGCTGAACTTGGAGGAAATAAACTATTTGGAAAATTTGACTTCTGTGTTGACCTCCTCTCTGGTCTCCCTGCCTCCCACCTTTCCAGTCACTCAGCTGTTCAGATCATCTTTCTAAAGGTCATTTTGCACGTGTCTCTCCACTCTCCCAGAGACCTCCAGTGGCTGTCCATTCGAGAAGCCTCATGGCATATTCATTCATTTGTTCAATCGTATTTATTGAGCGCTTACTGTGTGCAGAGCACTGTACTAAGCGCTTGGGAAGTACAAGTATATGTTGGCAACATATAGAGATGGTCCCTAAAGCATGGTCCTTGGAGTCAGAAGTCCCCCTGTCTCTCCCCACTTCAATCCATACTTCACGCCGCTGCCTGGATTGTCTTTGTCCAGAAATGCTCTGGGCATGTTACTCCCCTCCTCAAAAATCTCCAGTGGCTACCAATCAACCTACGCATCAGGCAAAAACTTCTCACCTTGGGCTTCAAGGCTGTCCATCACTTCGCCCCCTCCTACCTCACCTCCCTTCTCTCCTTCTCCAGCCCAGCCCACACCCTCCGCTCCTCTGCCACTAATCTCCTCACTGTGCCTCGTTCTCGCCTGTCCTGCCATTGACCCCCAGCCCCCGTCCTCCCCCTGGCCTGGAATGCCCTCCCTCCACACATCCGCCAAGCTAGCTCTCTTCCTCCCTTCAAGGCCCTACTGAGAGCTCACCTCCTCCAGGAGGCCTTCCCAGACAGAGCTCCCTCCTTCTTCTCCCCCTCCTCATCCCCCTTGCCTTACCTCCTTCCCCTCCCCACAGCACCTGTATATATGTATATATGTTTGTACATATTTATTACTCTATTTTATTTGTACATGTTTATTCTATTTATTTTATTCTGTTAATATGTTTTGTTTTGTTCTCTGTCTTCCCCTTCTAGACTGTTAGCCCACTGTTGGGTAGGGACCGTCTCTATATGTTGCCAACTTGTACTTCCCAAGCGCTTAGTCCAGTGCTCTGCACACAGTAAGCAATGAATGAATGAAAGTCATGGGTTCTAGTACTGACTCTGCCACTTTCCTGCTTGGGACAGAGACTGTGTCCAACTTGATTTGCTTAATAATAATAATAATGATGGTATTTGTTAAGCACTTACTATGTGCAAAGCACTGTTCTAAGTGCTGGGGAGGTTACAAGGTGATTAGGTTGTCCCACGGAGGGCTCACAGTCTTAATCCCCATTTTCCAGATGAGGTAACTGAGGCCCAGAGAAGTGAAGTGACTTGCCCAAAGTCACACAGCTGACAATTGGCAGAGCGGGGATTTGAACCCATGACCTCTGACTCCAAAGCACATGCTCTTTCCACTGAGCCATGCTGCTTCTCCTGCTTTTCCTCCTCCAGGGTTTATGACAGTGCCTGGCACATAGTAAATGCTTAACAAATACTATCATTTTTATTCCTTTCCTCATCGTGTAGAGACTCCTGGCCAATGGCTTTATAGCCCTCTATCAGCTCTCTCCCTCTTCCCTATCCCCTTTCTTGTCCTAATAATAGTAGTAGTAGCAGTATAAGTAATATGGCTTATTGAGCCCTCACTGGCTGAAATGCACTGTACTAGGCATTTGGGAAGAGTAATATACACATCTCTAGACTGTAAGCTTGTTGTGGGTAGGAAACGTATCTACCTCCTCTGTTGTACTGTCCCAAGTGCTTAGTACAGTGCTCTGCACACAGTAAGAGCACAGTAAATACCATTGGTGATGATTCCCTGCTCTTAAGGAGCTTACACTCTGCTGAGGGAGACAGGTAGAAAGATACTTACCATCAGAAGAATCAAAATAAGTAACTGAATGTATAGGTGAGTAAATGTATACTCACAGGTGCCCAGGGTAGATATAAATTACGTGATGCTACACTCCAGGACACCTGTGTTGGGCAGTAGCAGCACAGGAGACAATTCAGGGACTCAAGGTACTCAGCAGAAGAAGGCGATGGTAAACTACTTCCATATTTTTACTAAGAAAACTCTATGGATACACCACCAAAGCAATCAAAGGTGGAGAGTGGGGAAGTCTGGGAGAGAAATGTCCATGAAGTCACTATGGGTCAGAGATGACTCGACATCAGAGATGACTGGACATCAAAAAACAAGACAAGACACTCCAGCACACATGCTCTGGTCTCCCAAACTCATCTCTTCCCTAGACCTTGTTCTTAGCTCTCCTACTTGTGACCTCAGAGTTACATCCTTTCTTCTGCTTCCTCCCTCTTCAAATCCACCTCTGCGTGTCACTGCCTCTTCCCTTCAGGTTGGGAGTCATTGTTCAGGTTTGGGCAACGGAGGTACACTCCAACTGAGCAGGAACCTTTTCTGACCCACTGAGTGGGAACCACCATGTGTTCATAGATGGTGGAGCTGGCCCTGACCAGTGGAGAGGTTGTCATCCGGTCGGGTTCTACGTCCGGCCTTCGTCACTACCCAGAACTCAGTGTCCCACACACCCGGAGACTCCATGTGGGCTCCACGAAACTTGGAATCCTCTCCCTTCCCAGAGAGGGGAGACCTGTCCCGCTAGACAGCTAGACAATTTGTAAAAGGGTCATTTCATGCAGAAATTGAAGGGAGCAGGGTTATAGGACGTGCTATGCAGGTCAACTTGCTGGAAGGGGCAACATGTTTTAATTAATTACTGGGAGGAATTTCTAACTTTCCTAACTAGCATTTATATAAATCACCTCATTTACATGAACTGTTAAGTTATTCCTCCCATTTCCTCTGAATCAGTCTCCCTCATTTGCACAGGCAGAAATGGAATTTTGGAAGGGAGAAAAAACAGTCTCCCTCATTTGCACAGGCAGAAATGGAATTTTGGAAGGGAGAAGATACTTCCTTGAGGTCATAATCACACATTGGGATTTGCACTACATCTAGATAAAGCTGAGAGAAACCTTTCTGGTAAGGACCCAGGACTGTGTTTTGCGTCTTGCATGGACCCAACCAACTCAGGCAATGTGGCATCCGAGCGGAAAACTGGGAGACAGCTGCTATCCAAAGACCAGAATGGCATATTGTGTTCCAGAACAAAGTGGTTCTTTTCAATCAATCATATTTATTGAGCGCTTACTATGCGCAGAGCACTGTGCTAAGAAATTGGGGGAGTACAACACATGATTAGCAGACACATTCCCTGCCCATAATGAACTTACAGTCTAGAGGGAGAGACAGACATCAATACGAATAAATGAGTTTCGAGCAGAAACTTCGTAAGGATCTTGACACTAGGAGATAGAAGTGAAAACAGTGCCAGGCCGGGCAAGCAACATGAAAGCACAAGTGACGGTGTTTGTGTGAGTACACTGGCCAAGATTGTGGACCCTGAATTGTCCTCTTCAGCCTCAACAACAAGTGAATTTCAGCATCAGCGGCGTCTTCTCCGAAGGACAGCTCTGGTGAGCCAAACCTTTTTGGTTGGAGAGGATTTTGTTTTGTTAGGATTCTTGACCTTAGAGTGCCTAGGGAGAGTTGTGTAGCTGAATCTTCTTTCCCTCAGGGACAATTTGATCTGGAGGAGAGAGGCTTCGACCCAGTGGGGCTCTCACATTATCTTACCCGTTGAGATAAGTTGCGCCCTCTCCCCTTTATAAAGTGAGTGGTTTATTTATTAGTATTCCTGGAAGGGAGGCTAAATCACACTATTGGACATCATACTGCTTGAGGGGAACTAAAATACAGAAACCTCAAAAGCAACGAGCGATGCTCTGGAAAGCCAGGCAAAGCCCAAACTGAGGAATTGAAAGAGAAAAGCAAAACAGCATGCAAGATTCCAAGAGTTCCCCATGACCTTTCTTAATCCTTTCATATTGGGGAGATCAGAAAGAAACCTGTGCCCCTCGGCACCCCAAACCCCCACAAGTTCACCACCAAGCCACCACTAGAGAAATGCAGTGACTTGCCCAAGGTTGCACAGCAGACAAGTGATGGAGCCAGTATTAGAACCCACGACCCGTACTATAAGTAAGGTACATGGATGCATGCCCTGTGGACAGTGCTGAAGTGCACATAACAGGTCCTTTGTGGTCTGTAAGAGTTGATGATGATGATGAGTTGAAGTGCCTGCTGAAGTCCTAACTTCCACCCAGTCACTAGAATAATAATAATAATAATAATAATAATAATAACAATAATAACAATAATAATAATAATGGTATTTGTTAAGCGCTTACTATGTGCAAAGCACTGTTCTAGGCGCTGGGGAAGTTACAAGGTGATCAGGTTGTCCCACGGGGGACTCACAGTTTTAATCCCCATTTTACAGATGAGGGAACTGAGGCACAGAGAAGTTAAGTGACTTGCCCAAAGTCACACAGCTGACAGTTGGCGGGGCAGGGATTTGAACCCATGACCTCTGACTGTTTTAATCCCCATTTTACAGATGAGGGAACTGAGGCACAGAGAAGTTTAGTGACTTGCCCAAAGTCACACAGCTGACAGTTGGCGGGGCAGGGATTTGAACCCATGACCTCTGACTGTTTTAATCCCCATTTTACAGATGAGGGAACTGAGGCACAGAGAAGTTGTGACTTTCCCAAAGTCACACAGCTGACGGTTGGCGGAGCAGGGATTTGAACCCATGACCTCTGACTCCAAAGCCCGGGCTCTTTCCACTGAGCCACGCTGCTTCTCCGAATAATTAGGTTCAGTTGAATTTCAGGAATCGGGTAAGTGGTATCCTGATCAATGACCACCTCCGTTTTTTAATGTCAAATTCTTCTAAGAATTATTGACCGTCTCCATTCAGAGAAAGCGTTCTGAGCCTTTGATATTTCAAGCTACTTACGCTATCGATCTACACCTGCGTTCCACCCCCAGCAAATGCAGGTGAGTGCTTCGATGAGAATTCCCACTGCGCCTTATCTCTTTCCTGCCATCTGGGTTTCCATCCTCAAATATACGACCACTTCCATGTGACTCCGTGGCACCCATTCTCTCTTCATTCATTCATTCTATCCTATTTATTGAGCGCTTACTGTGTGCAGAGCACTGTACTAAGCTCTCTTCCAAAAGGAAAGTGCCTCCTCAGCCCAAATCTCAGGCTGGCATCGGTGGGCCTAATGAAGATGCTCATAAACTAAGTCCTCTCTAGTGTCTGTGGAGGTGGATACGGGTTATGGGCTGATGTGATGCTTTCAGTGATGCGTGTGAAAAAAATCAATGGCCGGCATTTGCTCTGACCAAATAGGTGTTCACGTAACGGTTGCCAGTTGGCTTTTCTGTGGCTTGCACAAGCCACAGAGAGGTTCGGTCTTTTGTGGGAAGATCAAGATTGGCTCTCCTGGCCTGGGGGCCACCACGGCCCCCATTTTAAGTCAGAAAATGGTAGAAAGGCTTTTGACTTGATTATTAGTGCTCCTAGATGACCACCCACTAATAATTAGGGAATTTGACGTGGCTAATGTAAGCTGGCCCTGCTCTTTTTGTCTTGAGGGGACAAGGAGAGGCAGAGAGAGTTGTAGTTAGTAGTGATGGTTTTTACTGAGCTCCCGCTAGATGTTAGGCAGTGTACTAAGCACATGGGAGAAGCAGTGTGGCTCAGTGGAAAGAGCCCGGGCTTTGGAGTCAGAGGTCATGAGTTCAAATCCCAGCTCCGCCACTTGTCAGCTGTGTGACTTTGGGCAAGTCACTTCTCTGGGCCTCAGTACCTCATCTGTCAAATGGGGATGAAGACTGTGAACCCCCTGTGAGACAGCCAACTTGTACTTCCCAAGCGCTTAGTACAGTGCTCTGCACACAGTAAGTGCTCAATAAATACGATTGATTGATTGATTCCCCAGAGCTTAGAACAGTGCTTTGCACATAGTAAGCGCTTAATAAATGCTATCATTATTATTATTATTATAACAGCAGCACAGACATATTCTCTGCCCACAGGGAGATTACAGTCTAATTCTTAGTTTATTCGAGCCACTTCAAACATACAGCTCACCTTCCCTTTACTCCTTAACTTTCCAGATATAATCCTTTGCAAGAGGGTCGTTCATTCATTTATTCAGTGGTATTTATTGAGCGCTTACTACGTGCAAAGCACTGTACTAAGTGCTTGGGAGAGTACGATATAGCATCAGACATGTTCCCTGCCCACAACGAGCTCACAGTCTACAGATGAACTCACAGTCTAGAGAAGGTCAGTATTATGACCCTGTATTCCACTTTTGGGGAGTCAAGGACAGGATCGGTCGATCTCTCGAGGTCACGTTCAGCCTCTGGGTGTGATTCTTTCATTCTAGGGACACTGAGAAGATCACGCCATGAGCCAGATTCTCTCCAGGATAACGGCCACTCCAGGGAACATTAGAATTCAGGAAGGCTATTAGCATGTTGTCAGGGCCAACAAATAAATCAAGTCACAGCAACATAGCTCAAGGGTTTTATATTGCAATATTAATATAGACTATATGGGTGATGACAGAGTCTGCTGCCCAAAAAGCTGGATGAAACTCCTCACTGGAAGGTGCGAGAGGTAGCTAGTTAGAGTTGGTGATAGGCGTGGTATTCCTTCACACCAACAACAGAATCCAAGCAAGTGTGGTCGCAGTTTTCTTGAACTGAAGACAGGGTGTGGGTGAGATTGTCGACAGGGGAAGGTTGCGGCTGTACCACGATTTAGGAAAACAAGGTAGATGAATGCAATCTGGAGACTGAAAACAAAATGGAGTAAGGCTGGTTAACGCTTGGTTTCCACAGTGTCATTTTGGCCATGGCTGCCGTTGAAAAAGAAGTAGCTTCCCGATGACATGGTATTCCAACCTGGTCCTCATCAAAAGCATTTATTGAGCAGCCACTGTGTGCAGAGCACTGAACTACCTTTCAAATGGCTCACTCTGAGGCTTCAAGATTTCTAAAATGTGGACAGAATTTCTTTCAAATCAATAGTCTTACCTTCCTCAAATGGAAATTTTTGTTAATCTTCAGTGTGTTCTCCTATGAAACCAATCAGTGGTGCTTATTGAGCACTTACTGAGTTCACAGAATTGCGTTAAGTGCTTGGGGGAATACAGTGCATGCATTTTTTTTCCTTTATGGTGTTTGATTGATTGATTGATTCGGTAAGCACTTACTACAATGTACCTAGCACTGTTCAAAGCACTGGGGTTAGACAATCAGGTTGGACACTGTCCCTGTCCCACATTGTACTCAGAGGCTTATGGAGAGGGTGACTAGGAATCAAAGGAGCTTAAAATCTAGTGGGGGAAGCAGACGTTACAATAAATTATAGGCAGAGGAGGCAACTGACTGTAAAGATATGTTCTTAAGTGCTGGGTTTGAGGATGCTAAAAGTACTTATGGGACAAGACTCAAGTTCATAGGTCATTTCTAGACTGTGAGCCCGTTGTTGGGTAGGGACTGTCTCTATATGTTGCCAACTTGTACTTCCCAAGCGCTTAGTACAGTGCTCTGCACACAGTAAGCGCTCAATAAATACGATTGAATGAATGTAGTAGGGAGGGAGAAAAGAGAGGGGAGATGAGAGTTCAGACAGGGAGGAGAGGTGATTTTAGCAGGACTTTGATGAGGGGGTGAGAGGTGGTCTGTCGGATATGAAGGGGGAGGGAGTTCCACGCAGAAGCAGGAACAGAGTGGCACAGCAGAAGTGAACTGGGCCCAGAACCCAGAGGTCGCTGGATTTTAACCATCCTCCACTAAATCTTTCCCTCTAGACTGTAAGCTCATTTTTTAAAAAATGGTATTTTCATTCATTCATTCAATCGTATTTATTGAGCGCTTACAGTGTGCACAGCACTGTACTAAGCGCTTGGGCAGTACAAGTTGGCAACATACAGAGCCCAACAACGGGCTCACAGTCTAGAAGGGGGAGACAGACAACAAAACAAAACATGTGGACAGGTGTCAAGTTGTCAGGACAAATAGAATTAAAGCTAAATGCACATCATGAACAAAATAAATAGGAAAATATGTACAAGTAAAATGAATAAAGTAATAAATCTGTCCAAACATATATACAGGTGCTGTGGAGAGGGGAAGGAGGGAGGGCGGGGGGATGGGGAGGAGGAGAGGAAAAAGGGGGCTCAGTCTGGGAAGGCCTCTTGGAGGAGGTGAGCTCTCAGTAGGGCTTTGAAGGGAGGAAGAGAGATAGTTTGGCGGATGTGTGGAGGGAGGGCATTCCAGGCTAGGGGGAGGATGTGGGCAGGGCCGTATTTGTTAAGCACTTACTATGTGCCAGGCACTGTACTAAGTGCTGGAATAGATACAAGATTAATCAGGTTGGACATGGAGCTCATAGTTTAATCCCCATTTTACAGATGAGGCCCAGGGAAAGTGAAGTGACAACAGCAGACAGCTGGCAGAGCCGGAATTCGAACCCAGGTCCTTCCGACTCCGAGGTCCGTGCTCTATCCGCCAGGCCATGATGCTTCTTATTGTGGGCAGGGCAGCTCGTTGTGGGCATGGCACGTGACTCCCAACTCTGTTGTATTGTACTCCCAAGTGCTTAGTACAGTGTCCTGCAACTCAGTTATTCATTCAATCGTGTTTGTCACTCATTAATAATAATAATAATGATGATGGTATTTGTTAAGTGCTTACTATGTGCAAAGCACTGTTCTAAACACTGGGGAGGTTACAAGGTGATCAGGTTGTCCCACGGGGGGGCTCACAGTTTTAATCCCCATTTTACAGACGAGGTAATTGAGGCCCAGAGAAGTGAAGTGACTTGCCCAAAGTCACACAGCTGACAATTGGCGGAGCTGGGATTTGAATCCATGACTTCTGACTCCAAAGCCCGGGCTCTTTCCACTGAGCCATGCTGCTTCTCCTAGACAGTGGATAACATTAATTGATTGATTGACTTGATGGCAAGAGAGACAAGATGGAGGCTAAATGAGTAGGTTGGGATTAGAGGAGCCAAATAGGTGGGATGGGTTGTAGTGAGAGAGGAGTGAGGAAAAGCAGTTGGAGAGAGTGGATTGTAGGAAAATAGTTACCTTTACCTCCCCTGGCCTGCTAAATACAAGTCTTCAAAAGGACTGCTAAATACAAGTCCAACTCCAGCTTGAATTATCTGGTTTTCTTCAAGATTACCTGTCAGTTAAAGACCATGAAGTGGGTGTAAGATAATAATAATAATAATAATAATGATAATAATAATGGCATTTATTAAGTGCTTACTATGTGCAAAGCACTGTTCTAAGCATGGGGGAGGTTACAAGATGATCAGGTTGTCCCACGGGGGGCTCACAGTCTTAATCCCCATTTTACAGATGAGGTAACTGAGGCCCAGAGAATAATAATAATAATAATAATAATAATAATAATTATAATGGCATTTATTAAGTGCTTACTATGTGCAAATCACTGTTCTAAGCTCTGGGGAGGTTACAAGGTGATCACGTTGTCCCACGGGGGGTTCACAGTCTTAATCCCCATTTTACAGATGAGGTTAACTGAGGCCCAGCAAAGCTGACAACTGGCAGAGCCGGGGTTTGAATGCATGACCTCTGACTCCAAAGCCCGGGCTCTTTCCACTGAGCCACACTGCTTCTCTAGACAGGCTTGACGTGTCCTTTGCTCTCCCCTGCTCAGACTATGGTTTATGGCGGGAGCCCTGATAACCCTTACCACAGGTCTTCACTCCCCTAAATAAGTCTCTGCTAATGTCTATTAAACCACTGGAGAAGCAGCATGGCAAAGTTGATGGTGCATAGGCCTGCTGGTCAGAAGGACCTGAGTTCTAATCCTGACACTTGTCTGCTATGTGAACTGGGACAAGTCACTTCACTTTTCCGGGCCTCAGTTCCCTCATCTGTAAAATGGGGATTAAGACTTGTGAGCCTTATGTGGGAGACGGAATGTGTCCAACCCAATTGTCTGGTTTCTACCCCAGCACTTAGAACAGTGCCTGGCCCATAGTAGGCCCTTAACAAATGCCATAATTATTATTATTGTTACTCTACCTAATTCCATCAAATTTTCAGAAAAGGTAGGTCAAAATGCTTAGACCTTTGATCGGAGCATGCTGTTCATTTCGACTCGTGGTGCGGAAACTGTCGGCTGGGATTGCATCATTCCAAGACAGGAGATGGGCAACGGGTTGTCATCCTGTGTGGAATTTCGAAACCACAATTCGTGACCATTTCCAATGGACCTCATTCTACATACTTGACTAGGAACATGCGCCAAGCCAGTGCTGGGAAAGAAAAGTCTCTTCTCCCAAACCACAAAAAATTAAATGAACATGTTGCAAATTGTTTATAGGTATTTACAAAAAAAGAGATTCCCCAGGGCAAAAAGAGGCCTCCCTCCCCCTGCTCATCTTCTTGAGGATTTTGGCAACCAGTCAGAGACCCAGGGAAAGAAAGAGCATCTAACAGAGCTGATCTTGGAGTTCGGTAGCCACTGAATAATTCAGGATCTCTAATGGACAGCGGATCCGTTACTTCCCCTGCGGAGTAGCCGGCCTTCACCGGGTACTCAGGGCTTTGGCAGTTGAAGAGCTGGGAGAATAACAAGAGAGTTAAAAGTGAAAAATCTCTCAAATGTTTTTTGCGTACTCCTGTATGCCTTTCCCGGAATCAAGTTACCACTTCCTGGACGCTGCTGTTCTTGAGAGGATCAGAGGGTGAGAGAAAGGAATCGATACTTAAATCTGAGACAACGAAAAAGTTCGACATGAGACACTCTCTGGGCGTGTGTGTGTGTGTATGTGTGTATGTGTTGGGGGGGAGGCTGTTTTTTTCCCCTTCCTCAAAACACAAAAGCATCCTTCTGAAGACTGCAGACACCCCAAGCGAACCACAGTGCTTGAAATTTCATCGCATAGCTGCCGAGCCATTTAGAGAAGAGTATTTTGGGGGCACTTTTGATCTGGGAAGCTCATTAAATGAATGAATGGTAGCATAAGATGGGGGAGCCCTTTAAGAAGAGGATAAATACAATTCCCTTCCTCGACCTCCTTCTCCTGGTCCCTCCAGCCCCACTCTTGACTCACTTTGAGAATTAGGATTAATGAGATAATGTCTCTAAAGCACTTGGAGTTCCTCAAGAGAGAGGTTCTGTATAAATAAAATGCATTATTATTATTATGAGCTGGTAGGAAGTTTGAGAGAAGGAGTTGGGGCATTTGTCAGAGACTGTTGGGGCACAGACATGTGATGTCAACTAGGGAAAAAAAGGGCTTTGAAATTCATTGTATGTAACCACGCCTGGCACCAGGCCCGGGATACAGTGGGGCTTCTGGCCACTGGCCCAGGGATTAAGAGACCTTTTATGTCTTCGTCTCATTGATATTAGTCACAGAATCGCCCTCTTCATGCCAAGATACAATATGGCAGAGCAGGAGGAGAGCCGAAAGTGCCTTAAACTGGGCATGCCCTGGAGTCAGAGTGCCCAGCTCCAAATTCTAGCTAAATCAATCGATCGATCAATGTCATTTATTGGGCATTGACTGTGGGCAGAGCACTACGTTAAGCAGTTGGAAAAGTACAGTACAATACCATTGGTAGACATGTTCCTGGCCCACAAGGAGCTTACAGTCTAGAGGGGGAGACAGACATTAAAAGTTACTAAACAACTGGATGTGCATCTGGAAACTCACTGGATTCCCAAATTTATTACTGAGGTGAACCTGGGCTATATGGACACAAAATCTCATCTAGGCTTAAATCTAAAAATGAAGTCCCCTTTTCTGGGAATTAACATTTGTTGGAAGATTTCTTTCAGTTGCCTCATTTGCCCAACCCTCTGTGAGTTGTTATGTGGTTCTATGCTTGACTCTCCAGATTCTCGTTCTTCATCAGCCTCTGGAAATGCTTTGCAGACCTCCGGAGGCTGACGACTGAGGCCCTAATGTTTTATTAGACAACCATGCCCAGAGGTCCATTTTGTCTGCTGCATGACTTTGGACAAGTCACTTCACTTCTTGGTGCCTCAGTTTTCTCACTTGTTAAAAGAGATTAAATTTATCCCTCTACTTAGACTGTGAGCCCCACATGTTTTGTTTTGTTGTCTGTCTCCCCCCTAGACTGTGATCCCGTTGTTGGGTAGGGACCGTCTCTATATGTTGCCAACTTGTACTTCCCAAGCGCTTAGTACAGTGCTCTGCACACAGTAAGCGCTCGATAAATACGATTGAAAGAATGAATGAATGTGGGACAGGGGCTGTGTCCAACCTGAGTATCTTGTATCTAACCCACTGCTTAATACAATGTTTGGCTCATAGTAAGTGCTTAACAAATATTGTTATTGTTATTATTATTGGTTTTATTATTGTTAGGCTAGGGAGAAAGCAATTTCGAATCATTTTCTGGGTCCCCTCTAGAAACATCCTTTCATATCCCTGGGGCTTCTTAGAAGGTCCACTCTGCCCATCCGGCGGTATGAGATGGGAGTTAGAAGACCTGAGTTCTAATTCTGCCACTGCTATTTGCCTGCTATGTGCTTGTGTGTGTGACTTGACTTCATTAGGCCTAGGTTTCCTGTAAAATGAGGACTCAATACTTGTTGTCCCTCCCCCACCTATATACTGTGAGTCCCATGTGGAACAGGGACTGTACCTGATCTGATTGTCTTGTAACTACTCCACCGCTTAGTACAGTGCTTGGCACATAGTAAGCACTTAATAAATACCATGATTATTGGAGGGAGAAAGGGAGCTTACTAAGCATGGTGAAAGTTGGGACAACTAAGCAGGACCTGTTCCTAGCCATTCCTCACAGTTCTAGTTGGAATTCTGGGAAAACCCAGCCATCCTTGATCGATCGATCGATTGATTGATGCATCCTTTTCCAGGACCCAATCCCTGGGCTCTTGGGAATGACTAGTCCCTTTGGCAGCTTCTGGTAACCGAAGATTACACAGCAGGCAAATGGCAGTGCCGGTATTAGTCTCTGTGCTCTTTCCAAGAGGAAAAAGAAGGAAGACAAAGGGCAGGCATCAGAGCCATATTGGAATAAGGTGATGAGAAGCTAGGAAGGGAGCCGGGGCTGGGATCTAAGGAAGCACTGACGTCTCGGAGTTGACTCTGGGATTTAGGGGCTGGAGCCGGGACAGGTAAAAACAGAGCTGGTGATGAGGCAGGGGTCTCCACATCTCACTTTCCCATTATCCCTAGCAGTCCAGGATGCAATGGCCGCATAAAAAACCTCCCACATTTGGGCTCATGTGAGTACTAATTAGGGTTTTGTTCTCAATTTTGACCTTACATTTCAAAGGAGTGAGGAAAGAATTTAAGAGCCCTAGGAGACCGATTTGATTAAAGTCATGGAAATTAGGATGTGGGGTGAAAGGTTAAAGACAGCGGGGCCATTTTGTTTGGAAGAGTGAAGAGTAGTTTTTCAGTTTTCTGAAGAGCTACTGCATAGATGATGCTGGCCAGTGATTCCCATCACACAGGAAAAAGAACAAGAAGAAATAGCTTTAGACTGCTGCCAGTGAGAGTTCAGTGGGACATAAGAAAGAAAGAATGGTAAAACAATCCAATTTTGGAGCAGATAATGAAAGACGTTTATATGATCTCCATCTTTGGCAATGGACCATCTTCTGTGAGGGAAGGGCAAATACCATACAAATACAAATACCATAAAAAAGTTAAAAAGGTGTAGGAGGTGGGAACAGATGATATCTTGAAGATTTCTCAGGGTGAGGAGCTTGATCTCCCCATCCACCTGCATATCACAAGTTTAATGAATCATATTTATTGAGCACTTATTGCATGCATTACCCTATACTAAGCACTTGGGAGAATACAAAATAACAATATAAAAGAGCTGGTAGACACATTCATTCCCTGCCCACATTGAGGTTACACTCTAGAAGGGGAGACAGACATTAATATAAACAAATATATTATGGTATGCACATAAATGCTGTGGGGCTGAGGGAGGAGTGAATAGAGGGAGCGATTTGGCTGATGCAGAAGGGAGTGGAAGAAGAGGAAATTAGGGCTTAGTCGGGGAAGGCCTCTTGGAGGAGATCATCACAAATAAGACTTTGAAGGTAGGGAGAGTGATTGTCAGATATGAAGCGGGAGGGCATTCCAAGCCAGAGGCAGGATGTGGACTAGAGGTGAGCCCCAAGATAGACATACACTAAATTTTCTTTTCAAACTTGATTGTCACAAATCCCATTCTACTGTATTTCCTAAAGTTCTGCTTTCTTCTGCCAAGCTTCACTGCTTCAGGCTTTCTTGAAGGCAACAGGGTACAGGAGAGATCCTGGGTACTACAATCTTCTGGGATTGAATTCAGTCAGGGCACATTTGGAGCTGTGTAAGTCGAGTCGGACTAGCCCTGGGATCAGTGTAGCAAAGCAAAGACAGAATCAATCCTATCCTTCAGAAGGGACAAGAGAGAAAATGGAATCAACTCTTTTCTTGGGAATGTCCTCCCTCCCCTTCATCTTGTAGTTGGTAAACAAGGCATGCTGGGGGTAATGACATCATTCCCATGTGCCTTCTCCATCTTTCTCCCTGGGATGGAAGGGAGGTTGCTGAAATAGAAGCCCTTTTGAACTCCTTTATTAAAACCCATGCGTGAGAAGGGGGTACCATATTACTAAAATTGCAAAGCAACACCTAAGCAAGGAAGAATAAAGATGGTAATACTGTGATGAACCCCAAGGCCTACACTCCAAATATTCAACCTTCTGTTCTGAGGCTGGATCTTCTGCTTTAAGTGTCGCCACACAGCAGACTTGCAGCTAAAAGGAAACTGGGAGAAAACAATTCATACATTCAATTCATTCGATCGTAGGCTTACTGTGTGCAGAGCACTGATCAATCACTAAATCAATTGTATTTATTGAGCACTTACTGTGTGCAGAGCACTGTACTAAGATTTGGGAAAGTATAACACAACAATGTAACAGTACAGTCCTCTGCACACAGTAAGTGCTCAATAAATATGATTACTTGTTGTGGGCAGGGAATGTGTCTAAGTGCTTGGGACAATACGATATAACAGAATTGGTAGACACATTCTCTGCCCACACTGAGCTTACAGTCTAGAAGAGGGGGAGAGAGACATTAATATAAACAAATTAAAGACATGTATTTAAGTGCTGTGAGGCTGAGGGAAGGATGAATAAAGGGAGCAAATCCTAGTGCAAGTGATGGGTCATTGAAGACTTTCAGGATGGAGGAAAGAACTCCTTGTCAAGTTGTATTCACTGTTCAGGATGAGCGTTTTTGGATCTGAGATGGTGGGGAAGGATGAAGGAAAGAACTCGTATTCTCTGTTGAGGATGAGCATTTTTGGATCTGAGAGTCATGGGGAAGGGGTGGGAGGATGCCTGTTTGGGCAGTGACTGTTTGGGCAATGAAATGAATCTTCTTTAAACTCAGATGTCAATTACACCCCTGCAGGTGGAGGTTTCAGAGGAAGAGAGTAGACATGTGCTTGGACTGACCCAGACCTCATAGTGCCTCGAAACTGTTCCTGCTAGATTGTAGCTTTTTGTGGCCAGGACATGCGTCTATCATCTCTGTTCTATTATATTTTCCCTAGCACTAAGTACAGTGCTCTGCACACAGCAAGTGCTCAATAAATACCACTGATTGATTGCTTTTCTGGAGGGGCATAACAAAAGTCTTCTGGTGTGCTCTTCAAAGCAGGATTCGGGGGAATATTTTTTTGCCATCGGATGGCCTCAGCCGATGGGTGACTTCAAGGTGTAGAGGTTGGCAAGAGAGGAGGATGAAAGGGTGAGTAGACTAGGCACAATCTTGGGCCAGCTTTGCTGTGCCCTGAGTTGCCAGTCCACCTGGATGGAGGGGGTGGTTTATCAATCAGCCAATCAGTGATATTTACTGAGCTCTTAATATGTGCAGAGCACTGTAATAAGCACTTGGGAGGATACAATACAGCGGAATTAGCAGACATGTTCTGTGCCCATAATGACCTTACAGTCTAAAGAGGGAGACTCTTTTATTGTACTCTCCCAAGCACTTTGTACAGCGCTCTGCACACAGTAAGCAATCAATAAATTCTATTGATTGATTGATTAATTGAATTCAGAGAAGAGGAACAGTGGAGCTTATCCTCATTAGAACAGAGAATTGGACTGTGGGTCCCATCTAAGCTCTTGAGGAAGAATTCCCAGAGAGTGAAGACTTACCTAAGGAAAAGCAGAGTGGCCTAATGGAAAGAGCATGGACTTGGAAGTCAGGAGAACTGGGCTCTAATCCTGTCTACGCCACTTGCCTGCTGTGTGACTTTGGGCAAGTCAGTTCACTTCTTTGGGTCCCAGTTTCCCAAACCGTAATGTGGAGATTCAATGTCTGTTCTTTCTCCTACTCACTGGGCAAATCACTAAACTTCTCTACGCTTCAGTTTCCACATTTTTCAAATGTGGATTTTTGTGTATAACATGCTGGATGCCTATTTTAGCATAACACAATCTTCAAGTTGGTGCAAGTAGATTGGTGTAGAGAGAATTAGATGTGCACATACCTGTGGCATCAAACAAGGTGTGATGTTGCTAAATTTCCCTTTCTCTGCCTTTGGGTTTCTGCAAATTTGCATAATTTAATATAGTAAAATAACAGTGAGTAGCAGGGGTGTAAATCATTCTAATGATTTTGGATTGAAGACAAATATAAGAATTTGGATCAGAAAATGTCAATCGTGGTAGCATCTCTGAGTCATCCACTCCCTACAACCCATTAATTTCCATTGAATCAATCTACCATACATGATTTTCCTATATTTTCTTCAAGAACACAACTCCCACATTACAGTGGATATGAATTCCTGACAACTCGCGGGGCCCAGGAATCTATAATATGCGTGAAATATCTGAAATATCCAAAACCCAGGTATCCAAAATATTAGTGAAATACAGATGTGTGTTTCTTGTGGACATTTGCAGACACCAGAGACTGAAATGCTGGGACTGGGCATGTCAATCAATCAAGAAATCAAGAGCATTTACTAAGCACTTATTCTATACAGAGAAGCAGCATGGCTCAGTGGAAAGAGCCTGGGCTTTGGAGTCAGAGGTCATGGGTTCAAATCCCGGTTGTGTCAATTGTTAGTTGTGTGACTTTGGGCAAGTCACTTAACTTCTCTGTTCCTCAGTTACCTCATATGTATAATGGGGATTGAGACTGTGAGCCCCTCATGGGACAACCTGATCACCTTGTAACCCCCCAGCGCTTAGAGCAGTGCTTAGCACATAGTAAGTGCTTAATAAATGCCATCTTTATTATTATTATTATATAGAAGGAGAGAAAGGAGATGAGGTAGGAGGGGGGCAAGGTGATGGAGAGCTTTGAAGCCAATAGTGGGGACATTTTGTTCGATATGGAGGTTAATAGGCAACCACTGGAGATTTTTGAGGAGTGGGGTGACATGCCCTGAATGTTTCTGCTGAAAGATAATCGGCAGCATGGCCCAGTGTAGAGAACACAGGGCTGCGTGTCAGAAGGACGTGGGGATCTGGGTTCTAATCCCGGCTCCACAACCTGTCTGCTGTGCAACCTAGGGCAAGTCACGTCAACGGCCATACCACCCTGAACACGCCCGATCTCGTCTGAACTCGGAAGCTAAGCAGGTCGGGCCTGGTTAGTACTTGGATGGGAGACCGCCTGGGAATACCGGGTGCTGTAAGTTTTGGGAAGCAGCGTGGCTCAGTGGAAAGAGCCCGGGCTTGGGAGTCAGAGGTAATGGGTTCTAATTCCGGCTCCATCGCTTGTCAGCTGTGTGACTTTGGGCAAGTCACTTAACTTCTCTGGACCTTGGTTACCTCATCTGTAAAATGGGGGTTAAGACTGTGAGCCCCACATGGGACAACCTGATCACCTTGTATCCTCCCCAGTGCTTAGAACAGTGCTTTGCACATAGTAAGCACTTAACAAATGCCATCATATTCACTTCTCTGTGCCTCAGTTACCTCATCTGTAGAATGGGAATTGAGACTATGAGCCCCATGTGAAACAGAAACTGTGTCCAACCGATTTGCTTGTATACATTCCAACACAGTGCCTGGCACATAGTAAGCACTTAACATGCACCACTATTATTATTATTTCAGGTTAATCAGGTCAGACATAGTTCCTCATGGAGCTCACTGTCTACTTTGGAGGAGGATTTAATCCCCATTTTACGGATGAGGTAACTGAGGCCCAAAGAAGTGAAATGACTTGTGCAAGGTCACACAGCAAGCAATGATAGAGTCAGGATTAGAACCCAGGTCCTCTGATTCCAAGTGCATGCTCTTTCCACCAGGCTGCTTCTCTATCCCTGCTATAGTACGGTGCTTTTCTCATAGCAAGTGCTCCGTAAATACCACTGATTGATGGATGGAACCAGGAGACATCACCTAGGCTATAGAGAGGGCACCTGGGAGGATGAAAATTTAACTCCAGGTCCCTTCTCTGAATTAATTGGAAGTGAAGGCCTCCCGTCACCTCTTTCTCTTTCTTATAGCACCTGCTTTGCTTCAGTTTTAGGAGGGGAGACGGGACCTTGAGTGATCTACTTTTAATGAGCTTCCCAATCGGATCACATGAGGGAAAAGTGCTCTTTCTCTGACACTAGCTTTCTCACTCTCCCTCCCCAGCTCCCTAGCTCCTTCCCTCCCTCCCTCCCTCCTCCCTCTTTTTTTGTCCCTCTTCGGCACAGTCCCTGGCTCACTCATAGTCTGCATGCAATTGAGTCAAAGTGAGGATCAGGTTCCCTGCCTTTGAGTATAAAAATCTGGCTAAGGAAGTCCCCGTAGGAGAGGAAAACTGAAACTGGAAAGAGAGGGAGGAGAAGGGAGGAGGAGGAGGAGGAGGAGGAAGAGGAGAAGGAGGAGGAGGAGGAAAAGAGGAGCAGCAACTGGAGCTGTGCTTGTGTGTGTGTGTGAGTGTGTGGGTGTGTGTGGCAAGCAGACAGCAACCCTCCTCTCTTTCTGAACTGAAGACAGGCTGAGCCGGAGGGGAGATTTGCAACTCAAAGTAAGTAGAACTGAGGGTTTGCTTTATCGCGACAGGAGCCTGGCTCTTTCTTTCTTTCTTTTTTCTTTTTTCAGTTCATCTCCCCTTTCTGACACTGTCCTGGAAGAGGGAGTGGGAGGGAAAAAGAGTTGGTGGCAGGGGGATTTGCAGATGGGGGTGTGGGGCAACCCCTAAACTAGAGGGTCTTCCCAGCAATGGGGCTTGGAGGGGTGAGGGCAGTCTAAGGTCGGACCTATAGATTCTTTTGCTTCGGACGTGTTGTGGTTTCAACTGCACAGGTGTCGGACGACACGATCTCTCTTCTGGGAGAGGCAGCGGCAGGCTGTAGACAATCTAGAAGAAGACTGCCAGCATCCTTTCTCTGCCTGGCACTTGCCAGGTAGGACAAGAGCTAGGAGAACGAGAAAGGGCGGATTAGGGAGACGTCCAGGAGGAAGTTAGAGGCAACCGGACAATCACAAAGGGGAATGGACTTTTTGGAACTCACTTCTCCAGCCCTACTCTATTTTAATGTCCGTCTCTCTATCTAGACTGTAAGCTTCCTGTGGACAGGAATCATGTCTACCAACTCTGTTGTAGTACACTCTCCCAAGCCCTTAGTACAGTGCCACTAAGCGCTCACTAAATACCATGGATTGATTGACTGGCTAGATGGGCTGCCAGAAAGTGGATAACCAAATGTTTAGTACAGTGCTCCACATTCAGTAAACGCTCAGTAAATTCCATTGATCGATTGATGGATTGAGAATGAGCCCCTCCACTTTCTCGCCTGCTCTTTGCTGGCCTCTCTGAATCCCCCTGTGCCAGCAGCAGATGAGCAGTACTCAGGGAGCAGCTTTTTCTCTTCTAGAGAGTGTGGTGGCGGAGAAAGAAGTCTTGTGTGAGACTGCTTGGGCTCAAGGGTGCATGCCTGCGTGACTCTTTGATGCAACAAGTTAGAAACTGTTCAGTTGAAAGTTTTTCCAAGGAGATTGGCTGCTCATCTTTCCGTGGCAATAAGAAGGGTCAAAGCTGGCATGGTTTTGAATTTTCTCCTATCTACACCCACTCCAATTTTGAAAAGTTCAGGAGAAAGTTAGCAACCCTTCCTGTTGCCCCCATCCCCTTGAGGATGCCCTCCTTCACCCCTACCCCAGTTTGAGAATACTGTGGGGGAACATTTCTCCCCTCTTCCTGGGGAAAGTCTTGAGAATATTATGGGGGGACATTTCTCCCCTCTTTCAGGGGAAAGGCTTGAGAATTCTGTGGGGGGACATTCAAGAGCTGGGAGGGGGAAGGGAGCGGGGAGAGAGGGAGTGTTTAGGCTTTAAAGTTCCTTTCCTTTCAGCTTTTCTTGTCGACCAATCATCCATGCTGCTTCCCGAGGTGCCACAGCTTTGGAAGAGCGGTCTTGAGTGCTAATAGGATAATGGAAAAAATGCCATGATCTCAGCTAAGGGGGGATTTGATGAAACAGCAGCATTGCATTTAGCCCCTTGATGAGAATCATTTCCCGTGGTAGGACCGCAGATCAATAAAGGGAAATTAAAGGATGGCAAGTGAGAAGAGAAAAGGAAGATAGGGGAATTTTCGCTCCCTTTCCCCTCTCCTTTTCTGTCCGCTCCACTCAGTTGCAGATGGTCCCAGGAGACCGGGCCCACGCATGCACAAACATGTTTAGCCCATGGTTCCTCTGAACTGACTGGGCCAGGGCCGATCCAAAGGAGAACTCTTTCCAACTAGATCACCAGGGGACCCTATTATTTTTCTTAATCTTTTAAAATGGTCAAAACCTCTTCAGGGTCCTTTTTTCCAAGTGGATTTTATCTTGTTAATCCTCATTAAAGTAAGAAGACAGAAATAGCCTCCCACTCTCCAACAAACACAGTGGAGTTTTTTTTATCTTTTGCCTTCAGGACTTCTTTTCTGAGAAGCAGCGTAGCACAGTGGAAAGAGCCCGGGCTTTGTAGTCAGAGGTCATGGGTTCAAATCCTGGCTCCACCACTTGTCAGCTGTGTGACTTTGGGCAAGTTACTTAACTTCTCTATGCCTCAGTTCCCTCATCTTTAAAATGGGGATTAAGACTGTGAGCCCCATGTGGGAAAACCTGATCACCTTGTAACCTCCCCAGTGCTTAGAACAGTGCTTTGCACATAGTAAGTGCCTAATAAATGCCATTATTACTATTATTATTATTATTATTATGAAGATTAAGATTGTGAGCCCCATGAGGGACATGGGCTGTATCGAACTTGATTAGTTGCTATCTACACGAGTACTTAGTACAGTACCTGGTACATAGTAAGTGGTTAGCAAATACCATTAGAAATATACATAATTTGGTGAAGTAAGCCAAGATCTGGTTTGTTGGATTGCTGTGGCTGCAGAGGTCCACTAACACAGAAATGGTTAATTAAATTCCCAAATCAAGTGCTCCACCTGAGCTTCCTTCAGTCAGCACTTGGACTTTGTATTAATAAACTCTTCCTTGAGCCTTTCTGCCCATAAAAGCCAGTTACACTCTGTGGTAATTTCAACCAGATGGCCTCGTTAGGTGAGAGCCAGCCACTTTCACTCTCCACGTCCCAATTTCTGATTTGATTTCCCCTCCCATTCCCCAATCCCTATTCTATTGGGATGGGAAAGCCTAGCAAAACCCTCCTCAGCTTGAGCAGAAAAGGATCAATCAATCACTCGTATTTATTGAGCGCTTACTCTGTGCAGAGCACTGTACTAAGCACTTGGGGATCAAGTGACCTAGGTGGACCTCCCCCTCAGACTGCAACCCACAATCCCTTTCCTCCATCTATGCCAACATGGTCAGTGTGGTCTAGTGGATAGAGCACGAGCCTGGGACTCAGAAGGACCTGAGTTCAAATCCCGACTCTGCCACTTATCTGCTGTGTGACCTTGGGACTTGTCACACAGCTGACAAGTGGTGGAGCCGGGATTTGAACCCATGACCTCTGACTCCAAAGCCCTGGCTCTTTCCACTGAGCCACGCTGCTTCTCAGAAAAGAAGCCCTGAAGGCAAAAGATTAAAAAATCTCCACTGTGCTTGTTGGAGAGTGGGAGGCTATTTTTGTCTTCTTCACTATTTAACGAGGATTAACAACATAAAATCCACTTGGAAAAAAAGGACCCTGAAGAGGTTTTGACCATTTCATTTCTTTCATTTTTATTAAATG
The DNA here is from genome assembly GCF_015852505.1 of Tachyglossus aculeatus. Lineage (NCBI taxonomy): Eukaryota > Metazoa > Chordata > Mammalia > Monotremata > Tachyglossidae > Tachyglossus > Tachyglossus aculeatus. The sequence goes on along the minus strand of NC_052075.1, from coordinate 48,301,478 downwards.
AAATATTTTATTTATTTCATTTCTCTGTGCCTCATTTACCTCATCTGTAAAATAGGGATTAAGACTGTGAGCCCTATGTGTGGCATGGACCATGTCCAACCTGGTTAGCCTGTATCTATCCTAGCACTTAGTACAGTGCCTGGCACATAGTAAGTGCTTAAAAAATACCACAAAATAATCAATCAATTACACTTATTGAGCACTTACTGGGTGCAGAGCACTGTACTAAACTCTTGGGAGAGTACCTTGACTGATCTAACTTTTGCTTGGCTCTGTCTTTAACTATGCAGGAGTCTTAATGATAAAAAATAACTTGTGCCTGGACCTAAATGATAAAATAAAACTCCCCTCCCAGCCCACCTTTGACTTCTCACCTAATCCATCATTGGAAGAACCGTCCGGTCATTGAACTTACATGGCTCTCTCAAGGATGGGAATGATCTGAAAAGGGCTCTTCCAGTTAATAATAATTATTATTATTATTATTATAGTATTTGTTAAGTGCTTACTATGTACCAAGCACTGTTCTAAGCACTGGGGTCCCCTTGGGTCTCCATTTTCATTGATTCAGTTATGCACTATTTTACCCAGCTTGTACCCAACTCCTGCCTAGATAAAAATATCCCTGCTGTTGGATGTTGATCTGAGGTAATTTGATTGAGCAAGGCTGTTGTGAGTGACTCTGGCTGGTCAGAATCTCACTGACAAGCTAATGAGGATATGGATTAATACAGTGTTCTGCACACACTAAATGCTCAATAAATACCATTGATGATGATGATAGTCAGCTAAACTTAGCTCCACCGCTTGCTGTGTGGCACTGGACAATGATGATGATGATGATATTTGTTAAGCGCTTACTATGTGCAAAGCACTGTTCTTAACGCTGGGGAGGTTACAAGGTGATCAGGTTGTCCCACAGGGGGTTCACAGTCTTAATCCCCATTTTACAGATGAGGGAACTGAGGCCCAGAGAAGTGAAGTGACTGGTCCAAAGTCACACAGCTGACAACTGGCGGAGCCGGGGTTTGAACCCAGGACCTCTGATTCCAAAGCCCGGGCTCTTTCCATTGAGCCACACTGCTTCTCTGCCAAGTCACTTAACTTCATTGTGCCTGTTTCCTCATCTGTAAAATGGGGTTTCAATAGCTGTTCTCCCTCTGATATGGACTGGGAGGCCATGTGGGATAGGGACTGTGATTTGTTTATATCTACCTCAGCACTTGGTGCACATAGTAAGCGCTTAACAAATACCACCATTATTAAAAGGGAAATTAATTTACAGTCAGGCCCCAGGAAATGGAAGCACATAGAAAACAGGATTCAAAAGCATGGGGAAAAGAAAGGTAAATGAAATCAGTGATCCTTGGATAGACCCTCCTCCCTTCCATCCCCCTCCCCATCACCCTCCAGGCACCATCCTTGGTTGAAGCAGCGTGGCTCAGTGGAAAAGAGCACAGGCTTTGGAGTCAGAGCTCATGGGTTCAAATTCCGCCTCCGCCAATTGTCAGCTGTGTGACTTTGGGCAAGTCACTTCACTTCTCTGTGCCTCAGTGACCTCATCTGTAAAATGGGGATTAAGACTGTGAGCCCCCCGTGGGACAACCTGATCAACTTGTAACCTCCCCAGCACTTAGAACAGTGCTTTGTACATAGTAAGCGCTTAATAAATGCCATTATTATTATTATTATTAAGGTGCCATGGCTTCTGTCAGGTTCTGACACTGTATGCTCCTTTTGGGCAGGAAATGTGCCTACCAACGCTGTTGTATTGTACTTTCCAAGGCTTTTAGTCGAGTGCTCTGCAGATGGTAAGCACTCAATAAATGCCCTGATTGATTCCAAATCTCCGTGATCATGGTTTCCCATGGAGTGAAGTCTGGACTCCTCGTGGGCAGAGGGAATACAAGAAGGCAGGAGTGCATGTGGGCCTATATTTTCCTTAGGACACAGTATTCAATCTTGCCCAAAGGCATATTTCTGCCCATATGGAACATTTGCCTTCAGAGGCCTGTCAGCGTTTTTGGCATTGTAGCTAAAACCACAGACTCGCTCTTAGCCAATCAATACCACTCAGGAGGAAGGGTGAGTTTCCATGGTGCCAAACAACTCCAGCCTAGATAAAAAAATATCCCTGCTGCTGGATGTTGATCTGAGGTAATATGGATTGAGCAAAGCTGCTGTGCGTGACTTTGGTCAGCATCTTGTTGGCTGGTTAATGCGGATGTGGTTTAGTACAGTCTTATGCACACAGTAAGAGCTCAGTACATCCCGTTGATGATATCAACGGGATATCAGTGGTATTTATTGAGCACTAACTGTGCGCAGAGCACTGTACTGAGTGCTTGGTAGAATACAGTCCTGGCTTCACCTCTTGTTTGCTGTGTGACCTTGGGCTAGTCAGCTCATCTGTAAAATGGGAGAAAGGTGTGTGTGTGTTTATGTGTGTATGAGAGAGTGAGTGTGTGTGAGTGAGAGAGAGAGAGTGTGTGCACGCACATGTGTGTAAATGTGCATGCATACATCAGGCTATGCTAAAGCACACTCCCTTTCCCCCTTCTGGAACCATAATTATGGTGAGACAGGAGTGTGCGTGTGTGTGTGTGTGTGTGTGTGTGTGTGCGCGCACGCACACACACTTGCATTTCCCTGGGACTTGTGGTTCCAGAAACACTTGTGGAACTGACAGAAAAATCTATTAGACCCCATAACCCCATAAACTAACAAGGGTATTAGTTTGTTACTTTCCTTCTCTGCCACTGAAGCTTTCTTGCTTAAGAAGCCTTTTCATATAAGCAGCATCCTTCAAATCAGTGGGAAGTGACACATTCTGGGAACCAATGATGCTTTCAATCCCCAGTGGTCTATCTACAAAGACGAGGGGGCTTGCTTTATGAAGGCTGTGGAAACAATGCATTTAGCCTGCGTATTCTTTCGTTCATTCATTCAGTCGAACTGATGGAACACTTAATGTGTGCAAAGCACTCTACTAAGCACTTGGGAGAGTACAGTACGTTCCCTGCCCACAGTGTATTTAGACTGACAGGGATCTGAGGGCAAATGTTCCATATGGGCGGACGTATGCCTTTGGGCAAGATTGAATACCGTGTCCTAAGGAAAGTATAGTGGACACATTCCCCGCCCATGGTGTATTTAGACACAACTCCCTCCCTCTTCACCAATCTCCCCTAGTCTCCTAAAAAATAATAATAATAATAGTAATAACAGTAATAGTAATTGTGGTATTTGTTAAGCGCACTGGGGTGGATACAAGCAAACTGGGTTGGACACAGTCCCTGTCCCACATGGGGCTCACAGTCTCAGTCCCCATTTTACAGATGAGGTAACTGAGGCACAGAGAAGTGAATTGACTTGCCCAGAGTCACACAGCAGACAAGTTGCAGAGCCGGAATTAGAACCCATGACCTTTTGGCTCCCAGGCTGGTGCTCTAGACACTGCACCATGCGGCTGACTAACCTCTTATCTCCCCACTCTATTCTCCCTCCCTTCTGTGTCACTATGTACTAAGTTCTACACCCTCTACACACTATGATACTCATCCCACTCTCAAGGCACTTATGTACAGATCTTTTTCCTGGCTTCTTCCTCTACCTGTACATTATTTGAAGGTCTGTTTGCCCCACTAGATCGCAAACTCCTTGAGTGCAGGGGTCTTCTTTACCAACTCCATTGTCCTCTCCCGAGTGCTCAGGACAGCACTCTGCACATAGTACGTGCTCAATTCATTCATTCAATCATATTTATTGAGTGCTTACTGTGTGCAGAGCACTGTTCTAAGCACGAGGCCTTCCCAGACTGAGCCCCCTTTGTCCTCTCCTCCTCCCCATCCCCCCAGCCCTACCTCCTTCCCCTCCCTGCAGCACCTGTATATATATTTGTACAGATATATTACTCTATTTATGTTACTTGTACATATTTACTATTCTATTTATTTTATTTTGTTAATATGTTTTGTTTTGTTGTCTGTCTCCCCCTTCTAGACTGTGAACCCACTGTTGGGTAGGGACCGTCTCTATATGTTGCCAACTTGTACTTCCCAAGTGCTTAGTACAGTGCTCTGCACACAGTAAGTGCTCAATAAATACGATTGAATGAATTCTTTGAAGGTCTGTCTTCCCCACTAGATTGCAAACTCCTTGAGTGCAGGCGTCTTCTTTACCAACTCCATTGTCCTCTCCCAAGTGCTCAGGACAACACTCTGCACATAGTACATGCTCAATTCATTCATTCAATTGTATTTATTGAGCGCTTACTGTGTGCAGAGCACTGTTCTAAGCACTTGGGACGTACAAGTTGGCAACAAATAGAGATGGTCCCTACCCAACAACGGGCTCATAGCGTAGAAGTGGGAGAGAGACAACAAACAAAACATGTAGACAGGTGTCAAAATCGTCAGAACAAATAGAATTAAAGCTCTATGCACATTATTAACAAAATAAATGGAATAGTAAACATGTACAAGTAAAACAGAGTAATAAATCTGTACAATAAATACCATTGATTAATTAAGAGTAACAATTTGCATACTTTTCATAGCATGGCAACTACCGTTGAAGGGGAATGCTAAAACCATACACTGTGTTTACACTCTGCTAGCAGATCTGATAGTTTCATTTATTCATTCATTCATTCATTTAATCATATTTATTGAGCTCTTACTGTGTGCAGAGCACTGTACTAAGTGCTTGGAAAGTACAATTCAGCCATAGAGACAGTCCCTGCCCATACCAGGCTTACAGTCTAGAAGGGGGGGAGACAGACATCGAAACAAGTAAACAGGCGTCAATATAAATAAGTTGAATTATAGATATATACAAATCCAAACAAGTAAACAGGCATCAATATAATGACATTACAATAGTCAATATAAATAGTCTATAGTCTATATCAGTATTATATAGACAATATAATACTGGGGATAGGGGGGAGAGGGAGTTGAATGTTCAAATGGTCATTACTTTCCATGTGGGGTGACAGCTCTGTCACTGTGGTATCTTTAAAAAAGAATTTATTTTGACCTGAAGCTGAACAGGTAGTTAAGACTAAGAACAAAGTCCTAAGTCAGAATTGATTTGGAGAAGCAGCATGGTGTAGTGGATAGCACACAGGCCCGGGAGTCAGAAGGTCATGTATTCTAATCCTGGGTCTTCCACTTGTCTGCTGTGTGACCCTGGGCAAGTCATTTCACTTCTCTGGACCTCAGTTTTCACATCTGTCAAATGGGGACTAAGAGTGTGAGCCCCATGTGGGGCAGGGACTGGGTCCAACCTGATTAACTTGTATCTACCCCAGGGCTTAGAACAGTGCTTTGTGCATAATAAGCACTTAACAAGTACCATGTATTGTCTTGTCTTACGCTGTCGAGTTGTCTCCGACCCATAGAGATGCCATGGACACACCTCTCCCAGAATGCCCACATCCATCTGCAGTCGTTCTGGTAGTGGATCCATACAGTTTTCTTGGTAAAAATATGGAAATGTTTGACCATTTCCTCCTTCTGTGCAGTAAACTTTAGACCCCACCCTCGTCTCTCTCCCACGCTGCTGCTGCCCAGCACAGGTGAGTTTTGACTTGCAGCAGATTGCCTTCCACTCGCTAGCCACTGCCCAAGCTAGGAATGGAACAGGTACGCCTCTGCTTGACTCTCTCTCCCGTAGTCGAGACTGGTTGAGTACTGGAAACTCTCCAGGTGCCATCGTGTGAGGGAAACAAGTACCATAATAATAATAATAATTATTATTAGCTCATCTCTTGCGTTGGGTTCTCATTCCTCTCCCTTGAAAATATAGACCCATCCTCGAGTCCAATACTCTAACCTAAGCAGAACTGTCTCTGCACTGGTCTGTCATCTGGTAGTCGTGACGTTTGGCTACTGAGTCATTCAGCCACCAGAAAAGCCTATTAAAAGACTATTCCTGAAGGAGCCCTTGACAGGTAACTGATGTCGTCGTGTGTGACTCATCACCAAAATAAAAACTAAAATAAAATCTGAAACTTCAATGGAATTTTACTCCCACTTAAAATCTAAGTACTCCCTAATATGACTAAGCCTTCCCCACCCACAAATCCGTGCCCTAGAAATAGGCTGGTGATGGAAAAAGACTAGAATTGGACTAGGCACTTGAGGTGGGGTTGTGGGGAGGGGGCTAGATTGGAAGACCCTGATGGGGATGTGACCCAAAGCCCCTCTCCTGTCTCCACAGTAAGTACTCTCGGACTGCAGTGAAGTTCCCCAAGAGAGAGGTAGTGTGGCTCAGTGGAGAAAGAACGGGCTCGGGAGTCAGAGGATAGGGGTTCTAATCCAGGCTCTACAACTTTTCTGTCTTTGTGACTTTGGGTCGGTCACTTAACTTCTCTGTGCCTCAGTTACCTTATCTGTTAAATGGGGATCAAGATAGTGAGCCCCAGTGGGGACATGGGATGTGCCCAACTTGATTAGCCTGTATCTACCCTAGCATTTAATACAGTGTCTGCATTGAGAAAGCACTTATCATATGCCATTAAAAAACACATAGCAAACTCACTGGTCATGGGGACACTCATAAATGATACTTTGTTCTGTAGATCAATATTATTCCGTAGGGGAAGACTGAAGGAGGTGGTGTTTATTAAGGGTTTCTCTGGAGTCGATTTCTTTTGTTTTCAGAATCTTGGCTCCCAGTTCCTCTTGGCTTAATTCTCTTTGTAAATTAAAGCCACCCCTGTGCCACTCCTCCCCCAGTACCCTTCCCAGAAGAAGTGTCTGAAGACATCTCCTTCAATGCTGCACTGAAATGATCTTTCCCTGAAATGAAATTTGGGTTGAAAGCCTCCCTAGCTCTCTAGACTGCAAGCTCCTTGTGGGCAGGGAACATATCTACAATTTCTGTGGTATTATACTCTCTCAAGCACTTAATACGGTGCTCTGCACACAGAAAGTGCTCACTAAATATGATCTATTGATTGATATGACACATTCTAATGCCCTTTTCCCCTTTGGTCCTCATTCTTGGTGGACTTATGGCGTGCCTAGCTTGTCGTGGGCAGGGAACGTGTCTACCAACTCTGTCATATTGGACTCCCCCAAGAGCTCTGTATAGTGCTCTTCACAATTTTATTGATTGATTGATTGATTGAAACATAGGGGAATGCCTGGGTTAGGCTGCCTTCTCAGACCAATCAATCCATCGTATTAATTGAGTGTTTATCACTTGCAGAGCACTGTACTAAGCACTTGGGAGAGTACAGGATGACAGAGTTGGTAGATAGAAGAACAAGGCATACAATATAAGAGAGCTGGTAAGCAGGAGAATAAGGCATACAGTATAACAGAATTGGTAGACAGGACAACAATGCGCACAATATAATACAGCGTAACAGCATTGGTAGACATATTCCCTGCCCAGAAGGAGCTTACAGACTGGAGGATGAGGATGACGATGATGATGATGGCATTTATTAAGCGCTTACTATGTGCAAAACACTGTTCTAAGCACTGGGAAGGTTACAAGGTGATCAGGTTGTCCCACGGGGGGCTCACAGTATTAATCCCCATTTCACAGATGAGGTAACTGAGGCCCAGAGAAGTTAAGTGACTTGCCCAGTCACATAGCTGACAATTGGCGGAGCCAGGATTTGAACCCATGACCTCTGACTCCAAAGCCCGTGCTCTTTCTACTGAGCCATGCTGCTTCTCAGCCACACTGCTTTTCATAACAATTCCCAGGACCTAGTTACTTTTTACCCCATTTAGAATGGTTTTCAGTCAAGTAGGAGAGATAGGTCAACTTGTATTTCAGAAAATGAAAGCCACCTTTGTCCCCTCCCTCCCACTCTAATAGTCACATGGATTTCCAGACCCAGGTGGGTTCCTTTTGGTCCTCTTCATTTAGGAGTTTATATTCCCTTCTCTCCACCACAGTTCAGTTATCAATCAATCAATGACATTGATTGAGCGCTGTGTGCAGAGCACAGTACTAGGCCGTGGTGCTTCTCTGTCTGTTGCATAGGAAGTGCTTAACAAATACCATTAGTGTGTCTGTCATTTGATTCCCTCGTTTATTTGGTCAGCTATGTCATAAGCATCCCCCGGGAAGCCACAGTGATTCAGTGATGCAGTGTGTATGTTTGTGTGTGTGCATGCTTGCCTTTGGCATATATTAGCCTCCTCAGGCTCCTTGGAACTCTCTTCCCCTCCCCAGGGATGGGGGACAATTCCCGTAATCAGCCTCGCCCCAGGGCAGGGTTCTGGAAGTGGATTAGGGCATCACCATCTGTCTGGGAAAGGTGCAGACACTGAGTGCTCTCAGATGTGCCGTCTCCAAGCAAGTGCTTCTGGAAAATCCAGGAACCCAACTCTTGAATCTTATTTCTGCCTCCTAGTAACAAACCCCATCCCACCCGACTAATGCATTGTGGTGCCATAAAAATGAGCTCATAGTTTGCCTTGGGCTTCTAATCTTTAGGAGTGACATTTGCTACCCAGTCCCTAGGCCATTTATTTTCAAATATTTACTCTCCATCTTCCTTCCTCTTATTTACTCCACAGCCCTGGCTCTTGGTTTCCTCACCCTGCTCTATCTCAGGACTTAGCCAGGTATGAATAAGAAGGCGATATCTAGATATTTCTGGCTTCTTGGACCTCATCCACGTTTCTAGGGAAAATGTTTTATTTGATTACATAGGGCAACTCTTCAAGGAAATCAGGCCAAGACCTATATGGAATTTTGCCTTGAAAGTAAAAGTGGCTTCTATTACTCATTGCTTTCAGCTGTATTACCACTATAGCATTAGTCTATGGGCTAGGTGTCAGGGGGAGGGTTTTGAAGTTTGGAAAGTGGACAGAAACATTTTTCCAAGTTGATCTAACCAAACTCTGCTATATTGCACTCTCTCAAATGCTTAGTACAGTGCTCTGCATACAATAAGCGTTCAATAAATACAGTGGATTGATTGACCGATCTAGCATGAAGGTAGAGAAGGTAGTCATCAGAAAATACACATTACAGCCTGGTTTGAGGAGTTTTTGAACACGATGCTGCCATGAATTTGACTTTTCCCTACAATCTAGAGCAGAAAATTTTATATCCTCGGCCTCTATTCTCCACCTGTACAGTAAAGATAATAATAACTTCAGTGATTCATCAACAGTCTTTTACATCCTAACTGGATAACTATGTTGCCTGAAAACATTTTCTTATCTATTTCAAATGAATTCACTGTTCATTTGACAAAAGGTCCTGTCATTTGAGATTATAGAGGAGAATTTGACTGGTCTTCTCCAAAGAATTCTTTAGAGAAACCTCAACCCTATTTCTCATTTTGTACTTTCCATTTAATTAAATAGCAACAGCTAATCTCTCTTCTTCCTTATAGCTTCATCCTTACATAAGTCCATAGTAAGTTACTTCTGTTTTAATAATGGTATTCATTAAGCACTTATTATTGTTCTAAACTCTGGGGTAGAACACAAGTTAATCAGATTGGACACAATCCCTGTCCCACACAGGGCTCCCAGTCTAAGTAGGAGGTGGGAAAGATATTGAATCCCCAATTTACAGATGAGGAAACTGAGGCATAGAGAAGTTAAGCAACTTGCCTGAGGTCACACAGCTGGTAAGCAAAAGCACCATTAGAACCCAGGACCTCTGACACCCAGGCCTGTGCTCTTGGTGCTAGGCAACACAGCTTCTCTGTAGTTTTCCCTCATCCTTTTTTCTTGTTTTTTCTTCTCCTTTATAGAAGAGTTGGCCAGAAAAGAATATTCCAATCCAGACGAGGATATGCTACGCAGTACCTTACATAATGACACTGCTATGTTTTCTTTCGTCATCCTAATCAATCAGTAGTATCGACTGATCACTTACTATTTGTAGTGCACTGTATTAAGCACTTGGGTGAGTACAATACAAAAGAATTTGCAGATACGTTCCTTGTCCATAATGAGCTAACTTTGGTCATCTCAATAGCTTGTTGTGGGCAGGGAACATATCTACCAACTGTAAGCCCTTAAAAGACTGTAAGCCTGTTGTGGGCAGGGAATGTGTCTGTGTATTGTTATATTGTACTCTCCCAAGCACTTGGTACAGTGCTCTGCACACAGTAAGCTCTCAATAAGTACCATTGATTCTTTATTAATAAAACCTAGCAGTTAAGTTTCTTTCCTCTTTCAGTCTTCCTGCCTCTTCAAGAGAACTCTGCAGGGCAATGTAATAGATGACTTCCAGTCTTTTGCTTGAGATTACAAGGAAATCAGAGCCCATCTAGGATGTATTATGCTTAAACTATTCCTCCTGATATAAATCACCTCAGACCTGTATTTGAATTTAATTTACTTTCCCCTGATCAGAGAAGAGAATAAATCTCTAAAGATCAATAGATACCACTATAGATTTGCCTCTCTTCACCCAGAATTTTAATATAAGGCTGAGTATGTGAAACAGCTAAGGTGATTCTGTAGTATTGTAGTGTTTGCTTTTTTAGGACTCTACAAACATCCTCACAATCCTTTCTGATCTGGATTTAAGCTCCTGATCCTGTCAGCAAACTCTTTCAAATTAATATCATGTCACATTGGCAGTAGGTCTAGCACTTCCAAGTGAGTGACTTTGAGCCCAAGACAGTATTTATCGAACTGTGGTTTAGGACTACCAGAAGGTATTTAAGGATGGAGAACTCCTTCCCCTTCACATCTGTCAGACTACGGTGCTCCCCATCTTCCAAACACTCCTAAAAATCACATCTCTTCCAGGAAGGCTTCCCTGATTAATTTCCCATCTCCTTATGGTATTTCCCCCTACTACTGACACTCCAGGACTTCTGCAGTCACCTGAGACGTTGGATACTGCTGTCCATCCCCTACCTTCCCCAAATACTTATATATAGATTTAAAACATGGTTGCCATCTATACTGTAAGCTCGTCCTCTAGACTGTAAGCTCATTATGGGCAGGGAATGTGCCTGCTAATTCTGTTGTACAATCCCAAGCACTTAGGACATTGTTCTGCCCATAGTAAGTGCTCAATAAATACCATTGATTGATCAACTGCTTCTCCTTATTGTCTGCCACTCTTTGATTTTTGTAAGCTCTCAGATATAATAATAATGGCATTTATTAAGCACTTACTATGTGCAAAGCACTGTTCTAAGTGCTGGGGTGGGGGGGATACAAGATGATCAGGTTGTCCCACATGGGGCTCACAATCTTAATCCCCATTTTCCAGATGAGGTAACTGAGGCCCAGAGAAGTGAAGTGACTTGCCCAAAGTCACACAGCTGACAAGTGGCGGAGCAGGGAGTTGAACCCACAACCTCTGACTCCAAAGCCCGGGCTCTTTCCACTGAGCCACGCTGCTTCTCTAAGATATAGTGCTTATATAGTGCAGATATAGTGCCTATTAACTCTTTTGTACTCTCCCAAATGATTAATACAATGCTCAGCAGAGACTAAGCACTAACTGCTACTTTCTTTTCCTTTATCTACTGATAACTGTTTTCTTATTTATGTTTTTCCCCTGATTTCTTAGCCCAATATAATCAAATCTTTATACCTCTCAAACTACACTTCCTGAAAGCTCCCTGGAAGTGATTCCTCCCAAGCTGCACTTGACTTAAGTAATCACTTCACCGTGCCTCGTTCTCTCCTGTCCCGCTGTCGACCCCTGGCCCGTGTCCTTCCCCTGGCCTGGAATGTCCTCCCTCCACACATCCGCCAAGCTAGCTCTCTTCCTCCCTTCAGAGCCCTACTGAGAGCTCACCTCCTCCAGGAGGCCTTCCTAGACTGAGCCCCATTTTTCCTCTCCTCCTTCCCCTCCCCACAGCACTTGTATATATTTGTAGAGATTTATTACTCTATTTATTTTACTTGTACATATTTACTCTTCTATTTATTTTGTTAATGATGTACCTATAGCTTTAATTCTATTTGTTCTAACCTGTCTACATGTTTTGTTTTGTTGTCTGTCTGCCCCTTCTAGACTGTGAGCCCATTGTTGGGTAGGGACCGTCTCTATATGTTGCCGACTTGTACTTCCCAAGCGCTTAGTCCGGTGCTCTGCACAGAGTAAGTGCTCAATAAATACGATTGAATGAATGAATTCACACACTTTTTTTTTTTTGATACCAACAATGTCTAGGCTCTTTGGGAGTTTAAATCTAGTATTCTAACATTCAGTACTATATCAAATGCTGGGGTGGATACAATCAGGTCAGACACAGTCCTTGTCCCACATGGGGCTCACTTCCTAAGGGACAGGGAGAATCAGTATTTAATCCCCATTGTTTACAGACGAGGAAACTGAGCACAGAGAAGTTAAGTGACTTGCTCAAGTTCAAAGAACAGGCAGGTGGTGGAGGTAATAATAATAATAATAATGATAATGGCATTTATTAAGTGCTTACTATGTGCAAAGCACTGTTCTAAGCGCTGGAACTCACATCTCTGCTCCCCAAAGTCAGAGGTGCCATATTGAGTCTCCCTCTTTGTATGAACACTATCTGGGTAGTGGAATTATTCTTCTAATAAGAGACTTTCCTGGCCATAGGTCTTGGAGTGGAAGTGGCATAGCCAATCGGAAAGAAAGTGGGCCTAAGAGTCAAGGGTCCTGGGTTCCAATTCCAGCTCTGCCACATGCCTGCTGTGTGACCTTGAGTGAATCACTGAACTTCTCTGGGCCTCATCTGTAAAATAAGGATTCAATTCCCATTCTCCCTCCTTCTTAGCTTGTGAGCCCTGTGTGGGACACAAACGTGCCTGAGCTGATTAGCTTGTATCTGCCCCAGTGCTTTGTACAGTGCTTGGCACATAGTAAGCTCTTACAAAATACTGTAATTGTTAGTATGTATTAAACAAAGCACACCTCCTTGTCGGATATCAGGGCAACCTCAACTCCCTAGTCACTGTGTTGCCCAATCCTTGGGGCAGATCTAAGAGGGGGGATGGCGAGCGGTAGGGTGTTTAAGAATCTGTAATGCAATTGAATATGCTGGCAGTGGAGTTCCTGAGAAAAACTTCGAGGTAGGATTAGTGGAACGTGTCTTGGAAAAGAAAAATTCCAAAAAACATGATGCAATCTCTGTTAACAATAGGTTGGTCCTAATTGCTCGCTCTGCTCCGATTCAGATGCCACTTCATATTTCAGCTTGGAAAAAAGAATACTCACTAAATCTGTCTAGCCAATCTCCCACTCGGGCTTGGTCTGTCCAGGACTAATTCAGAGCACAGTCGGGTATAAGAATCTCTCGTGGGAGCTCGGGGAATATTTGTTCCTGATAATGAGCAAAGCAAATCTGGCTTTTTGCTTCCCTGTGCTTGGCTCTCCATCTCTCCGGTGGGGATATCCACACCCTCTCTTTCTAGGCTTACAAGGAATCAGGCCCTGGAGCACTTCACGTGTTCTGTTTCATCTACCCTGCACTGCACTCAGCTCCTTCTCCCCCTTGATTATCTTTATGTGATTCCATCGATGCTAACTAACGTTGCAAATCAGAACTGCTTAGGTTTGCTTTCCCCTCCCTTTGGTCCCAAATGGTGTCCTCCAATAAAAAATCCACCAGTGCAAACAACAAATGCCTGCGTGAACCCCCACTATTGTTTCTCCTTTGCTCTTGGGGTCTTTCAGGGCTATGTGACCCCATAACTCTTAAGAATTCCTCTTTCTATCCTCCCTTTCTCAAAACTTTGCATTTTTATCATCTGAGTTTGGATTTCTAGCCTTCTGATGCTGGGTTACCATCCAGTGAACAATTTTTGAAGTCTAACCCTCAGAGAAGCAGCATGGCTCAGTGGAAAGATCACGGGCTTTGGAGGTCATGGGTTCAAATCCCAGCTCCACCAATTGTCAGCTGTGTGACTTTGGGCAAATCACTTAACTTCTCTGTGCCTCAGTTACCTCATCTGTAAAATGGGGATTAAGACTGTGAGCCCCCCGTGGGACAACCTGATCACCTTGTAACCTCCCCAGTGCTTAGAACAGTGCTTTGCACATAGTAAGCACTTAATAAATGCCATTATTATTATAACCTATTTAATGAAAATGTGTAACAAATTGATTGTTATCATTTAGTGGTCTTTATTGAGCACTAACCTTGTTCAGAGCACTGTACTAAGCATTTGTACAATACAATAGAGAGGGCAGGCACATTCCCTGCCCACAAGGAGCTTACAGTCTACTAGATTGTTCTTCTAAACATCTTGGTCCAAACTACCACATCTCCTTTCCTGTCCTCATTGTCTCCTGGAGATAAAAATAACAGTATTTATTAAGCACTTACTATGCATCCAGCATTGTACTAAGCATTGGGGTAGATAAAAAATAATCAGGTCAGACACAGTCACTGTCTCACATGGCTCCACAGTCTAAATAAGAAGGGAGAACAGGAATTTAATCTTCATTTTTACAGAGACTTTAATTGACTTGCCCAAGGTGTCACACCGCAGGGAAGCAGAAGAGATGAGATTAGAAACCAGGTCCATTTTGCCCCCAAGCCCATTGTCTCCTCACTAGACCTCACTGTTTCTGGTACCAGTCTTCCTCCTGTCCTTTCACTTTTTTATATCCCGATCCCTCCTTTCTTCTGTAATTGACCACTGTGTATATAATAAATACATCGTTGTTTCCCATTAGATTGTTAATAGAGAGAACATTAGACCTTTCTGGGACCCTCCTCCCAAGCTAGAATGATACAATCCACCCAGAGCGATACAATCCACCCACAGCGTATTCTGTGAATGGGGACAACCTCTGTACATTTGGTCAAACAATCTAATTTTTCCTCGAGACTTGCATTCTTACATAATGACTTCACCATTTCCCACCTGGTAAGTTCAGCACCTGTACATTTCATTACTGAAACCCCATAAGATGCTAATATCCAGGGCTTCAGTAGACATTTTGTGAAGCAGAGACACCAAATACTTCAATCGATCCATCTATCAATGGTAATTGAACAATTACAGTGTGCAGAGCACTGTATTAAGTGTTTGGGAGAGCACAATATGAGAGTTCGTAGAGTTCCCTGCTAACAGTGAGTTTACAGTCTAGGTACTTGATGAAAAGTTGATATCAACCAAATGATCCTTGATGGATGGATTCATTCATTCATTCACTTGTATTTATTGAGTGCTTACTGTGTGCAGAGCACTGTACTAAGCACTTGGGAAGTACAAGTGGGCGACATATAGAGACGGTCCCTACCCAACAATGGGCTCACAGTCTACAAATTAGGACAGATAAATTTTTATCCAACTCCTGCTTTTCCTTTTTTGTTTGTTTGTGTTTTGAATGTATTTTGTTAGGGGACAGTCCTCTCAGTCATTTCATGGTTTAATCAGCAGGGCAACAAAGTAAAGTCTAAAATTGTTGGATATTTTTACTGAGACTTCTAGCCCTCCCGCCTCCACCTTTTTATGTGGTTATTTGTTAAGCACTTACTATGTGTCAAACACTCTTCTGAACACCAGGGTAGATACATGGTTAATCAGTCTGGCTCCAATCCCTGTCCCACACCAGGGTAGATACGGTGTGTGCGTATGGGAGAGAGAGAGAGAGAGAGAGAGAGAGAGAGAGAGAGAGAGAGAGAGAGTTAGTTAGTTATCCACACTCTTCCCCAAAGGGTCTATGTCCCAGTAGAGACACAGGCTCTGAGATACACTTACACTGGAAAACTTAGTTCCTGGAAAGACTAATCACCTGTGGCTTTAACTCAATAAAGTGGTCCAGACTTCAGGGCTGGGGTTGCTCCCCAGATTAAGTCTCCACTAGTTCTCTGTCTGGGCATGGAGCCTCCCTCCTTTTCCCCCACGAGCCCATCAGAATTTTATTTGGTAGAAAATCCCGGCTTCACTGGGGGACGTCGATAAAGTTTCAAGCTTAGTACCAAGTCCTACTGATGAAAATGGGTAGGGAGAAACACATGGCGAAACCCTGAATGTAAAATGGAATCATGTCGGTTCCCTATCCTTGGAGACCCTTTAATAAACTGCTTCATCTTCACCCCGTCTCCTTTCCAGACACTTCCCTCCTAGGTTTAAGGGCTCCCCCTGAACTCACAATACATTCGTTGTCCAGGCCGGGAAATTCTCCCTTCCCCTGGAGAACTCTGCCAAGGCCATCAGCGTCTTTCCATCTCAAGATTGTTTTAGTTTCCCTGAAAGGAAAAGCAGGCTCAGGAAATCAGGACGGCTTGAGTTACAGCTTGTCTGATTTCCAACTCTCCTTCAAGCCTCAGATGGAAGAGGCAGACAGCCCCCTGAGTATGGAGCGAAAGCAGGGTATTTGCAGCATGGCTCAGTGGAAAGAGCACAGGCTTTGGAGTCAGGGGTCAGGGGTTCAAATCCTGGCTCTGCCAATTGTCAGCTGTGTGACTTTGGGCAAGTCACTTCACTTCTCTGGGCCTCAGTTCCCTCATCTGTAAAATGGGGATTAAGACTGTGAGCCCCATGTGGGACAACCTGATCACCTTGTATCCCCCCAGCGCTTAGAACAGGGCTTTGCACATAGTAAGCACTTAACAAATACCATCATTATTATTTTTGCAGAGAAGCAGCATGGCTCAGTGGAAAGAGCCCGGGCTTTGGAGTCAGAGGTCATGGGTTCAAATCCCGACTCCACCAATTGTCAGCTGTGTGACTTGGGGCAAGTCACTTCACTTCTCTGTGCCTCAGTTCCCTCATCTGTAAAATGGGGATTAAGACTGTGAGCCCCATGTGGGACAACCTGATCACCTTGTATCCCCCCAGCACTTAGAACAGGGCTTTGCACATAGTAAGCACTTAACAAATGCTATTATTATTATTATTATTATTATTATCATTATAGTAAGCGATAGAGCACAGTCCTGGGAGTCAGAAGGGCCTGGGTTCTAATTCCGTCTCCACCACTTGTCTGCTGGGTGACTTTGGTCAAGCCTCTTCACTTCTCTGTGCCTCAGTTACCTCATCTGAAAAGTGGGGATTAAGACTGTGAGCCCCTTGTGGGACAGGAACTGTTTCCAACCTGATTGCTTTGTACTGAGAACAATGCTGGGTGAGTGCTTAACAAATGCTATCATTGTTATTAAGCACTGAGAGAGAATACACATGTGGAAATTAAGCACGGTCCCTATCCCTCAGGGGAGCAGGAACATACAATCTAGACAGTCTAGTACAGTGAAAGTCCAATACTTCTTATTTGTTCTATTGCTTACTTCCTCCCTGAAAGGGTGGGGGGCAAGACATTCCTCACCATCGGGGGTGGGCATCCCTGGTGGAACCCACAAGTTTAAGACACTCAGGGATGTTGCTTAGTACAGTGCTCTGCACACAGTAAGCGCTCAATAAATATGATTGAATGAATGACTGTCATTGAGTGGTATTCAAAATTACCAATACTATTGATTGGTAGTGGCACAACATCAACTCTGGTGCTATGAACAGGCTGCTTCTGTTGGTTTTAAGCCAAACTTAGCACACCAATGTCAGTTCTTCACAGGGCATGGTTGTTTTTTATCCAAATGGGCTTGTGTGTTTGGACAAATGATCCTAATTCCCTAATCAAGCAACCATTCAATGGAATTTTTTGAGCACTTACTTTGTGTAGAGCACTGAACTAAGCACTTGGGAGACTGTAATACAACAGAGTTGATAGACACATTCCCTGCCCACAGTGAGCCCCTAGTAATGTTCTAGACAAAGCTTGGATAGAGAACATAATATAATATAATATGATGGCACTTATTAAGCTCTTACTATGTGCAAAGCACTGTTCTAAGTGCTGGGGAGGATATAAGGTGATCAGGTTGTCCCACTTGGGGCTCACAGTCTTAATCTCTATTTTACAGATGAGGTAACTGAGGCCCAGAGAAGTGAAGTGACTTGCCCAAAGTCACCCAGCTGACAAGTGGCAGATCCGGGATTTGAACCCATGACCTCTGACTCCAAAGCCCGGGCTCTTTCCACGGAGGCACGCTGCTTCTCTAACATGTGTTCTCCCAGAACTAGGAAGTAGCCTGGGAGTCAGAAGGACCTGGGTTCTAATCCCGTGTCCACCACTGCTCTGCTGTTTGACCTTGGGCAAGTCACTTCACTTCTCTGTTCCTTCATTACTTCATCTGTGAAATGGAGATCAAGACTGTGAGCCACATGTGGGACATTGACTGTGTCCAAACTTTATTCTATTTAATTTATTTTGTTAATATGTTTTGTTCTCTGTCTTCCCCTTCTAGACTGTGAGCTCGCTGTTGGGTAGGGACCATCTCTATATGTTGCCAACTTGGACTTCCCAAGTGCTTAGTACAATGTTCTGCACACAGTAAGCGCTCAATAAATTTGATTGAATGAACGAATGAATGATTATCTTGTATCTACCCCAGCACTTAGTACAGTTCCTGCCACATAGAAAGTGTTTAACAAATACCATAAAAAAACTCAACAACAACAATAAAAAAAACTAGGTCGATTGAATGTGGTGGGAAGAGATCCAACTGTAGGTGTGGGAAAAGAGGAAATCCTTCTCTGAAAAAGACCAATTCAAAAATGACTTTCAGGACTTGAAGGAAGGATCAATCAATCAATCAATCAATCGTATTTATTGAGCATTTACTGTGTGCAGAGCACTGTACTGAGCACTTGGGAAATACAAGTTGGCAACATATAGAGACGGTCCTTACCCAACAGTGGGCTCACAGTCTAGGAAATGAAAGTTTGGCATGGCTAGGAATTAGACAAGCAAGCCTAGTACCTGTGGTATTTGTTAATTGCTTGCTCTGCGCCAAGCACTGTACTGTACAGAGAGGCAGTGTGGCTCAGTGGAAAGAGCACAGGCTTGGGAGTCAGAGGTCATGAGTTCAAATCCCGGCTCCGCCAATTGTCAGCCGTTTGACTTTGGGCAAGTCACTTTACTTCTCTGTGCCTCAGTTATCTCATCTGTAAAATGGGGATTTTAAGATTGTGAGCCCCACATGGGACAACCTGATCACCTTGTATCCTCCCCAGTGCTTAGAACAGTGCTTTGCAGATAGTAAGCACTTAACAAATACCAAAATTGTTATTATTATTACTAGGTGCTGGGGTAGATACAAGGTAATCGGGTTGGACACAGTCCCTGTAGGGCTCAGAATCTTAATCCCCATTTTACAGATGTCATAAGTGAGCACAGAGAAGTGAATGACTTTCCCGATGTCACACAGCAGACAAGCGGCAGAGCTGGGATTAGAACCCAGGTCCTTATGATTCCCAGCCCTGTGCTCTTTCTACTAGGCCACACTTATAGGAGCTTGGTAGTGCACTTCCCAAGCGCTTAGTACAGTGCTCTGCACACAGTAAGCACTCAATAAATACGATTGATTGATTGATTTCAGCGCTTCCCAAGAGCTGGGACTACGGCTAGTTAGGCATGAGTTAGGCGATGCCTTTCCTTGGGAAAGAAAATCTCAGGGGGTTTTGGGGCTGTAGCTGGTTTCAGGAGTAACAGTGGCATTTAAATAATATTTCCCTTTATAGTTAATTCTAAGTAAGCAAGCCAGGTGATGTACTGTCAACAGTGGCTTCTTTCATTTTCTTTTTTGAAAAAAGTATCCTCCTATTCCTTCACCCTGAGATAGTTAAAATGTATGAAGTAGTCATAGAGAATAAGAAACCAAGAGCATAATTTGGAATTGGGTGATTGATATATTTACAAGAAGATGTTTACCATGATAAGGAGAATTCCAATTAGAATGATTTCATTTGAAAAAAAGGCTAGGTTGCATTATCCTGTATCATAGACTGTAAGCCCGTTGTTGGGTAGGGACCGTCTTTATATGTTGCCAACTTATACTTCCCAAGTGCTTAGTATAGTGCTCTGCACACTGTAAGCGCTCAATAAATACGATTGAATGAATGAATGCTGCATTTCACTGTGTGCCTTCCAGAAGTCAGTCAGTCAGTCGTATTTATTGAGCGCTTACTGTATGCAGAGCACTGTACTAAGTGCTTCGGAGAGTAAAATAGATCGATATAACAGACACAATCCCTGCCCACGAGTTCACATTCTAGAGGGGGAGATGGACATTAATAGAAATAAATAAATTACAGATACGTGCGTAAGTGCTGGGAGCAGGGGTGAATAAAGGGAGCAAGTCAGGGTGATGCAGAAGGGAGTGGGAGAAGAGGAGGTGGGGAAGGCCTCTTGGCAGAGATGAGACTTCAATAAGGCTTTAAAGAATGGGAGAGTAATCAGCTCAGCCAGGAACAGGACAACCCACCAAGTAAACAAATCTTGGGTGATCAGGATCAGCTTCTGACACTCCCTCATCCCGCAATTACATTTCAAAATGAGGCCAAGGTACCTCTCGTTTAATATATTACATCCCAGGAGCAGGTTAAGTGCTGTGCAGGTACTGTAAACATTTGATTATACCACCTAGTTGGGACTGCCTGAACAATGCAATATCAGGATCCACAGCCCAGCAGTGTCAGTTAAACCCACTTTTCCGTGTAAGATGGCTGGCAGTCTTCCAAGGCTATAAGGGGGAAGTGAAATCGTAGATAACAGAGGCCAGGATTTATCATAGAGAAGGGCTTGGCTAAACACACCTCTTGACTGTAACCTCGCTGTGGGCAGGGAACCTGTCTACCAACTCTTCCAAGTGCTTAGTACAGTGCTCGGCACACAGTAAGCACTCAACAAATACCACTGATGGATTGATTGATCCATTAGATTGTTTGCTTCTGAAGACCAGGGAGCACATATGTGTCTTGTTCTGTTGCTGTCTTCCAGGTACTAAGTGCAGGGCTTGGCACTCAAATACCATTTATTGACCAACCACTAGTCAATATGGCTTCCCCCCCTCCCCTGCCTTTCCTTATCTTGTTGGTTCAATGGTTAGGCCCACTTGTAGTCCAAATCCATTCACTATGGAGAAGCAGCATGGCTCAGTGGAAAGAGCACGGGCTTTGGAGTCAGAGGTCATGGGTTCAAATCCCAGCTCCACCAGTTGCCAGTTGTGTGACTCTGGGCAAGTCACTTAACTTCTCAGTGCCTCAGTTACCTCATCTGTAAAATGGGGATTAAGACTGTGAGCCCCGCGTGGGACAGTCTGATCACCTTGTAACCTCCCCAGCACTTAGAACAGTGCTTTGCATATAGTAAGTGCTTAATAAAAGCTATCATTATTATTATTATTATTTCTCTATAGCTTTCCTTTTTCTCCACCAAATGACCGCATGCAGACTCACATACTGTCTTCTCATCTTCCTCTTTATTCCTTCTCTTTAGACTGAAGAGCTTTTATATGGCATTTGTTAAGCACTTACTATGTTGCAGATACTGTACTAAGCATTGGGGTAGACACAAGCTAATCAGGTTCTACCCCGTCCATGCCCCACTTAGGGCTCATAGTCTTAATCACAATTTTACAGGTGAGGTAACTGAGGCACGGAGAGGTGAAATGAGTTGCCCAAGGTCACAGCAGAAAAGTGGCAGACACGGAATTAGAACCCAGGTCCTTCTGACTCCCCAGCATGTGCTCTGTCTACTGGGCCACACTGCTTCTCAGTTTGTGCAAGACACTGAAATTAATCCTATTAGACATTAATGATGTCTACATCTTGCCTGAGAGAAATCCATCCCACCTTCTTAGCTTGTAGGGACAGGAAGGCGGTGGGGTTTGGTGATGCTTGATGTGATATTCCACCATAGCTGCCATGAAGAAAGAGCAGGCTGAATTTCCCTAGAGGAGGCAGGAGACAGCAGGGCTAGATCATAATGGGATGTGGAAGGGCAAACTGGTTGTTGCCCTTGTCTTGTCTTATGCTGTTGAATCATCTCCAACCCATAGCGACTCCATGGACACATCTCTTCCAATATGCCCCACCTCCATCTGTAAACATTCTGGTAGTGTATCCATAGAGTTTTCAAGGTAAAAATTTGGAAGTGGTTTACCAATGCCTTCTTCTGGGGAGTCAACTTGAATCTCCATCCTCGACTCTTTCCCGTGCTGCTGCTGCCCAGCAAGGGTGAGTTATGACTTGTAGCAGACTGCTTTCCACTTTCTAGCCACTGCCCAAGCTAGGAATGGAGTGGGCATGCCTCTGCTTGACTCTCTCTCCCATAGCCGGGAACGGTAGAGTACTGGAAACTCTTCAGATGCGATCCTGAGAGGGGTCTGTTGGCCTTAATTTGATGCTAATATTTCATTATCGGCTGAATGTGGTCACACTGCTGGGCGTTGTTAGGCATGTATCTCTCCTGAGATGTATCTGACCTGAGAATGAAGGAAACTCAGGCTGAGTGAAGTGATTGTCCAGATGCTCCTCATACTTGCAGGATATCTGATGGTGCAGTCTTGTGTTGAAAGATAGATGGGGGAAATCTCAGCATTGGTCAGTATAGTAATAGTTGTGGTATTTGTTAAGCACTACTATGTGCCAAACACTGGGGTGGATACAGGAAAAGCAGGTCAGGCCCAGACCTTGACTCACACAGGCTCACAGGCTTGCTATGTGTACAAGTGGTTGGCATATGGGGTCTATAGGTAGGTTTCCTCACCCAATCACCTGACCTTAGTGAGGAAGCCACTGACTCAGGCTGGGCAAACTCTTGGACTGCCAAGGCTTGGGGGCACGGCTCGAGGGGCAGATGCCTCTTTCCCACTCCACTCAGACCTCCTTCTCAGAGGAAGGGGTGTGAAGTGTGGCAGCCGCAGCAGAGAACTGGCACGCTCATGATGAGTCTGGAGGAAACAACAGGGGCTCACTGACTTCTCAGGTCTGAGGGCTTGCTGTTAGACCACTCTTTTACTGTATTTGTTAAGCACTTATTTTGTGCAAGGCACCGTACTAAGCTCTGGGGTAGATACAAGCTAATCAGATTGGATGTAACCCTGTCCCGCATGGGACTCACAGTCTTAACCCCCGTTTTATACAGATGAAGGAACTGAGGTACAGAAAAGTTAAGTGACTCGCCCGAGGTCACACAGCAGACAAGTGATGGAGCCGGGATCGGAACTCAGTCCTTCTGACTTCCATCCGTGCTCTGTCGGTGAGGTCACGCTGCTTCTGGCCACGGGTGGTGGTCAGATGCTCCCAGACTGTGGTGGTGGAATTGAGTCAGGCTGAGTGGGACCTGGTCGAGCCAGAGCAGATAGAGAGATGGGGTCATGTCCAGAGCCCAGGGATCAGACGAGGGTGGATCTGGGGACAGCCTGCAGTAAAGGGGAGAGTAGCCCACTATCAGCGGGAAACTAGGTTCTGGCCAAGGGAGGATGGGAGTTTGGAGCTCGGATAGGCTGACAGTGGTGGAGCCAGCAAAGCCAGGCAGAGGGGCCGGGGGCACTGGCTTGTGGGGGAAACAGACAGCTCATGGACAGGGACCTAGTTGGACTGTGCCAACCCAATTATCTTGTATCAACCCCAGCGCTTAGAAGAGTGCTTGGCACTTGGAAAGCGCTTAACAAATGCCACAATTATTATTATTCATGGTCCAGGCCTCCAGGACGCCAAGACACTAATGGGGTGAATGTCTGAATGACCGCCAGGCGAGGCCAACCTTTCAGGATGGAGTTTCTGCAATGCCTTCCAGGTTAGCTCCGATCCCTAACAAACAGCTGGTCCATGGGCTCTGAATGCCTGAGGCCACCACCCTGTTGGCAGCCTCCAACTTTGTCAGTCCTTTTCTATCTCCCAGGGCCAGCTGGAAACGGAGCTTAGAGGGGTTGAGGGGAGCAGAGCTGTGAAGTACGGTGATATTCAATTTCCCTTCTTCTTTAATAATAATAATAATAATGATGGCATTTATTAAGCACTTACTATGTGCAAAGCACTGTTCTAAGTGCTGGGGAAGTTACAAGGTGATCAGGTTGTCCCACGTGGGGCTCACAGTCTTAATCCCCATTTTACAGATGAGGTAACTGAGGCACAGAGAAGTGAAGTGACTTGCCCAAAGTCACACAGCTGACAAGTGGCGGAGCCGGGGTTTGAACCCATGACCTCTGACTCCAAAGTCCGGGCTCTTTCCACTGAACCACGCAGCTTCTTTCTCCTAAATGCCATAAATCGGGTGTCCGTCTAGAGACACCACATTATCCTGGAGTAGTTTTACTCTTTGAGGACCTCCTTGTTGTGGGGGGACTAACTTCTCCCTCACCACCTGGGGATTTTTGGTTTCTTTTTCAAACAGCACAGCGTCCTGCCTGTTACATCCTTCTCCTTCCACTCCAAAGCTCTTTGCAAGCATGTTTGTGTGCATGTGCGTATGCGTGTGTGCACGCGCACGCGGATGTGTGTCTTCTCCCACCCCGTCTTTTTTTTTTTCCCAGCTTACTTTTCAGTCAGTAACGCTCTCTCGGTCCCCTGCTCATTGATGAATGAGTTTCATTCATCTTTCTCTCGGTGGGAGTTGCGAGGAGCTGTGTGAATAGCTTAAAGACTACGCCTGCCCCCATTTTTCCTCTCCGCCATTCATTTCCATGGAGACGGGGAAAGGAGGGGGGCAACTGAGTGGGTGGTGGCGGGGGTCAGAGGTCAAGAGTGGTCACTTTTTGAGTTTAAAGCTTTGAATCCCACGAAGGATGGTGCATTGTAACCTTGAGTGACTCTCCAAGAACTCGACTGTCAAAGGATTCAAAGCAGAGCGAGGGAGAGGAGGAGCTGGAGAGAGATCAGAGAAAGAGAGCGGGGCATAAGTTCTGAGTGTCTCTGTCAAGATAGTGTTGGGTGACTTAATATAAGAGCAATTCATTTGTGTAACTTGCATAACATGGCGTGCAGTAGTCCTTGTCAAGAGTCTCTATGGAAATGGATCCCGCCGTCCCTCCTCTTTCCCCTTGTTCCCCACTAACCAATCCCAACCAACCCTGAATTAACCTGAAGAAACTATTTCTTCACTTCTAAAGGAGAAACAAGAAGAGCGAGTGGAACAGGGGTCGGAGAAATACATTTGTTCCTCCCTGGATGATTTCCAAATTGGAAAGCTTTTCTTTTTAAATTTGGATCTTAGTATCTAGTGTAGGTCATGGAGTGACATAAAATGACCAAGAACCATCATTCCTTCAAACTACAACCGTGGTTCAGCGTCTGACCTTAGTTCAAATCTTTGAGGACGCAAATAGAACTTAGATATTTAAAACTCTCTCTGCCTTGGTTTTTAATCAGCTCTTCCTGATTCCCAAAGGAAACGCCTAATAATAATAATAATAATGGCATTTATTAAGCGCTTACTATGTGCAAAGCACTGTTCTAAGCGCAGAGGTCAGTGCCCTGAGGAGATGCACTTGTCTGCTGTGAGACCTTGGGCAAAACATTTAATTTCTCTGTGCCTCATCTATAAAATGGGGATTAAGAATGTAAGCCCCATATGGGACACAGGCTGCATCCAATGTGATTATCTTGTATCTACCCCGGCACTTAGTACAGTGCCTGGCACATAATAAGCACTTAATACCATAAAAATAGATGCTTAGTAGGTAGTGCTATATTTTTTCCTCCTCTATTCTAGAAAGTAACCTCAAACTTAAAGGCCTCCTTGCCTCCTTGCAATGATTTCTGGGTCTCCTCAGTGCCCCGATTTAATAGAGAGTGCCTGGCTCTCTCTTATGACATCCCCAACCAAATTAGTAATCACCGAGTGACTACTGTATGCAGAGCACTGTACCAGGGGCTTGGATGAGAACGGTAGAACCAGTAGCTACAATCCCTGCCCTCAAGGATCTTGCAATCTAGCAGGGGAGATTGATGCTAGAATAAATTATTGAGACTGTGAGCCCCACGTGGGACAGGGACTGTGTCCAACCTGATTTGCTTGTACCTTCCCTAGAGCTTAGTACGGTCCCTGGTACACAGTAAGCACTTAACGAATACTGGAATTATTATTATTATTATTACAGGTAAGGGAAGCACCTTCTGGAAAGCTGGGAGAAAATTTAGAGCACGATCTGGACTCTGGACCATAAGCTTGTTATTGGCGGGAATGTATCTGCCAATTATGTGGCATTGTACTCTCCCAGATGCTTAGCACAGTGCTCTGCACATAGTAAGCACTCAATAAATACCACTGATTGACCAATTGACTCAAAAGTCTATTGAAAACAACAAACTTTCCTTCTAATTGTGAAGATGGTCACTTGATTTTACTGTGCACAGCACAAAGACTGAATGGGAAATGGTGATCAAGCTCATTGGCTGTTCTTAACCCTTTCTGCCTCTGGTGCACTTCAGTTCCATTCCCAAGAGAGCCTCCGGAATCCGTGTGGACATATTGGTAGGGAAAAGCGGAGAAGTGCTTTGAGATAAGTGCATTCTGAATTATCAGAGCCCAAGGGACCCTCTAATCCTCTGTCTTGGAAACTGACTCCATCGCTTAGCTTTTCTTTTTGACTGTATTAGTGACAAGTATGTTTCCCCAACCATGTTCATCTCACAGGCAGGAGAACTACAACCCCCTTCCTAATCCAGCTGATTCCATCCTGCCATCAGTGTGATGGGAGTCTATAAATTCCTAGACAAGGAGAGCTGAATAAAGATGGCCGGGCTTTCTTTTCAAGGCTCACTTAGAGAGGTAGAAGTCATTTGGCTTGCATTGCTAGTTGCTCACTGTGGGTTTTTTTTTTCCTATTGTGGAAGTTCCGTCTGGCGATCCAACACTATCCTGTGAAACGTCCTTTGTACTGGCCAGGGCAGAGCTGGATATAGGAAGGGGGTGGGATTTGAGAGTGAATAGACCTGGGTCTTGGATTGCCAAGAGCCAAAGAAAATGTCTGGAGATTCCATCAACTCTCCCTAGTTGCCAGAGCTGTTGAGAGGATTCTGGGCCCAAGAGATGTGTAAAGGGCATGTGAGTATTTGTGTGTATGTTTAAGCATAATAATGATAATAATAAGGATGGAATTTATTAAGTGCTTACTATGTACAAAGCACTGTTCTAAGCACTGGATAATAATGATGGTATTTGTTAAGTGCTTACTATGTGCAAAGCACTGTTCTAAGCGCTGGGGTAGATACAAGGTTATCAGGTTGGCCCGCATGGGGTTCACAGTCTTAGTCCCCATTTTACAGATGAGGTAACTGAGGCACAGAGAAGTTAAGTGACTTGCCCAAAGTCACACAGCTGACAAGTGGCAGAGGCGGGATTCAAACCCATGACCTCTGACTCCAAAGCCCGGGCTCTTTCCACTAAGCCAAGCTGCTTCTCTAACATAAGGGGGGTGGGGAAATTCCAGGGCCTTTGGCAATGCCACCTTACCTGAGAAGGAGCAAGGGCACAGATGGGCCAAGTCCTTGAAGCCCACTCCCCAAAATGAAGCCCAGAGCATGGAATTTCTGCTTCTCTTCTATTGCCTGAGCTATTTTTGGCTCGGTAAATGGGTTAGCCTAAGCCTTGAGCCTTGCGAAGAAGGAGAGCCTAATTACCAGTGATTGTTTGGGCAGAAAGCTGCTTAAAAGACCAGCTAGGGAGTGGGGGCAGGGAGGAGAAGCTTTCCAAGCCAGGGGTGGGAGTTTTGGGGTGGCGTGAGACCTGTCCACCCCACCTCCCCCAAAGAAGCCTGGAACGTGGGAATGGGAGAGTCTAGCTTTGCTGCTCTGGGCTCCCTGTGCCAGCCTCTCCACCACCCAATCAGTGGTATTTGTTGAGTGCTTATTGTGCGCAGAGCATATACTAAGTGCTTGGGAAAGGACAATATAAGAAACTTGCTAGAGGTGATTTCAGGGGCCCAGGAATGTTTCCTGAGGATGGGAAACAAGACTGGCAGTTCCTCTAGGCTGTAAGCTTGTTGTGGGCAGGGAATGTGTCTGTTTATTCTTATCGCGCTCACCAAGTGGCTCAGTGGAAAGAGCATGGGCTTTGGAGTCAGAGGTCATGGGTTCAAATCCCGGCTCCTCCAACTGTCAGCCATGTGACTAAATGCTATCATCCTTATCCTTTGGGCAAGTCACTTAACTTCTCCGGGCCTCAGTTGCCTCATCTGTAAAATGGGGATTAAAACTGTGAGCCCCCCGTGGGACAACCTGATCACCTTATAACCTCCCCAGCGCTTAGAACAGTGCTTTGCACATAGTAAGCGCTTAACAAATACCATCATTATTATTATTATTATATTTTACTCTCCCAAACAGTACAGTGCTCTGCACACTGTAAGTGCTCAATAAATAAGATTGACTGACTACTGAATACAGAGAGAGAAGCAGCATGGCTCAATGGAAAAAGCTTGGGCTGTGCAGTCAGAGGACACGGGTTCAAATCCCGGCTCTGCCAATTGTCAGCTGTGTGACTTTGGGCAAGTCACTTCACTTCTCTGGACCTCAGTTACCTCATCTGTAAAATAGGGATTGAGACTGTGAGCCCCCCAGGGGACAACCTGATCACCTTGTAACCTCCCCAGTGCTTAGAACAGTGCTTTGCACATAGTAAGCACTTAATAAATGCCAATATCATTATTATTATTACAGTGCTTGACACATAGTAAGTGCTTGACAAATACCACAATTAGTATTCTGTTGTTCTGATGACACCCAGTCTTTCTGCACTTGATTGGAAGAGTCCCATGTTGCTTTTGACTAGGTATGAGAAATATCTTTCTGGGCTAGTGGAGAGGAGAGATTCCTTGGCTATTCCTGCATTTCTAACCCTAATATCCACCCAAAATATATTTTTATATAAAGTAGTTACAATTGTGGTATCTGTTAAGCCCTTACTATGTGCTAAATGCTGAGGTAAATAAAGTGCAATCAAGTAAGAGAGACTCTCTGTCCCTCAAGGCTCTCACAGCCTAAGGGGCAGAGAGAACAGGTATTTAATCCCCATTTCACAGATGAGGAAACTGAGGCACAGAGTAGTTAAGTGATTTATCCAAAGTCAGTCAGTTAATCGTATGTACTAAACACTTGCTGCGGGCAGAGCATAGTACTAAGCTCTTGGAAAACTACAATATAACAATATAACAGACACATTCCCTGTCTACAATGAGCTTACAGTCTAGAGGTAAGGTCACACAGGAGGCAAGATGTAGAGTTGGGATTTAAACCCAGGATTCCTGACTCCCAGTCTTGTGATTTATCCACTAAGCCATGCCACTTCTCCAAAATAAAAGAATAGTTAGTATAAATGTACATTTTATACAAATCCCTTTCTGGGAATTACTTTCAGCTTCTTTCCTAGAAAGTCGTAGTGTTTGGTCAAACAACGCTCCAGACCAACAGCAGGTCAAGCAACATTCCAGAAGACGTTAGTAGCATCTGAAGGGTTTTTTTTTTTCTTTTTCTTTTTCTGTTTTTTGCTTTGATTAGGTCAATGATTTCTGGGCTCGCAAATGAAAAGAGCCTGGGAAATGGAATCCTTTTTCTTTTCTTGAAAATGCACAGCATGAGAAGTCCCTCTGCCAACTTCTTCCGTGTCCTTCTTTGATCCTGAGAGTGTGGAGATTCCCTGTCCCACTTGGGCTTGGCTGCTATGCCTAGCACCAGGATGGACCAGTGTTTAGTACAGTGCCTGGTACACAGTAAGCGCTTAACAAATACCATTAAAAAAAAAAAGGCCAGTGGATAGCCAAATTGATGCCATTGGAGACAGAGTTCTTAGAGCTATTGCTTGACCTGCTCCCTCCCCCAACATACAATCTACTCTTCATCATTCAGGGGCTGATTACAAGATTTGTGGAATATCCAGGCCGATTGCATCTCCTCCTCTTCCTTCAAGTTCAATCGGTAGCATTAATTGAGCTCTCACTGCATGCAGAGTACTGTACTAAGTGCTTGGGAGAGTACAATAAAATGGAGCTGGCAGACATTTTCTTCCATCTACCTACATGAAGAAGAGTGGAGCTTGTTTCATGTGCAGTGCTCTGGACTGTAAGCTCCTTATGGGTAGGGAATGCATCTACCAACTCTGTTGTATTGTTCTCTTCCAAATGCTCAGTACAGTGCTCTGAACATAGTAATCGCTCAAAAAATACAGTTGACTGATTGAGGTACTCTTGCTGGAAAAGGGGCTTTAATGCAAGAAACAGGGTTTGCCAAGGGCACCCAATGGCCTCTTCTCTCATCATACCTCTCCGCAGCTGCCAATTCTTAATGGGGGGAGGGGAGGCTCACACTCAATCCCCATTTTACAGATGAGGTAACTGAGGCACAAAGAAGTGAAGTGACTTGCCCAAAGTCACACAGCTGACAAATGGCAGAGCTGGGATTTGAACCCATGACTTCTGACTCCAAAGCCCGTGCTCTTTCCACTAAGCCATGCTGCTTCTCTGTTTCCTTCTGTGAGAAGGAGAAAGCAGGGAAGAGGGGACAGATTTGGTATGCCCCATAGGGATGGAGATTATATACCCTGGATTCTTCCACCAAGACCTCCACATAAACCCAATATGATCTCCAGATAAAAGCCCAGAATACAAAGTGAGTGAGAGAGAGTGAGCGAGTGAGTGAGAGTGTGAGTGTGAGTGTGAGTGTGTGTGCCTGCAAAGGGCAAGGAGAGGGGAGATGGACTTTTATTCAATGCAAAGCAAATTCCTAGCTAGCCAGAACAGAAGAAACCTTGTGTAATGCTTGGCACAGGACAGATCAACACTGGCACATCATTTAACCTATAACTGCGTGTTATGTTGTGTATCAAAACAGAAAGACCATTCTCTTTCTCGATGTCTGAAATCCTTCCAACGTTCCTGGGTCCCATCGAACCCTGCGGCAAAGAACTGGCCAGAGCTGATCTCCTCAGAGGCCAGACCCCCCGGTTCACTTCCCCATTGCTAGAAAAGTCAAGGGGACCAGAACCCGATTTTAGAAAATCACTGCCTTCTCCTTAGTAGGAACATCTGTCTCTAAGTAATCAATCAATCAACTGTACTTACTGAGCGCTTACTATGTGCAGAGCACTGTACTAAGGCCTAGGGAGAGCACAGTACAACAGAGTTAGCAGACACGTTCCTTACTCACAACAAGCATACAGCCCAGAGGACAGACTGGCTTTCAGCTGGTCAGCGTCCTGTCGGGTAGAGATACAGCATGGGACGCATATATGCCCAGTATTTCTATTTTCAGTGCCCAGCTTCCCTCTGCCACAACTCACGCAACTGAGTTCCGTGGCTCAGAAGTGGCACCTGTGTTCACAGGAAACAAAATGGCAACAAGTAGGTGGGGTTTCCATCTTGACAATCAACACAGCAAACCTATCTTGACATAGGAGAGACTTTTCTGGATACCTGCATGTTCCCTTTGCTGGTCTCAGGGACACTTGGTCTGATATATTCCCGGCTCCAGGTTAGGATCACTGGAAACAGGCCAGCAAGGGGAATCTCGAAGTCATTTTGCAAAGGTCGCTCTCAGTGCTGTGCTCTAGATACAAGGGCTACAAATACCTTTGAAGAAATTTACGTATGCTTTACGTACCTTATCATCTAGTGTCGTATTCATTTATTTATATTAATGTCTGTCTCCCTCTCTATGCTGTGAACTCTTCATGGGCTCTTCATGAACTCTCCCTGTATATATGTATATATGTTTTTACGTATTTATTACTCTATTTTACTTGTACATATTCTGTTTATTTTGTTCTGTTAATATGTTTTGTTTTGTTGTCTGTCTCCCCCTTCTAGACTGTGAGCCCACTGTTGGGTAGGGACCGTCTCTATATGTTGCCAACTTGTACTTCCCAAGCGCTTAGTACAGCGCTCTGCACACAGTAAGCACTCAATAAATACGATTGAATGAATGAATGAATGAATAGGCATATATTATACTCTCCCAAGTGCTTAGTACATTGCTCTGCACATTCTAAGTGATCAAGAAATACGATCGATTGATGGCATTTTCCATTTAAAAGGGTGTTATTCTGAAGGGTCTTGAACCGTAATTCTTTTTTTCCTTTGAGAAGCTGTTTGGTCAAGTGGAAAGCACACATGCCTGGGAGTCAGAAGAACTGGGTTCTAATTCCAGCTCTGCCACTTGCCTGCTGTGTGACGTTAGGCAAGTCACTTAACTTCTCTGTGTTTTGCTTCCCTCATCTGTAAAATGGGGATTCAATACCTGTTCAGGGACTTTATCAAACCTAATGATCTTGTATCTACCTCAGTGCTTAATACAGTGTTAGACACAGAGTAAGTGCTTATCAAAACCCACAATTATTATCTATCCTACTGTAGCCATTCAGAGATAATAATAATAATAATAATAATAATAATAATAATGACATTTATTAAATGCTTAATATGTGCAAAGCACTGTTCTAAGCTCTGGGTGGGGGGGGGTTACAAGGTGATCAGGTTGTCCCCACAATCTTCATCCCCATTTTACAGATGAGGTAACTGAGGCATAGAGAAGTTAAGTGACTTGCCCAAAGTCACACAGCTGACAGTTGGTGGAGCTGGGATTTGAACCCATGACATCTGACTCCAAAGCCCGGTCTCTCTCCACTGAGCCACCAATTTGGAGAGAGGGATGCTTAGTTGATCCGATATGCCTAGAAATTCATCAACCCTTCCTGCTAAGATCATCTACATATCTGAAGGCAGCCATTAATGCCTCAAACTCAATGATCTCGGAGACTCTGTTTGGATGAAATAAGCATCCATGGACTTGCCTAGTTGTGTGGATGTAGCCATGGCAATCAAAAATAATCTGGTGAAACTGTGGATAAAGTGGTTGGAATGATTTCCCAGGGTTGTCAAAGATTATGCACACCTTGTTTGATTATATGATTCTCTTCTCCAACTAAGCCCTCTTTTCCTACTCCCTTCTGCATCATCCTTGCACCCTTTATTCACCTCACCCTCATCCCCACATAACTTTGGCAAATACCTGTAATTTATTTATAAATATACATTTGTATACTATATATAAATATATTGCTAGATATATTAATGCCAGTTTCCCCCTCTAGACTCTATTCTCCTTGTGGGCAGGGAGCATGTCTACCAATTCTGTTACATGGTAACTTTCCAAGTGCTTAGTATAGTGCACTGCATGCAGTAAGAGTTCAATAAATATGACTGATTAATTGATCTTCTTGCTATCTATAGTTTATTTTAGTCCCTGTCACCCCACTAAATGGTAAGCTGGGGAGGGCAGGGATCAGTTCTATTTATTTTATTAGATTCTCCGTGAAGTTTAGTACAGTATTCTGCACACAAGCTCTCAATACATGCTGTTGATTGGCGGCAAATGGAATTTGAAAATAGCCAGAAGTAGAAATGGAGTTTAACCTCTATCTAAGTATTACTGTTAACCTTTTTAATCCCAAGAAAAGGTTCCCTCTGGGACTAGTTCCCTGTTGGATGCAGGTTTTGGTCGAGTTTCTTATTTAATCAGCTCTGTTCCTCCCGGTCCTTGCTCTCGGCTTTTAGTTTTTCCTGTTGCTTTGAATCTTTTCCCTTCATCCCCATCCTTCAAGAAAAAAATCAATTACTAATCAACGGCTCTGCGAGGACTAACCTAAAGCTAATTAAAGGAGGCAGTTCTGCAACGAAACCACAGAGCATTACAATCGTCATAGCTTCTCCAGGTGCCGTGAAGAGCCTTGAATGCCTGTTCACGTTAACTGGCCGGTGGTCTCACTCACTCAATCCCCTCGCCTGCCCCGTTGGGGAATGTCATAGGACGCCTTGCTCACCATAAATAAAGGCAATTGGTCCCTTGTTCAATCAACCATATTTATTGAGTGCTCGCTGTGTGCGGAGCACAGTACTAAGTGCTTGGGAGAGTACAATATAATACAGTTGGTAGACATATTCCCTGCCCATAGTGAGCTCACAGTCTGGAGCGAGAGACAGACATTGAAATAAATAAATAAATTATGGATATGTACATATATCTGTAGGGCTGATGTGGGTGGTGAATGAGGATGATGACGATGGCATTTGTTAAGCGCTTACTATGTGCAAAGCACTGTTCTAAGCGTTGGGGGGGATACAAGGTGATCAGGTTGTCCCATGTGAGGTTCACAGTCTTCATCCCCATTTTACAGATGAGGTAACTGAGGCCCAGAGAAGTTAAGTAACTTGCCCAAAGTCACACAGCTGACAAATGGCGGAGCCGGGATTTGAACCTGTGACCTCTGACTCCCAAGCCCAAGCTCTTTCCATTGAGTCACACTGGTGAATGAGAGAAGCAGCATGGCTTAGAGGAAAGAGCATGGGCTTGGGAGTCAGAGGTCACGGGTTCTAATCCCAGCTCTGCCACTTGTCAGCTGTGTGACTTTGGGCAAGTCCCTTAACTTCTCTGGGCCTCAGTTCCCTCATCTGTAAAATGGGGATTAAGACTGTGAACACCACGTGGGACAACCTGATCACCTTGTATCTACCCCAGCGCTTAGAACAGTGCTTGGCACATAGTAAGTGCCTAACAAATACCACAATTATTATTATTATTGTTATTCAGGGAACAAATCAGGGAGATTCAATCCCTCATTTTTCCAGTCAGATTCCACCTCTTGTTTTGGTGGGGAGAGCAGGGCTGGTGCATTCAGTCTCCCTTCATCTCTCCCTCTCTAGATCTTAAGCTCCTTTGAGAGCTGGGTTCACATCTTCTAACTCTATTGTTCTTTCCCAAATAGTTGGTCCATTTCTCCTCACATAGTAGGTGCTCAGTCAAACCATTAATTGATTTTCATACACTTGTCTCGAATTGCTAATTCCCCTCTTTACCCTGTGATG
The DNA here is from genome assembly GCF_015852505.1 of Tachyglossus aculeatus. NCBI lineage: Eukaryota > Metazoa > Chordata > Mammalia > Monotremata > Tachyglossidae > Tachyglossus > Tachyglossus aculeatus. Next base: position 48,266,884 of record NC_052075.1, on the reverse strand, counting down.
GATTTGCTTGTACACTTTTTTTAATGACATTTATTAAGCGCTTACTATGTGCAAAGCACTGTTCTAAGCGCCAGAGAGGTTACAAGGTGATCAGATTGTCCCGCGGGGGGCTAACAGTCTTTATCCCCATTTTACAGATGAGGGAACTGAGGCCCAGAGAAGTGAAGTGACTTGCCCAAAGTCACACAGCTAAGTGGCAGAGCTGGGATTTGAACCCACGACCTCTGATGCCAAAGCTCGGGCTTTTTCCACTGAGTCACGCTGCTTCTCTGCACCTGCTGCACTTGTTCTCCTAACACACGCCGAAGAAGAGCAGATGCAGAACTGGGGTTGTGGAAAGGGCTGGAGCACTGAGAAGCAGCGTGGCTCAATGGAAAGAGCTCGGGCTCTGGAGTCAGACGTCATGGGTTCAAATCCCGGTTCCGCCACTTGTCAGCTGTGTGACTTTGGTCATGAAGGTCATGCCATTCCACTCACCCTGTCTTGTTCCCACTGGGGCACAGAATGCAATGATAAAATAGTGGTACTTGTTAAGTGTGTCTGACAAGCACTGTACTAAGCGCTGAGGTAGATGCAAGATATGAGGTCACACAGAGCCCCTGTTTTACACTGGGTTCCCAATTGAATAAGAGGGAGAACAGATACTGAATCCTCATTTTACAGATGCGGAAACAGGCTCAGAGAAGTGAAATGACTTGCCCAAGGTCACCCAGCAGGCGAGGGGCAGAGCCGGCATTAGAGTCCAAGTCCTCCAACTCCCAGGCCTGTGCCTATTCTGATATACCATGATTTCTTTGGGTGACCTTAACTATTAGTTTTGGTGTCGACAACAGGCAGCAGTCATGAATGAGTTGGCTTCTAATCTACCCTTCGTGCTTGCCTCTATCCCTGATGACACGTTGGAACGGCAAACTCTGCGGGGGTTTCAGTTACCTCAAATCCTGTCTCCTGGAGCCTGGATGGGGTCCAGAACAACAAGCAAAAATTGCAAAAAAAAAAAAGACCGTGCAGCCCCAGTGACCCCCTTCCATGCTTTCTGCCTGTTTCCCCTGCTCCCCCTGGATTTGCTGTTAAATATTTCAGTACCCCAGGCAGGTTGCCAGCAGCATAATCGTGAACCCTCTACTGAGAACCCTGTGAAATTTCACCAGTCTGATGGGATTCCTCCCTTGTCCCCTCAACAACCGAGAAAACGGAAGCTTAGAGTCAAGCTAAACGACATCAAAAATATTAATGCATCTTATAGTAATAATAATGACATTTATTAAGTGCTTACTATTTGCAAAGCACTGTTCTAAGTGCTGGGGAGGTTACAAGGTGATCAGGTTGTCCCACAGCAGGCTCACAGTCTTAATCCTCATTTTACAGATGAGGGAACTGAGGCACAGAGAAGTTAAGTGACTTGCCCAAAGACACGGAGCCGGCACTTGAACCCATGACCTCTGACTCCAAAGCCCGTGCTCTTTCCATTGAGCCATGAGTCTTTTGGACTCTCTTTATCCAACCTGAAAAAAGGCTATAGAGTCTAGAGGAGAGAGCACGAGTCCGGGAGACAAGAGATTTTATATCCAGCAAATAATAAAATCTTGGATCTAGGTGGATTCTGTGGGACTCTAATAATGATTACTGTGGTACTTGTTAAGTACTTACTATGTGCCAAGCACTGTTCTAAGCAGTGGGGTAGATACAAGTTAAGCAGGTTGAGCACATTTCCTGTCCCACGTGGGGCTCACACTCTTAATCCCCATTTTACAGATGAGGTAACTGAGGACCAGAGAAGTGAAGTGTCTTGACCAAGGTCACACAGCAGACGTATGGCAGATGTGGGATTAGAACCCAGGACCTTCTGATTCACAGGCCCCTGCTCTATCCACTCACTGAACTATGCTGCTTCTCCTATAAGACTGAGAAAAATCAACCCAATTAGATTGAACGCAAAGGGATTCTAGTAATATTCCGCTACCCACTCTCTTCTGCCCCTCTGGGTGCTTTCTGTGAGACTGAATAATAACGGGGTACCAGGATTTGTACTATAATAATGCCATATCTTGCTTTGTACAACTCTTCTGACACTGGAAAGCAAACCATTACCTCCTCAACTTTCTCTTCAGTCTCAGCGGCCCCAGTCCTTGCCTCTGTTTGGAAGGCTAGGGCCAAAGATAATCTTCAGGCCAAGAAAATTAGCATGAGTCTTGCTCAGATTTCCAGTCCAATTCTTATTGCGTCCCATGGCAGTAGGTTGCAAGAATATAAGTATCCATGTGGTGCAAATGTACTGAGTTTCCTCCAAATGAAAATATTCAGAAACCGCAGCTGAACGGCCACATAAAGGAAAGGCACAGATGATTGAATTGCTTTCAGCCTCTCCGACTTGATTTTTCTTTGACTTGTTGCCTGACTTCCCTTCAGCCAGCCCTGGGCAATGGGCAGATGTGTGTTTTTGGAGACTCTCTTACCCCACCTGGACCCAATTATCTCTTCTTGGCTCTCCTTTTGGTCCTGTCTAGCAGCTTCTCATCACCCTTGAGGTGTGGGCTCGCTCCATATTGGGTCCACTGAGAAACAGGCAACACAGCCAACTCTTGGAAATTGGCCTCAATGACACAATGCTTTAACTGTAGTAGCAGAGGAAGAGAAGCATCATGGAATGGCTTTTTGTGAGATACTTCATGCAGGGGTGCAAAAGTATCTAATAAAACTAGCGTGCTTAAGCCTGCTTTATGGTCATCTGAAGGAGAGAATAATAAAGATAATAATGATTTGTTAAGCACTTACTATATACCAAACACTGTACTAAACACTGGGGTAGATACAAGATAATCAGGTCCTATATGGGGCTGATATTCTAAGAAAGAGGGAGAAAGAGTATTGACTCCATTTTGCATGTGAGGGAACCGAGGCACAGAGAAGTGAAGTGACTTGCCCAGGGTCACACAGCAGACAAGTGTCAGAGGCAGGATTGGAACCCAGGTCCACTTCACAGGCCCGTGCTCTGTCCACTAGGTCGCATCCAGAATCCCAGCCCCAGCTTGAGACAGTTCTTCCTTTTCCCCTTTCCTCCTCTTCCTTTTCCTCCCACCCCGACTTTACTTCCAGGCAAGAAAGATGTTCTGCCTTTGCTCCCAGGTAACATATAGTAAGATATCCCCCTCTAGACTCTAAGCTCACTGTGGGCAGGGATCATGTCTACCAACTCTGTCTCCCAAGTGCTCAGTATAGTGTTCTGCACACAGTAAGTGCTCAATAAATACCACTGAAGGATTGATGAAAGAGGACTGCCATCATCTTAATACCAGATCTGCCTTTTCTAACCTCATTCAGCTCCAGGAAATGATTCCAAAAACAAGACATACCTTCACATCACGAGCCTATCATGGATGGAAAAACAAAAAACCCACCAAAATCCATTTACACAGGACGTTTGTTTGGGTTGATTTAATTTTCTCTCTTCGATTTCCGCCCGGTCTCCTGGTGCTCCTAGGCTTTTCATCTGGAGCCGGGAGGCAATTTTCAAGAAAAATAAACAGGGCCCCACACGTCATTGTGAAGATTAATAGAGGGCAAGGGTGAAAAGGGCACAGGCTCTGAACCTCTGTATGTTTCCAGCTGCATTACATATGCAGGAGGAAGGGACTGGGGAGGGTGTCATGGCTCAATTAAATCATCGTTCTCGGAAGCACTGAGCGTCGGCCAGGTTGTGCTTTCGCTGATGTCGTTTTCTTTAAACCTGGGTTTGACAGTCGATCCAGAATACAGCCTGGGTTGTAACAGCCCTGCCTGGTGGCCAATGGAAAAGGAGGTGCCATTTAATATGGGGGGGGGGGAGGTTTGGCCCAGGGGGATGGATCTTTACCCCGATTGGACAGTACAATAATAATAATAATAATAATAACAATGGCATTTATTAAGCACTTACTATGTGTAAAGCACTGTTCTAAGCACTGGGGGGATACAAGGTGATCAGGTTGTTCCATGGGGGGCTCACAGTCTCAATCCCCATTTTACAGATGAGGTAACTGAGGCACAGAGAAGTTAAGTGACTTGCCCAAGGTCACACAGCTGACAATTGGCGGAGCCGGAATTTGAACCCATGACTACTGACTCCAAAGCCCATGCTCTTTCCACTGAGCCGCACTGCTTCTCTAATTCATTCATTCAGTCATATTTATTGAACGCTTACTGTGTGCAGAGCACTGTACTAAGTGATTGGGAAGTACAAGTTGGCAACATATAGAGATGGTCCCTACCCAACAGCGGGCTCACAGTCTAGAAGAAGAAGTCTCCAATGCCCATTGGGGGTTGGGGGAAGGCCCGTTGGAGGAGCTGCAATTTTAAAAAGGCTTTGAAGGTGGGGAGAGTGATGGTGTGTTGTACATTAAGGGGGAGGGGATCCCAGGTCAGAGTCAAGACGTGGGCAAGGGATCCGTGGAGAGATAGGTGAGATCAAGGTGCAGTCGGTTGGCGTTAGAGGAGAGAAGTGTGCGGGCTGGATCATAGTAAGAAATCAGTGAGGTAACATGATAGGGAGAGGTGATTGAGTGCTTTAAAGCCAACACCACATTAGGGCCATAGTTCTCCCCAACTTCAAAGTCCTCCTAAAAACCTCACCTCATATAGGAAGCCTTCTCGGATTAATTGACAACAGCCTACTTCCATCCACCAAACAGCCATCTTCAACGTATGTGCATTTTATCCCTACTCTCAGCACTTACGTATGTTGGACTTTTTATTCCCGTGCTCAATAATTTAGCCATTTCGTTCTGGCATGCTTACACTTGTGCCCTTTCTATCCTTGCTCTTCATCTTCCTCTCAGTAGTCATAAATCATTTTCATCAGTCTCCCTCATTATGTTGTTAGTTCCTCGAGGGTGGAGAACAGGTGTCTTGCTTCTGGGCACTCAATGCAGTGTTTCGCCACTCAGTGGTGCTCACTGATGGATAGATTGGCAGGGGATGCTGGATTCCTGGCTTTCTGTTGGGACAAATAAGATGGTTGCTCTTTGGGAAATTGGGGAAAAGGTGAGCCAAGTTGAATTTCCTCTCTCCATCTCCAGGGGATCCTCCAGCTTGGAATTAAGGTCGGGTTGTTGGGTGACCTGGGTTGGGTAAGCAGTTGCAGTGTGTCCTTCCCCTCCTCTCATCCCCTCTCCTCACTTAACTTCTCTGTGCCTCAGTTCCCTCTTCTGTAAAATGGGGATGAAGACTGTGAGCCCCCCGTGGGACAACCTGATCACCTTGTAACCTCCCCAGCGCTTAAAACAATGCTTTGCACCTAGTAAGCACTTAATAAATGCCATCATCATCTTCATCCTTCCCCAACCCTCTTGGAGCTACTAGCCATCAGCCATGCAAATAGCAGAAGCCAAAGAAACTTTATTCTACAGCCTGACTATTCATTCATTCATTCATTCATTCAATCGTATTTATTGAGTGCTTACTGTGTGCAGAGCACTGTACTAAGCGCTTGGGAAGTACAAGTTGGCAACATATAGAGATGGTCCCTACCCAACAGCGGGCTCACAGTCTAGAAGGGGGAGACAGACAACAAAACAAAACATATTAACAAAATAAAATAAATAGAATAAATATGTACAAGTAAAATAAATACAGTAATAAATACGTACAAACATATATACATATATACAGGTGCTGTGGGGAGGGGAAGGAGGTAAGGTGCAGGGGATGGGGACGGGGAGGAGGGGGAGAAGAAGGAGGGGGTTCAGTCTAACCCCAGCTCCACCACCTGCTTGGGTCAAATCACTTAACTTCTCTATGCCTCAGTTTTCTAATCTGTAAAAAGGGGATTATATACCTCTTCTCCCTCCCCCTTGGACTGTGAGCCCCATGTGGGACAGGGACTGGTTATCTTGAATCTACCCCAATGCTTAGGACAGGGCTTGGCACATAATTAAGTGCTTAATGAATATTATTATTATTATTATTATCCCCCTCGCCCCCCTCTCCATCCCCCCGTCTTACCTCCTTCCCTTCCCCACAGCACCTGTATATATGTATATATGTTTGTACATATGTATTACTATATTTATTTATTTTACTTGTACATATCTATTCTATTTATTTTATTTTGTTAATATGTTTTGTTTTGTTCTCTGTCTCCCCCTTCTAGACTGCGAGCCCACTGTTGGGTAGGGACTGTCTCTATATGTTGCCAACTTGTACTTCCCAAGTGCTTAGTACAGTGCTCTGCACACAGTAAACGCTCAATAAATATGATTGATTGATTGATTGATTGATTGATTACAGCATTCCTCCCACAGTGCTCCCAATAAATACTGTTGAATGAATAAATGAATGCTCCTAGAGAGCTATGGAATTTAATGGGAAGAAAAACATCTTGGAGTCGAATGTCAGGAAGGAATAAGGTGCTTCTAAAACAAACTGTGTAAACTGAAAACGTGATTGGACCAGTGCATTATATTTATGCCTGAACTAAGCACTAGAGCTGACTGTGTCCAGTAGGTCTGCATTTCAGGCTCGATGAGTGAAGGCCAGGGCCTAAGACTGACCAATTATTCTTACTTATTTACTCAGATGGCATACCACTGGACATGCTAATTGGGCATCTTGCACATCTGATCTTTATATTATGGGGAAGGGAGGGGACAACTTGAATAATTTCAGTGTCCCCAAACTTGAGCCTCTTGGATGCCTTTCAGTGCTGCTTCTTGGGTCCTCTCCCTAAGCGTTCTGCAGGGCTGAGCATGCAGTTACTCAGTAATGATTAATAACGATGATAACTGTGGTATTTTTTAAGCGCTTACAATGTTCCAGGCACTGTACTAAGAGCTAGGGTGGATAGAAGCAAATCAGGATGGACACGGTCCCTGCCCCTCAGGGGACTCAGAGTCTTAATCCCTGTTTTACAGATGAGGGAACTGAGGCACAGAGAAGTGAAATGATTCACCCAAGGACACAGAGTAGACGAGAGGAGGAGCCACGATTAGAACCGAGGTCCTTCGGACTCCTAGGCTTGTGCTGTATCCACTAGGCCATGCTGCTTCTCTTCCACAAGGGAGGGCAGCTACAGATGTGCCCAGTAAGGCAAGAGGCTTCCAGGGATGTTGAGCATCTATGGCCCTGAAAGATCTGCTGTCCACATTCGCCCTGTTTTCCTTTTAACATTTAAGCAGGGTGGCTTAATGGTTAGAGCACAGGCCTGGACTTCAGAAGGCCCAGGGGTTTTAATCCCAGCTCTGCTACTTGTCTGCTGTGAAACCTTTGGTAAATCACTTCGGTAAATCGGTACACCAGTTGCCTAATCTGTAAAAAGGAGATTAAGACTATGAGCCCCATGTAGTTTACAATTATTATTATTTCTATTATTATTGTTGTTATTTCTGGGCTTTGGCCCTGGCTTTTTACTGCTTAAGACTTCTTGGCTAAAGTCCCCCAGTTCAAGCTTTCCATACTGAACCACTCCAGGCTTCAACTTTGAGGCTGCTTGGAAGCATCTTGAATCCTGAGCTGTTTGGGAGTAACTCTAACAACAGGCCTCTGGGGGATCAGTGCGTTCAGGTTTGGGCATATTTCTGCATTTACTTAACAATGAAACGAAACTGTGGATGCAGGAATTTAGCGCTGAAACTCCAAATACCCTCTTAAAAAATCATGCTCTTTGAGGTTGCTTCTCTTAGGGCATGTGAGAATAATGGACCCTTAAATGTCTAGAGCATCTTTTTTCCCAAGGGTTTTAAGTTCTTCACTTGAATTCCCTTATTAAGTTGTTGACTGTCCTTTTGGAAGAGAGAGATGGAGCTAAGGCCACTCTTCTTTATAGTGCTCAATAAATATGGTTAATTAATTGATTGACTGCTAGGGTGATCAGAGAGAGGTTAAGGAAGCAGCATGGCCTAATGGATAGAGTATGGGCAGGAGAGTCAGAAGGGCCTGGTTCTAATCCCTGTACCACCACTTGTCTGCTGCGTGACCTTGGGCAAGTCACTTAGCTTCTCTGTACCTCAGTTCCCTCAATTGTAAAATGGGGATTAAGACTGTGAACCCCTTTCCCCACTCCCTTCTGCATAACCCTGACTTGCTTCCTTTACTCATCACCCCCAACCCAGCCCCACAGCACTTAAGCATGGCTCAGTGGAAAGAGCATGGACTTTGGAGTCAGAGGTCATGGGTTCGAATTCCGATTCCACCACATGTCTGCTGTGTGACCTTGGGCAAGTCACTTAACTTCTCTGAGCCTCAGTTAATTCATCTGTAAAATGGGGATTAAGACTGTGAGCCCCACATGGGACAACTTGATCACCTTGTATCCCCCCAGTGCTTAGAACAGTGCTCTGCACATAGTAAGCACTTAACAAATGCCATTATTATTATTATTATTATAAAAATATCCATAATTTATGTATTTATTCATATTAATCTCTGTCTCCCTCTCTAGCCTGTAAACTCACTGTAGGCAGGAAATGTGTCTATTATATTGTTGTGTTGTACTCCCCCAAGCACTTAGTACAGTTCTTGGTACACGGAAAGCACTTAATAAATAGGATTGATTGATTGGTGAGGCACAGGTGGAGGAAACTTAGAAAAGATAATAATAATAATAATGTTGGTATTTGTTAAGCACCTACTATGTGCCAAGCACTGTTCTAAGCTCTGGAGAGGATACAAGGTGATCAGGTTGTCCCTCGTGGGGCTCACAGTCTTAATCCCCATTTTACAGATGAGGTAACTTAGGCACAGAGAAGTTAAGTGACTTGCCCAAAGTCACACAGCTGACAAGTGGCGGAGCCGGGATTAGAACCCACGACCTCTGGCTCCCAAGCCCAAGCTCTTTCCACTGAGCCACGCTGCTTCTCTGATGAGCTATGTCTCCCTGTCTAGACTGTAAGCTCGTTGTGGACAGGGAGTGGGTCTGTTATATTGTTCTATTGTACTCTCCCAAATGCTTAGTACAATGCTCTGTACACTGTAAAGACTGAATAAATATGACCGACTGACTGACTGACTGCGACTGAAGCTTCCGGCTCCAAAACACCGGCGAAACGCATCCTTGAGGGAGCCCATCAGTCCCCTTCCACCTCACGCTGCCTGATGCCATATTTTTTTGTCCTTTTGTCAGAATGCAGCCGCAGCCCCAACAGCGTCGCAAACTTGCAGCTGTCTTCTTGGCCTTCGTTTTCATTCTGGCAGCTGTGGGAACTACTGAAGCTGGCAAAAAGGAGAAGCCAGGTAAGACTGGTAGGAGCCTGGAATCGTGCAGACCAAATAGCTCTGGGGGAGTGTCTCCATTCAACTCCCCTGAGCTTTAGGGGTGAGGGTGTGGGGGGGTGCAAGATACCATGCGATCAAAGGTAGGAATCTGTTCCTTTTTGAAAAACAGAGGGTGGGCCTAGATTCATTCATTTAATCATATTTATGGAGCACTTACTGTATGCAGAGCACTGTAAATAATAATAATAATGATGGCATTTATTAAGCGCTTACTATGTGCAAAGCACTGTTCTAAGCGCTGGGGAGGTTACAAGGTGATCAGGTTGTCCCACGGGGGGCTCACAGTCTTCATCCCCATTTTACAGATGAGGGAACTGAGGCCCAGAGAAGTGAATTGACTTGCCCAAAGTCACACAGCTGACAGTTGGCTGGGCCGGGATTTGAACCCATGACCTCTGAGTCCAAAGCCCAGGCTCTTTCCACTGAGCCACGCTGCTTCTCTAAGTGCTTGGGAAGTACAAATCGGCAACATAGAGAGATGGTCCCTACCCAACAACGGGCTCACAGTCTAGATGGAGGCAGGGGGATGGACTAGATGACCTTTCAAGGATTTGGAGCCCAGAGCATTGTGAGGGAGAGGGTGCACCACAGGCGAAAGCAGCTCTATTATTGGTACAGGGGATAGGATGCTTCCTTGTCATATATGAGGTAGTCAGATGCCCTGAGGTAGGAGGGTACCACCTGGGGTGGGGCAGGGGGTGGAAAGAGGGCGAGAAGGGCACTCTCATCCCCAGGGCTGGAAGTGGTGGGGTCTCACTGCCTCTCCTCAGTGACATTGCATCCGATTTTGTCTCAGGGGGGCACTCTCTTCTGATAAAAAACTCATCATCATCATCATCATCATCAATCGTATTTATTGAGAGCTTACTATGTGCAGAGCACTGTACTAAGCGCTTGGGAAGTACAAATTGGCAACATATAGAGACAGTCCCTACCCAACATTGGGCTCACAGTCTAAAAGGGGGAGACAGAGAACAAAACCAAACATACTAACAAAATAAAATAGAGTAGATATGTACAAGTAAAATAAATAAATAAATAGAGTAATAAATATGTACAAACATATATACATATATACAGGTGCATACTCTCTGAGCTCTCTGAGACTAGATCAGAACTCTCTTCTGATCAAGGGCCAGACCTGTTGTTGCAGTTGTGGGGAGAAAGAAGCCCATGATTGTCATAGGGGTGTTGTCATAACTTCCAGCCTTCTCCTTTGACCCCTCAACCGATGGGAGGGAAGTTTTCTGGGTGTGTTGTGCCTCTTCCCTGTCTCTGACTGCCATCTGCCCTCTCTCTCACCTCCTCCTTCCTCACCTTCCTCCCCCAGCTACCTGGAGCTCGTCTTCAGCCCACCTCCCATTGCCCACCCACTCAGCCTAAGAAGGAAGTGGGTCAGTGGGTCTTCTGGGAATGTTGGTGAGGGCAAGTTTTGACTCATTTTCTTCTACCCTGTACAAGGAGAGGTGAGACTCAGAGCCCTGGGCCAGATTCTGGGGCCCAGAAGGACTCTTAGTAGTTGAGTCTTCCAATTCACAATTCACTATTCAATTCCCATCCACCATTTTACCCTGCAATTCACTGGTATTAGTCACTAGATAATCATGTTTACCATGAAGGGAAGAGCCTGGACCTGGGCTCAGAGGACAATTGGTTCTAATTCCAGCTCTACCACTTGCTTGCTATGAGACCTCGGGTCAGTCAATAATAATAATAATAATGTTGGTATTTGTTAAGCACTTACTATGTGTCAAGCACTGTTCTAAGCACTGGGGGGGATACAAGGTAATCAAGGTTGTCCCACGTGGGGCTCACAGTCTTAATCCCCATTTTACAGATGAGAGAACTGAGGCACAGAGAAGTTAAGTGACTTGCCCGAAGTCACATAGCTGACAAATGGTGGAGCCGGGATTAGAATCCATGACCTCTGACTCCAAGTAATAATAATAATAAGCATAATGGCATTTATTACGTGCTTACTATGTGCAAAGCACTGTTCTAAGTGCTGGGGAGGTTACAAGGTGATCAGGTTGTCCTACAGAGGGCTCACAGTCTTAATCCCCATTTTACAGATGAGAGAACTGAGGCACAGAGAAGTTAAGTGACTTGCCCAAAGTCACACAGCTGACAAGTGGCGGAGCCGGATTTTGAACCCATGACCTCTGACTCCAAAGCCCGGGCTCTTTCCACTGAGCCACGCTGCTTCCACTTAACTTCTCTGGATGTCAGTGTGTTATTTTGAACTCTCCCAAGCTCTTAGTATAGTTCTCTTGACACAGTAAGAGCTCAGTAAATATGACTGATTGATTCCCTCACCTCAGAACAGGGATTTAGTACCTGTTCTTCATACTTAGACCATAATCCCCATTTGGGACCTGTTTATCTGGTATCTACACCAGTAAACACTGGTGTCTACTATGTTTGGCACATAGTGAGCTTGAAACCAGTACCATAATATGATTATTATTATTTTTTTTGTCAACCAAGCAAGGAAGGTTGCTCACACTTGGGTATCTGAAGCCCAATCAATCACTGGCATTTATTGACTACTTACTTTGTGCAGAACACTGTACTAAGCGCTTGGGAAAATACAATATAACAGAATTAGCCATTCCCAGCCTATAATGAGCTTGGAAAGGAGACTCTCTAGTTCACTCCCCAAGGGAATTCGCCCTCCCTTTTCCTTCAGAAATGCTGCCATAGATGAAAGACGAAAAGACGAAAGATAATAATATAATAATAATGACATTTTTATTAAGCACTTACTATGTGTAAAACACTGTTTCAAGTGCTGGAGAGGTTACAAGGTGATCAGGTTGTCCCACGGGGGGCTCACAGTCTTCATCCCCATTTTACAGATGAGGGAACTGAGGCACAGAGCGTGAAGTGGATTGCCCAAAGTCACACAGCTGACAATTGGCAGAGCTGGGATTTGAACCCATGACCTCCGACTCCGAAGCCCGGGCTCTTTTCCACTGAGCCACGCTGCTTCTCTGAAGATGAAACACCCATCCTAACCATCAGTAAAAACTTGTCCTAACCATCAGAGAACATCTGCCCTAATCTTCATTGTCCTTGGTCACTTCTGGAGCAGGGTCATCCTGGGAATTATTCTTCAGGCTGGAAGGATGAGGGGATGCTGAGAGTCCAGGATCTTAGGGCCGCTCAGTGGGCCTTGAACGTTTTAAAGACCACGACAATCCTCTGGGAATTCCAGGGCATTGCGGACAGGGCTTTCCCTCATGTCTCCGACCCCTCTCATCTGCTTTATCTCACCCGGGCCTCCCTTGCCTTCTGTGCTACTTTTAATAAATATAAATATTTATTACTCTATTTATTTTACTTGTACATATTTACTATTCTATTTATTTTGTTAATGATGTGCATCTAGCTTTATTTCTATTTATTCTGATGACTTGACACCTGTCCGCATGCTTTGTTTGTTGTCTGTCTCCCCCTTCTAGACTGGGAGCCCGTTGTTGGGTAGGGACCGTCTCTATATGTTGCCAACTTATACTTCCCAAGCGCTTAGTTCAGTGCTCTGCGCACAGTAAGGGCTCAATAAAAACGATTGAATGAGTGAATGAATGAATAAACCAAGGCGAGTGTTTTTGAAAGTCAGGAAAGACTATGAGCCCTTTGTGGGACAGGGACTGTGCCCAACCTGATTATCCTGTATCGGTCCCTGAACTTACTACAGTCAGTCACCTGTATTGATTGAGCGGTTACTGTGTGCAGAGCACTGTACCAAGTGTTTGGTGGAGTACAATGTCCAATAATCCCGTACAATAATCCTGGCTCCACCAATTGTCAGCGGCGTGACTTTGGGCAAGTCACTTAACTTCTCTGTGCCTCAGTTCCCTCACCTGTAAAATGGGGATTAAGACTGTGAGCCCCATGTGGGACAGACAACCTGATCACCTTGTAACCTCCCCAGTGCTTAGAACAGTGCTTGGCACATAGTAATTGCTTAATAAATGCCATCATATAATATAATATAATATAATACAATATAATATAACAATTAATTTACATTATATTGTATTATATTATATTATGATGTTGTTATGTTATATTATATTATGTTATGTTATGTTATGTTATATTATCATTATTATGTAACAATTTAGCTGACACATTCCCTGCCCACAATGAGCTTACAGTCTACCATCCCTGTCACATAATAATAATAATAATAATAATGGCATTTGTTAAGCACTTACTATGTGCAAAGCACTTTCTAAGCGCTGGGGGGATACAAGGTAATGAGGTTGTCCCACGTGGGCTCACAGTCTTAATCCCCATTTTACAGATGAGGGAACTGAGGTATAGAGAAGTTAAGTGACTTGCCCAAAGTCACACAGCTGACAAGTGGAGGAGTCAGGATTAGAATCCATGACCTCTGACTCCCAAGCCCGGGCTCTTTCCACTGAGCTATGCTGCTTCTCCAAGCACATAGTATGTGCTTGACCAATACCATTGAAAAATGTAACAAAAGACTTCGGCAGGTCTTTTTGGAACAGAGGACAGTGGTTTCCAATAGGTGACTTTCCTTCCGCCATGGCTTCTCCCACTACAAATTCTTTTCAGAGAAAAAGGCGAAGAAGTCGGACTGCGGGGAATGGCAGTGGAGCGTGTGTGTGCCGACCAGCGGGGATTGTGGGCTGGGCACCAGGGAGGGCACCCGGGCCGGGGCCGAGTGCAAGCAAACCATGAAGACCCAGAGGTGTAAGATCCCCTGCAACTGGAAGAAGCAGTTTGGAGGTAAGGCGCCCCACATTTCCTCTTATAATAATTATGGTACTTAATACTATTAATACTAATAATGATGATATTTAAGCACTTACTATGTGCAAAGCACTGTTCTAAACACTGGGAGGATACAAGGTGATCAGGTTATCCCACGTAGGGCTCACAGTCTTCATCCCCATTTTACAGATGAGGGAACTGAGGCACAGAGAAGTTAAGTGACTTGCCCAAAGTCACACAGCTGACAACTGGAGGAGCCGGGATTTGAACCCCTGATCTCTGACTCCAAAGCCTGGGCTCTTTCCACTGAGCCACGCTGCTTCATAAGTATAGTATTTGTTAAGCGCTTACCATGTGCCAGACACTCTACTAAGCACAGGGGTGAATACAAGCAAATCAGTGTGGTTACAGTCCCTGTCCCATGTTGGGTGCACAGTCCCAATCTCCAATTTACAGATGATGTAACTGAGGCACAGAGAAGTGAAGTTCCTTGCCCAAGGTCACATGGCAGACTAGTGGCGGAGCTGGATTTAGAACCCATGACCTTCCGACTCCCAGGACCATGCTCTACCAATTATGTCGTGCTACTTCTTGTTAAGTGCTTATTATGTGCCAAGCACTGTTCTAAGCACTGGGGTAGATACGAGGTAATCAGGTTGGACTCAGTCCATGTGCCACATGGGACTCACGGTCTTAATCCCCATTTTACAGATGAGGTATCTGAGGCCCAGAGAAGTGAAGTGACTTGCCCAAGGTCACAAACCAAGCAATGTCAGAGTCAGGATTAGAACCCAGGTCCTTCTGATTCCAAGGCCCTTGCTCTATCCAGTGAGCCATGCTGTCATCATAATAATAATACTAATAATGGCATTTATTAAGTGCTTACTATGTGCAAAGCACTGTCCTAAGCGCTGTGCTCCACATTCTGGTTTCTTAAAACCTCCACCCTTGGCCCTTACACCCATCCTCTATACTTATATCAACTTATAGACCCGGAGCATATATCGATCTGATGTCACCACTCAATTAATACGATTGATTGATGGGCTGATCAATTGATTTTCCCTTATTGACTATCTATTTCCAGGCTCCTGTTTCTTCCATTTGCTTTTTCCTCCCCATTGCATTTATTAAGCCCCTACTGAGTGCAAAGCACTGTCCTAAGTGTTTGGGAGAGGGCTAAAATAGCAAGACACCCACCTCTTAGGTCTTCCTGGGTCTTTATGGGAAGTAGCATAGCCTAGTGGAAAGAGTACAGGCCTGGGACCTGAATTTTAATCCTAGCTCTGCCCCTTGTCTGCTGTGGGACTTTGGGAAAGTTACTTCACTTTGCTGTGCCTCAGCTCCCTTATAAATTGGAGATTAAGGCTGTGAGCCCCAAGTGGGACATAGACTGTGTCCAACCTGATTAGCTTGTATCTACCCCAGTGCTTAATACAGTGCTTGGCACATCGTAAGCCCTCAACAAATGCCACAATTATCATTATCCTCCTGCTCACCTTACTTGTAAATCATCCATTTCTACCTGCCGGTTTCCCCCTCTAGCGGGTAAGCTCCTTGAGGGCTGGGAGTAGTTCATCTGCTGCTGTCGGACTCTCCCAAGTGCTTAGTACAGTGCACTTCATCTGGGATGGATTCAACAGATGTCACCGATGGATAGATTGAAAACGAACCCGTGGAACTCCACTTGGCCTTTCCCTGGGTCTTGTCTACGAGCCTCACCCCATATTCTCCCCTCATAAGTCTATCAGGACACGACTTTAGACTTCTCTCCTGGGTCCACAAAGGAGGAGATGCACTCAGGGAGCGAGGTGACCCAGTTTTGACCAAGGCTTATGTCCCCCCCGCAATGGGCAGAGCCTGGAGGAGGGCCCGCAGTGCAACAGCCAGGCCCCAGGTGTGGTGTTGTGAGTTCCACTTGGCTCCTTTGCCCTTTTCAGCAGAGTGCAAATACCAGTTCCAGGCCTGGGGGGAGTGTGACCTGAACACAGCCCTGAAGACCCGGACTGGAAGCCTGAAGAGAGCGCTTCACAACGCGGACTGCCAGAAGACCGTCACCATCTCCAAGCCCTGTGGAAAGCTCACCAAACCAAAACTTCAAGGTAAACCCCACCTTCTGCCTAACCAGACAGGCCGGTCCTGCTGCGTGTCAGGGGCGGCCAACTGGGGTGTCTGGATTCCCAGCCTCTACCGGGTCAAATAATCCTGATTCTCTTCTCTTCTACAGGCAGGTCTGAATTTTTTCAGTCCTTGTATGACCGATATTGTTTTATTGAGGTCTTCTCCAAGGCCTGACACTCTGAACTCTCTGAAGCAGCATTTTTGGCCTAGTGAAAAATGTTCAGTCCCGGGACACAGGAGACCTGGCTTCTAATCCCTCCCTGCCACTCGTTTGCTCTGTGACCTTTTTAAAGTCACTCAACCTTTCTGTGCCTCATTTTCCTCATCTGTAAAATGGGGATTCAGAAGCTGCTCTCCCTCCCCTTTAGTCTGGAACTGGGTCTGATCCGATTGTACTTCATCTACCCCATCGACTGGCACAAAGTTAGCCCTTTACAAATGCCATAATTGCTATTCTCATTTTTGAAAAAATTCAGCCAAAAGATGCAGTAAATCTCTCTCTGGTGGCAGGCACCCTATAGGTATCTAATGGGGGTTCAGGAAGAAAAGCGGTACCTAAGAACGGTTGTCCCAGGCGAACTTGGGGCTCTCTGAGTTCTTTGAGATCCAGAAAGTATTTAAGAAATGATCTCTTTCTGTGGAGGACTTGGGTAAAGGCCCGGCTTGGGGTTGGAGCCTGTGTGACATCCACCCCTCCTGTCCTTCTCAACAGGTGCAGACAGATGTGAAGGCAGCATGGCCTAGTGGATAGAGCCCGGGCCTGGGCATCAATAGGGCCTGGGTTCTAACCCCGACCCTTCTACTTGGCTGTATGACCTTGGGCAAGTCACTTCACTTCTCTCTGCCTCAGTTCCCTCATCTGTAAAATGAGGATTTAAGACTGTGAGCCCCATGAGGGTCAGGGACCGTGTCCATCCAGATTAGCTTATTTATTAATTTTTTTAGTGATATTTGTTAGAAACTTACTATGTGACAGGCATTGTTCTAAGCATTGGGATAGTTACAAAGTAATAAAGTAATCAGGTTGGACACAGACCAGGTCCCAAATGGAGCTCACAGTCTTAATCTCCATTTTACAGCTGAGATAAATAATAATGGAAATAATAATAATAATGGTACTTGTTAAGCGCTTACTATGTGTCAGGCACTGTTCCAAGGCTTGTACTGTTCTAAGTTCTGATTATGAGGCACAGAGAAGTTAAGTGATTTGCCCAAGATCACACAGTAGACAGGTGGCAAAACCAGGATTAGAACCCTGAGCCTTCTGACTCACAGGTCACACTGCTTCCCTCCTATCTAGTCAGAGGTCATGGGTTCAAATCCCGGCTCTGCCCATTGTCAGCTGTGTGACCTTGGGCAAGTCGCTTAACTACTCTGTGCCTCAGTTACCTCATCTGTAAAATGGGGATTAAGACTGTGAGCACCCCTATAGGGCAACCTGATCACCTTGTATCCTCCCCAGTGCTTAGAACAGTGCTTTGCACACAGTAAGTGCTTAACAAATGTCATCATTATGATTATTATTATTACCTTCTATCTAGCATGTATCTACCCCACTTATAAGGTTCAGTGCCAGGCACACAGTAAGAGCTTAACAAATACCATGAAAAAGGCATCACCCTCCCCTGCCAAACAGCTGCTTTTATGAGAAAACAACTCACAGTCAAACCTTCCTTCATAGTTACGCTAGCACGATCGATTATCCATGTTCCAGACAGCCAGAAAGTAACAAAATAGGACACTGGGGAGGGAATATTTTGCTCTTCTTGCTCAAAGGGAAACTCTCTTTCTCACCCTTTTGCTTTGCTTTCAGATTTTTTTTCTCTCTTTCTTCAGATGAAAATGGAATTTCCCACCTCTTTCCTTTTCTCGGGCCTCCCTTTATGCCCCTGTATGAGTCATTTTGAGAAGGGGTGTCCCTACAGTGTAGAGGTTGTAAAGTCATAAAGACTTACACCAAGATTCAGACTCTTCTCCTCTCAAAAGGACCACTGAGACTAGACTCTCAGGCCCTTTGACCAAAAGTCCTGGTCAGAAAGGTGCAGGATGTCCTGAGAGATCCATTAATCCGTCAATCAATGGTGCTTATTGTGTACTTACTGTGTGTAGAGCACTGTACTAAGTGCTCTGAAGAGTATCAGAGAATTTCTAGTTCTGATGCCTGCCCTCAAGGAGCTTACAATCCAGCAGCAGAGATGGACTCTCACTCCTCCTTGACTTCCACTCTCCTGTTTCCGCATATATCTCTTCTCTCTGACAGATTTACGGTCTTTGAAATGAAGGGTGGTGAGGTTAAAATGAGGTAACTGGTGTGAGAGTGGTTTGGAAATATCAAAGCATAAATAAATTCCGGAGAAGTAATATTATCGGTAACAATGCCAATGGCCTCATTCAGGCAATAAGCCAAGAATGAGAGCTTGCTTGGTCAGAATGGACAAGAATCTATAGCGGTGCAGCTTTGATTTTGAGTAATGTCCTCAGTAATCATAAGAACTCCTTAATCAATCGATTGAGTAATAGTATTTATAGAGCTCCCTATTAAATTATTAATTAAATTATTAATTATTAGAGTAAAATAGGAGTTAGTAGACATGATCTCTGCCCTAAAGGAGCTTACAGTCTACTTCTCTGCCAAATGTTTAAATTACCTGGATAGTAAAATGACAAAATAATAAAGGGAGGGGAGAAAGAGCTGTCTGTTTCTGAAGCCAGCTAACCCAGAAGGTGGTTTAGGTAGTTTCTCTCCCTTAGACGGTTCAGGGAGTGACACCGTAAACATTCGATAAGCACCACTGATTGACTGTTAGCTCCTCTAGGACAGGGATTTCATCTTTCTTCTGCATAATAACTGCGGTGTTTGTTAACCATTTACTATGTGCCAAGCACTGTACTAAGTACTGGGGTAGAAACAGAATAGGACACTGGGAGGGAATATTTTGCTCTTCTTGCTCAAAGGGAAACTCCATTTCTCCCCATTTCGCTTTGCTTTCAGATTTTGTTTCTCTCTTTATTCAGATGAAAATGGCATTTCCCACCTCCTTCCTTTTCTCAGGCCTCCCTTTAAGAGGCCTGAGAAAAGATCATCAGATCCCACATAGTCTGCACACAGTAAGCTCTCAATAAATATGATTTAATGAATTGTCTGAAAGTGAGGGAGAAAAGGTACCATTTTACTGAAGAGGGAACTGAGGCACAGAGAAATGAAATGATGCAGCAAACACATGGCAAGGCAGGAATTAGACTCCAGGCCCTCTGCCTCTCAGGCCTGTGCTCTTTCTACTTGGCCACACTGCTTCTGCGCATTTTCAAAGTGTCTGGGCCAGAGCTGTTCAATAACATGATCAATAAATATTGATGATTGTGATCCACAAGATAGGGCTGTCCTTCAGGGGGCTCCTGATGGTGAGATTTTATCCATGTCTGTGCTTGCCTAGTCCTGTTTTAGCTTCTCCCTCTCTGAGGCATGATCTTTCCAAAACCTGTGTTCTAGTGATGCAGAGAGGCTCATCTTTCCTTTCATTTAATTTAAAATTTTTTTGATATTTGTTAAACACTTACTATGTCCAGGCACTATACTAAGCGCTAGGCTAGATACAAGGTTTTTAGGTTGGACACGGTCCCTTCCCACACTGGACTCAAAGTCTTAATCTCCATTTTATAAACTAGGTAACTGAGGCACAGAGAAGTGAAGTGACTTGCCCAAGGTCACACAGCAGACAAGTAGCCAAGCTGGGATTAGAACCCAGGTCCTTCTGACTCCCATTCCCATGCTCTAGTCAATAGGCCAAGCTGCTTCTCATGCTGCATCAGGTTACCTGGTAGGCCCCAGAGGGGTTGAGGGAGGCATGCTGTGTCATACACATCCTCTGTAACTAAGAACTCACTGTCCAGACACAAAGTCTATGTACTTTAATTGTTTGTGACTTTTACTGAAAAACTGAATGAAGTCACATATTCTGGCTTTCCAGTCATGCCTCCACCTCCCTGGCCAAATTCCAGATTCTGAGACATGCTAATGTTTTTCATCTGCTGGTCATGAATGCAACTAGATCAGTATTTAGTATTACAGGCAGTTGAAAAATAAGACACTATTCACACTAATTAACTAGAGGAGTGAGGGACTTTCTGGCTTTCTGCAAAGAGCTTCAAACTGTAAATCAATCAATTAATCAATCAGTGGTATTTATTGAATGCTTATTATGTACAGAGCAAGCAAGTAGAACGGTGGTTCTCTTTAATCCTGACTATCGGTCTCTCCATTGTCACCTCACTTGCTCTACATAGGGAGTTTTATTGAAACCCTGTCAATTTTTCTATGGTATTTGTTAAGTGCTTACTATGTTCGAGACACTGTTCTAAGCTCTGGGGTAGATACTAGCTAATCGGGATGAACGCGATCAATGTCCCACATGGGGCTCACAGTCTTAATCCCCAATTTACAGTTGAGGGAACTGAGGCACAAAGAAAAGAAGTAATAATAATGATGGTATTTGTTAAGCTCTTACTATGTGCCATGCACTGTTCTAAGCACCGGGATAGATACAAGGTAATCAGGTTGTCCCACTTGGGGCTCACAGTCTTAATCCCCATTTTATAGATGAGGTAACTGAGGCACAGAGAAGTGAAGTGACTTGCCCGAAGTCACACAGCTGACAAGTGGCGGAGGCAGGATTAGAACCCATGACTTCTGACTCCCAAGTCTGGGCTCTTTCTGGCCCAAGGTCACCGAAGCAGACAAGTGGAAGAATAGGGATTAGAACCCTTTCCTTCTGACTTCTAAACCCATGCTCTATCCACTAGGGCAAACCTTAAACCGTATAAGTTACAGGTGCTCAAGCAATGCCACCAGCAGGGTCTGTTCTTGAGTTGTTTTGCTCCAGAAGGGGTTAGGGTTTGCATGGTACCATTCACACTCTCTCACCTGGCCCCCCACCTTCTGCCCCGAAGCTTATGTCATAACGTGGCTGGAAGGGTGAACGGGTGCAGTCTGTGGTCACAGAATGGACCATCTCCAAGCATCATCTGAATAAATATTATAGGATGAGATAGGTAACTCAACTTATCTGGGTAGCTGACCAAAGATGACAGTTTCCATTCTGCTGTGAAGGGCCACATTTGAATAATAATAATAATAATGATAATGATGATGGTATTTGTTAAGTGCTTACTATGTGCAAAGCACTGTTCTAAGCACTGGGAGGATACAAGATGATCAGGTTGTCCCACGTGGGGCTCACAGTCTTCATCCCCATTTTACAGATGAGGAACTGAGGCCCAGAGAAGTGAAGTGACTTGCCCAAAGTCACACAGCTGACAAGTGGCAGAGCTGGGATTTGAACCCATGACCTCTGAGTCCAAAGCCCAGGCTCTTTCCACTGAGCCACGCTGCCTCTCTCCTGAATGGCTTTTGAATGGCTTTTGACCCACATTTAAGAGAGGAGGAGCAAAACCTGACACCTAAAAACTTCCTTAGAAGCCCTCTTCCAGTTAACACCTTAAGGTTGAAACCTCTGCTCCTTATCTGAGAGAGAGCAGAATGGTTCTAACAGCTCTGGGGATGAGAGGGACAGTCAGCAGTCATCTTGTCAGGACTGCTTCACTATTCCAGTGGCTCATTGCCACCATCTTATTTATTTCAGGGTATTTGGTTCGTACGGGTAAGAACCAGGGTCATTCATTCATTCAATCATATTTATTGAGTGCTTCCTTTAGGGAGAAAAATGCCTGGCGTTGTGCAGTTCCTTGTAGAAAAAGAAATGGCAGCGACATATATGAATAATAATAGTAATAATAATGATGGCATTTGTTAAGCGCTTACTATGTGCAAAGCGCTGTTCTAAGCACTGGGGAGGTTACAAGGTGATCAGGTTCTCCCCCGGGGGCCTCACAGTCTTCATCCCCATTTTACAGATGAGGGAACTGAGGCACAGAGAAGTGAAGTGACTTGCCCAAAGTCACACAGCTGACAAGTGGCGGAGCCAGGATTTGAACCCATGACCTCTGCCTCCAAAGCCTGGGCTCTTTCCATTGAGTCACACTGCTTCTCACCCATTATCTCATGGAGCAGGGCTAGCCTGCTTGGTTTTACATCCTTTCACTCTCTGGAATCATTTTGTTGCTTCTCCCTGACCTCCTTCTCCCTTACCTTACACACAGTTTTCCACTCTCCCTGTCTTTCCAGGTTACCCTTTCCCACTTTGCCTCTCTTGTCTTCTCCATCTCCTTCCTCTTTTATCTCCCCACTCTCCCCTTCTTTTTCTTTTCTATGAACTTGTCATATCAGCATTGCAGGCAAGCCCCAGAGCAGGGAGCTGTGATAAAGAAGAGCCCAAGCTCTCTCTTCAGATTCCAGCTATCCTCTGCATGCTGACAAACAGCAGGGAGTGAGAACAAAAGAAACTCTCCCAGCTCTTTCATGGTTTCTTTGCAGGGGTTTGTTCTTTCCTCCCCTTTTCAGAAAACTGTGAACACCTGTGTACTAAGTGGCTGCTTCCTAATCTCTGAAAAGATAGCCAGTTTGTAGTTTATCGGTGGAGCTTTTCCACACACATCTTTTTGCATTCACCATCCCGGTGGCCCAAAATATCCAGAGTGCGTGGTGTTATGCATCTCGTCAGTGAGTCAGAGAAAGGAGTGATTATTGGCTTTTTGGAACAGTTGCTATGCTGGGAGGGGGAATCCTGAAATGACTGCAGGTAGCATTTGTGGACATGAATCTTCCCTTGGGAGCATTGCAAATTCTAACCCTGTCCCTGCCCAATATGGACAGATTTTGGAGTTTGTTTCCACCACATCTTTCTCCAAACTACTGCCTGAAAGAAGGACCAGCCATCTGTGGGGAAATGCTCATGCAAACACACACACACATACACAAACACACACACACAAACACACACGCACACACACATGAGTGTCACATATTGACCCAGAACCAAAGCCATTTCCTATTCTTATTCCTAAACAAGTCTCCTTGTCAAATCGTGGTGACAGGAATTGCATATCTGTACACTGTTGGAGGCTTTAGGTTCTGAGGTCTTTCACTCTCAAGAGTTAATGGTGGCATTTGTTAAGCGCTTACTATATCCTAAGTGGTGGGGTCAGTTTCCTTTCTTCTCTGAATCCCAGGTAGGCAGAAAGGAGGGGAACCCAGTTTGGGGTGATAGTATGTTGGAGGGAGAATTTTTCCCTGCCACAGTATGACCAAATTTTTGAAGCCGGGCCTGGGTAAGCCCCCACTGTCTCTCATTTCCTATGAAAACCAGTGTGTGTGAGAAAGAGAGGATATTTGTCAATGATTTCTATGGTGCTTGGTCCTAATAATAATAATAACTGTGGCATTTGTGAAGCATTTACTATCTTCTAAACACGGAACTAAGCACTGGGATAGACACAAGATATCCAGGGCAGATACGGTTCCTACTGCATACTGGGCTCTCAGTCTAAGTAGAAGGGAGGACAGGTATTAAATCCCCATTTCACAGAGGAGGAAACGGAGACCCAGAGAAGTTAAATGACTTGCTCAAAGTCACACAGCAGGCAAGTTCTCTGACTCTCAGGCCATGCAGTTCCACTAGGCCACGCAGCTTCTCTGGTTCTGATTCCAGAGAGGTCCAGGCAGAGCCCAGAGCACAGTATATTTCTTCTCCTGCAGGCCCAGCAGAAAGTGCACTCACCCCGCCCCTCTGCTTCCATGTCCCACCCCCAACCTTTGGAACAGATGGGGATCATTGCCCAGGAGAAGAATCAAACTATGTCCCTTCAGCCCCAGATGCATGCCTGTTTCTCCTGGGACTTCCCTGCTTTAATCACTCAATCAATCCATCGATGGTATTTATTGAGGGCTCACTGTGTACTGAGCACCCTACTAAGTCCTTGGAAGAGTACACTGCAACAGCGTTGGTTGTTCCCTGCCCACCAGGAGTTTACAGCCTACACAGAGAGACAGGCATTGAAATCAATTATGGATATGAACTTAAGCACGGTGGGGCTGAGGGTGGTTTAAAAGCTGCCAGCTATTCTCTTCAGGTGTACACACTCCAGACAATAAAGCGTATTTTAATAGTTTTTCCTCACCCTCCTTTCCCAAATGGATTTGAGGAACTCACGAGATCAGACCCAACTCCACATCTGTAAAATGGGGATAAAATAGATCAGAGACTGTAAGCTCATTATGGGGGAGATTGTGTCTGTTCATTATTATATTGTACTCTTCCAAGCACTCAGTGCTTTGTACACAGTGAGCACTCAATAAATACAATTGAATGAATAAATGAATGCCCTGTATGGGACTGTTACTGTATCTGATCTCATACGTATATTATAAATAATTTATTCATATCAATATCTCTCTCCCCCTCTAGATTGTAAGCTCATTGTGGGCAAGGAACGTGCCTACCAACTCTATTGTACTCTATTCTCCCAAGCGCCTAGTACAGTGCTCTGCATGCAGTAAGCGCTCAATAAATACTTTATCCAGTGCGCTGCACTGAGTTAGCACATGAAGGGGTGGAAGGCATTTATGGGTTCTAGCCAAACTTTGTTGGGATACTTCCAGGTACGTGAATCTTTTGTCTTAAGAAGTTCAGGAAGATCGTTTTCCCCAGGATACGATTCTCATGGCAATGTACCAGCCTGCCAGGATTTAAACTTGACCCAAACAATCACCCACTCCCCTTTTCTTCCCACAGTGGTATTGGATTATCCATGTGGATCTCATTATCTTTAGATTTTACATCCAAATAGGAGTTTATTTAAAATTGTAGGCATAGATTCTCTATTTATTTTTCCATCCATCTTGTTTCAAGAATTACTTCAGGGGGCAAGGTTGAGAGAATTTATGGAAATTTTAACATTGAAAAATTGAGTGCCAAAGTCACGGTGTTCCAAGGACTTTGTCTTTCAGAAGCCAAACTGTGATTACATCCATAAGAAGTAACTCCAATGTCATGTTATATTCAAGGAAAACTCAGATATGGTAATTAGAAATATTGCATATGCTTGGTAGAACCAAGTACTTATGGTTAAGAGAAAGCAATAAATTTGATTTCCTTGGCTTTGGGCTTCCAATATTATGTTAAAAGGATCTTGTTTTTCCATTGAATAATACTAGTCTGAATTTCTTTTATTATTCCTGGACTAATTCAGTAATTCACAAGTGTTAGAAGGAAATCAGGCTGTGAATCATTCACCAAACAAAAGATTAAGTCAGAAAACTTATTATTCTCCCCTTGAAACATGCTACTTTGCAGATAACCTGAAAAAGTGCAAGTTTTCCCCGAAGTTAAAATATTTGGATCTATAATAAGTGGATAAGTGTGGCACAAAGCAGACACTTCTGAGGTAAAAAGATGGTCACCAAGTGAATCTTGGGTCAGATGCCGTTTGGCCTAGTGGAAGGAGTTTGGCCTGGGAATCAGAAGATCTGGCTTCTAATCTCGGCTCTGCCGCTTGTCTGATATGTGACCCTGAGCAAGTCACTTCACTTCTCTGTGCCTCAGTTCCCTCATCTGTAAAATGGGGATTAAGACTGTGAGCCCTATGTGGAACAGGGACTCTGTCTGACCTGATTAGTCCTGGAGGCAGGGTCTCAGGGGCCAGTCACATTTTTCTTACCATGGCTGAGGTGCCTTGGGTGCTTAGAGCAAGGCTGTCCAGGCTTCTCTCCCATAAAGACACACTCCACTTCCATTTCCCCCTAGAGTCCACAGTTTCTCCCCAACCTCTACCGTCTCCTCTCACGAAGGGATGGAAGCAGCCCAGCCCATTCTTGTCTTCAGTAGGCTAAGCCCCTTCCTATATCTTTCCGGGTTCGGCGTGTGGACGTTCACTGACAGAGCCATCTGTTGTCTTGGCAGAATCCAAGAAGAAGAAAAAGGAAGGC
This sequence comes from Tachyglossus aculeatus, assembly GCF_015852505.1. Lineage (NCBI taxonomy): Eukaryota > Metazoa > Chordata > Mammalia > Monotremata > Tachyglossidae > Tachyglossus > Tachyglossus aculeatus. Next base: position 48,240,888 of record NC_052075.1, on the reverse strand, counting down.
AAGAAACAGGAGAAGATGCTGGACTAGCGAGCCGACGTGATGTGAGGGGGACCGTCAGGAACCAGATCGGTTAACAATGTTATTCACGTCTACTGTAGGGATTTATCCAAAAGTTATTTATAGCTTAATTACACAATAGGAAGAAAGGAAAAAAAAAAGAACCTTTTTTTAAGTAGTATTTTAAAATGTGTAACCATAACTCCTTTTGTAGAGGCCTGCAATAAAGGACTGTATTTCCATTTAGAAATTGAATTCGAATGAATGATGAAAAAACAAAACCCCAAAAGCAGTCTAGATTTGTGGTTGGTTTTCTGAAGTCAAGCAATGATTTAGGTTGGAATCCAACACACTTTTAGTCTTTTTGGTTCTTTTTTGGGAGAAAGGGGAGGGGGCTGGCGTAGGGGTGTTGACACAATAGTGTGTTATTCTCAGGAGATGTAAACTAAACCTGGGTGGGTGCATATTTGTCCCCCGCCAAGATGGGTTTCCCATGTCTGAATGGAATCTTAGCCCTGAAAGTCATTCAGTAGTGAAATATCACTACTTCTGCCAGAGGATCCCTAATGGCATTCAAACCACTTAACGGGGGAAATTCAGTGGTCCCTTTCCTAACAAAAGTGAAATATTGTGGTTGAGGTGGGCTAAAGAAAAATATCCTATGAGGGAAAATTTCCAAGTTCAGTAGTATTTTCCAGCCCCAAAATCAACTTTTAAAGTACCACTTGTGATAAAGAAAATTCAGCCAATGGTGAGAAAAGATTTCTTCATGAAATTAGTTACCTGTAGATTTTCCCTCCTCTTCCACCCTGAGTCTTCAGGCTGTAGCTGAGCCTGAATAGCTGTTTGGAGGATGGAGCTATTCTCTGAATGAAACCCCATGTAGATGGCTCTCTACTCTCCCAAGCACTTAGTACAGTGCTTTGCACACAGTAAGCGCTCAATAACTATGATTGAATGAATGAATTAATGAACTGAATAATTCAGGCAAAACTGTTCACACTGGGGTCTGAATGATGAGGGTGGTGTGTCTAAGCATACCACATTAATCGTATAATTGCCCTACGCTCTTTCTTTGGATTGGGTAAATCCAGTGGGAAGGGTAGGTCCTTCCCACTGTGAGCAAAGGACATGTTCAGGAATTTTCTTTGCCTTTATAATAATAATAATAATAATAATGTCATTTATTAAGCGCTTATTATGTGCACAGCACTGTTCTAAGCGCTGGGGAGGTTGCAAGGTGATCAGCTTGTCACAGTCCTTATGAACATTATGATAAACTATGGCAAACGGGTGCTATTGTCTCCTGGAAGATCCTCAAACAGTTTATTGGGGTTTCTGGAGTAGGGGTGGGGGCAAGTATTGTTTTCCCCAAGACATGGTGGATGAACTTTGGATTGCTCAGCATGAATCCAGAATGACCCCCGTCCTACTCTTAGTCCTGGAGAAATGACGTCCCATTTTTTACACTTTGCCGGACTTCTTCCGGAAAGCTCCCATCCCAGGAATCCTTGCTCTACTCCCGTTTGGTTCTAGGAAGAGCAGAGAATTCTAGACCTGGAAGGAACCCTAAGGAGTAGTTGAGTGACCCAACCATCCATTTCAAATGGGCTGGAGGTTGTCCATTTTTTTTCTGACAAATCTCCAGAGAGAGAAACTCTCTCACTAGCCTGTTTGGGGTTTTTTTCTCTCACCAAGTGTCCAACCAAATATTCCCTGCTTTAACTGTAAGTTCATTTTATTCCTCTTTCTGGGTACTCAATACCCTTCACCTAATAATAATGATAATGATGATGGTATTTTTTAAGCGCTTACTATGTGCCAAATACTGTTCTAATCACTGGGGAAGATACGAGGTAATCATGTTGTCCCACGTGGGGCTCACAGTCTTAATCCCCATTTTACAGATGAGGTAACTGAGGCACAGAGAAGTGAAGTGGTGACTTGCCCAAAGTCACACAGCTGATATATGGCGGAGTCAGGATTAGAACCCACGACCTTTGACTTCCAAGCCCGGGTTCTGTCCACTGAGCCATGCTGCTTCTCTAGAAACCCTTCATGTACTTGAAGAGAATTGCTACCTCACTGCATTCTCTTTTCCTGGATGAACAACCCGATTCCTTTAACTTTTCTTCATAGGATCCACCTGTTCCATTCTACTCTGGGCTGGTTCCAGTGTTTCTTCTATTCCTTCAAAGTGAGTCAGCTGAACAGAGTAATCAAGTTCTGATCCGTGCAGCATGTGTCATATGTGTCATATTTCTGGGGATTCATGTCAATACCATGCTGGTTTTTTAGCCAGGAGCATCAAACGACAGACATATTCAGCTTGTGCTCCACTAGGACCAGAGACTCTTACTCTCGCATCCCTAGAAAATACTTGGGCATGACTTAGGTTTGATATATCTGCCTCTACAAAGTCACTGAGCATTAAATTCATCAATAGAGACAATGCAGGTCCACCTATGATGGAGACATCTCAACATGACTCTGTTATGTTGCCAACTTGTACTTCCCAAGTGCTTAGTACAGTGCTCTGCACACAGTCAGTGCTCAATAAATACGATTGAATGAATGAATGAATGACAGTAAAAATCAAGGCCTTTCTTAAGAACTTACTATATGTTGAGCACTGGAGTAGATGCGTTATGGGGTCAGACACAGTCTCTGTCCCACGAGGGGCTCACAATCTATCTTATGCCCATTTTACAGATGAGAGAAGTGAGGTTCAGATAGGTTAAGACTGTAAGCTCATTGTGGGCAGGGAATGTGTCTGATATTGTTATACTCTCCCCAGTCCCCAATACAGTGCTCTGCACACAGTAAGTGCTCAATAAATGCAACTGACTGACTGATTGACTGACTTGCCTAAGGTCAACCAATAGGCCAGTGACAGAGCTGAGACTAGAACAAGCACTGTCTCCTGATTCGTAGGGTCTTGTACCCTTTGCATTTGGCTGTCTCCCCACTCAGTGCAGCTAAAGGAGAGAGATTAGGAGGTTTAGGGGATGGTGAGGGCCGAGGAGAATCAAGAATACTCCTATCTCCTGTGCTCAGCACCGCTATTGTCTTCTCTATCAGCCTGTTGAATTAGACAAGCCAATTATCCCTTCAGGATGAGACACTTTTACTGGAGGAAACTTTCACTAGTGTATTGTCTCTATTCCTGAACTAGAAGGAAGGCCCATCAGCATGAAAATCTCACCTTTGGCTCCCATGTCCCACCTTGTCTTTCACTACCAGCCTGGCACCTTTCCTTGTAAGACACCCTAGCACCCTTTAGCTGGACAATGCCTCAGACCACAGCAAAACCATCCCTAGAAATGACAGCTTGGCAGTTGGGGCCCAGCTGGTGTTGAAAACCACTTTCCTAAGCTCCGCCATCTGGGAGGCCGGAACCATCTTTTGAGGAAGTGGCGGGAGCTTCTAATCCCCTCCAGGCTCTTAGGCCTGCCGCTTTGGCTGATTTTGGCTGGAGAACTGAGGCAAGAAAGAAGAGGGGTGATCGAGATGAACACATCTAATGAGGTGTGGCCCAGGGCTTGGAGAAAGAAAGAGACTGCTAGTAGAGCAAGGGACAGTCTGTCTGAACCAGGCATGAGTCCTCTCTCCCCGGGACCTTAATCAAAGGCAGGACACAAGGATCAGGTCTCTTCAGGAGGGATGCAGTGAGGACTGGGATAAATGGAAAGGAGTGAGTCTGAGTGTCATTGTGGCAGCCAGAATTCTAAGCACTGTAGAGGAGACCATAACCCAATCCAGTCTTCTCTTTCAAGCTCTTTCACTGCTACTAGCCTCAGGTAAAGTGGGAGCAAGTGAACGCTCAACAGGCCGGGGCAACTGTGAAGGAGACTGACTCAATGAAAACAAGCCTGGGAATCCTCCCACCATCTTCCGGCATGGTTGGGGCCCGATAGGAATCCCAGGAGTGAGGAGGTGGTGGGTTGTTTTGTGGGGAGCCCTAAACAAAGCACCATGATGATCTTCAGATCTACTCCCGAGTGCCAGACAGGGGAAGTTCATCTGCTCAGTCTGTTGCCCCACCCCACCAGTACACGTGGACGATTCAATTTCCTACAAACTGCTGGGATTTTCTGTGTTTGCCCTGTTCAGTGTCACAACAGAGTTTTGTGAAGGCCACTTCTGGGGAGGGACATCAGACAGCCTCCGGAGGATTTGGAGGCCTTGTGGGGAGGGGGTGCTGCCCTTTCTCTGATCAGCTTTGTGTCAGGAATTCTCTTCCTGAACCACCTAACCCCTATGGAAGCAGTTAGCTGAGGTAACAAGGACATTCCTCCTAGACACAATCCTCTATTGTGATAATAGCAATAATAATTGTGGTGTTTTTTAGAGTGCTTTCTATACATCACACACTGTCTTCTAGACTGTAAGCTCACTGTGAGCAGGACAGGTGTCTACCAACTCTATTATAGTGTATTCTCCCAAGTGCTTAGTTTGGTACTCTGCAAACAGCAAGCACTCAATAAATCTGATTGATTGGGTGGATACAAGATAATCAAATCAGACACAGTTCCTGCCTCACATGGGGCTCCCACTCTAAAGTGGGAGGGAGAACAGGAATTGAATCCCTATTTTACAGATGGGGAAATGGAGACACAGAGAAATTAAGTGACTTGCCCAAGGTCACACAACAGACAGAGGAACCTGGATTAGAACCCAGGTTTCCTTTTTCCACTAGACCATATTGCACTCTCCCAAGTGTTTAGTACAGCACTCTGTGCAGAGTAAGTGCTTAATAAATATTGCTGATTGATTGCAAGAATATCCCCTGATATGTCCTCATCAGGGCCAGAAGGAGGATGAGGAGATGGCTGTTCTCTCCTACTGCTTTGACAATGAGAACTGGTTTGGAAGCTTCTACCTCCAAACACCCTGAAGACAGGATGCTGAAGCTTCCCCCAGAACATTGAGGGCATTTCCGATGCCATCTTTCCTTTCCAGTCCTCGGCTCAGGCAGATTCACTCAGGGGAAGTGCCGGATTTAGGAACCAAAAGATAGCCTTGCTTGTGGAAACCGGAAACCCAGGGCTCTCCATGAAGGTGAAACCTTCCTCCCCAAAAGTCCTATTTTGGGTCTCCCTTACATTATCCTCCTGGGAACATTCCATTCTGCCTTCCCAGTTTGAGGTTGGGAGGGATTAGGAGAGAGTGACTGAAATTCAGAGATGAGGGAAGCCACTTCCATTAGTTGAGGTTTTCTCGGATCCAGGGAGGCCCTATTGTAATGGCAGAGAGGAGAAATGGACAGTTCTCAATCTCTGCCTTGGTTCCCTGGGGAAAAAAAGACATTTGGGTCACACTGAGAGTGTTCCCAAGGGCGGCAGAAGAGTCTGCCTGGACTGTGAAAGAAAGCAAATTTTGAGTGGCAGAGACTCTGAGGAACAGGATGCCTTCATCTCACCCATCCCCAAGTCTCTTTTTACAAGCCACCTCCTACCTTGGCAAGAAATGGAACTTCTCTTTTCTTCAGCTAAGATGAGGGGTACAGGGATCCAGGAAGGGAACTATCCCAAAGGAAAACAAAGGTTCACACCTTGCATTGTTTTTAAGTCATTTCCAAGCCTGTCAATGGCAACATTGCCAGTGCTCTGAGCCTGGAGTTTGTGGATGAAAGAAAGGAAAGAGAGTAAGAGGGAGAAAGTGAGTGACAGAGAGAGTGAGAGAGCTTCTCTCCTGTCTTGAAAAATATACTACGGGCAGAAAACGAGATAGGAGTCAGGAGATCAAGACCCTGATGCAGTTTCTGAAGGACTGATTTAACTGCACTTGGTGGAGGGGGAGGGCCGGGGAGAGGTGTGCGTTTGTGTGTGTGTGTACCAAGGAAGGGACAAGAATCAATGACACTGATTCGTAGAGCAAGGAGTGGCTGCCTCAAACTTCCCAAGCGCTTAGTACAGTGTTCTGCACACAGTAAGCTCTCAATAAGTACGACTGAATGAATTAGTGAATGAATGGATCAGGCTCTAAATCGAAGAGGTTACTGGCTTCTCTTAATCCTAATGGGTCTCTTTTGGCCTCGTTGCCCCTCACATCCCCTCCTGTTCCACCAAGAATAAACCCCCTCAGTTGTACTGTAGCACAAGTGAAATTGCTCCACTTGAGGATATTACACCTTGGAAAAGGAGTTAGTGGCTTGAATCTTTGCGCAAGAATAATAAACCCAAATCCAAAACCCAGCACCTGCCATTTGACTCTTGCAGCTGGGAAAAGAGAAAGCGTGTTTAAAAGAAATCCTTTACAGGCAGAAGATTGCTTGATGAATCTCTAATGTATATACCCATTAAGCTTTAGAATACTAAGCTACTTCTCTCGTTTTCTTGTATATTGACTATTAGCCCTGTGTTACCCTTTTGGTTTTTGACAACCTTTACGAAAGCCATATATCTGCATTATTGAATGAAACCGTGCATAATCCTTTTTATAATCTATCTAATGGTTCACCAGGCTGTCTGGAGTGAAGCACCCTAGAGAATGTATATGTCTATGATTGTATCTTCATGATTGATTTACTCTTAGTGGAGATAAGAATGCTAAATAAACTAATCCAGGAGAGCTCATTGGTTGTTGTTTGACTGAGAAGACCATCAGGCACAATTCAAATTGGCTGGAGGGGGTTATCAGAAGTCTTTGAACCATTATTTTGGGGACAGGTAAATCATTTTCTACCAGGTTTGGGGGTAACAGGGCTATTGTTCTATAACTAAAGTCCTGTCTATGAAAGGAGACTAAATCCAGCCCTACTAGGCTGAATGACCCAAATGATTCCCTGCCATATTATTTATCCACATAGTGCTCTCAAGAGTGTGAATCAGTTCAAGTAAAAGTTAATCTCTCCACAGGGTCCACCCACTCTAGCAAGAGCATCTTGGAGAGGGTTTTTTCCAGAGGAGTAATCCATCTTTAATGCAATCCTGTAAGGAGCAAGGTGCTTTCAACCCTCTTGCAGTATCCTCCAGTGTCTTTATAGTCCCATCTCCTAAGGTCCAGCCTCCTCCGACATCACAACTATGGACTGATGGGCAAACTGATTTGATGTCAGTCCCCCAGCCCTGCCCCCTTTCCCTGCTGCTGCCCTGTAAAGCTTGGAAAAAACAAAGGCCCGGGAAGACTGAAAGAGCTAGGTTGTCTTACCCCTACTCTGCTTCGGCAGCTCTTTGGTTGTTCATCTTAAAAGGCAAATCCTTTCAAGTTCTTGGTGATAAACAGAGCTGATAAGAGTGGGATAAGAAGTGTGCCCATCAGCAAATCAGAAATAAGAACAGTCAGTATTTATTGAGCACTTACCATGTGTGGAGCATTGTGCTAAGCACTTGGGAGAGTACAATATAAAAGTAAACATACATATTCCCAGGCCCCAATGAGCCTACAGTCTCAAGCCTCCCTTCTACACACATCTGTCTCCTATTCCCCTTCTCTTCTTGGACACCACTATGAATCAGACACATTCCCACTAGATGGACTGAAGAGCAAATCAGTATCCATGGTCAAGGATGCAAACTTCAAGATGGGGGTGGAGGGTTTCCACTGATTTGGACAAATGATGGCAGAAGCCATGGATGCACATGGCCCTGAAATGAAGCTGAAATTCAGAAGCAACAGGCTTGGTATTTTCAGAGTTGCTTTGTCTTGTATGTGCCCCAGCAGTGATTCTTGGCTCCTCCCCAAATGAGGTTGGGTGGATCCAATTTACCTCAGTGTCAGACAGGGCCTTGGATCCAATCTGCCTCAGTGTCAAACAGGGCCCTTGTCAAACTTTTTGCCCTTGATTCCAAGGACTCTCTCAGCCTGCTTCAGTATTCCTGTTCACCAACTGAGAGCGCTTGGCACAGGAAGCTTGGGCAAGAGAGGGGGATTCTGGATTGGGAAGGGGTGAGGGAATTGGGTTCCTCCAACCCCATCTTGGTTTCAGTCCCCAGATGAAGGGACATCCTGTTGTGTTGAACTGTCCTGGAGAGAAATGACCAGCAAGGTTAATAGGACTGGTCAGCGGTGCAAACAGATCTATAGCTATGTCCCAGAACCCCTTGACCTGACCTTTGGTCTTGCACAAGAAGTTATAAAAAGGGTCCAGGGTCAAACCAATGAAATGATGCTACTACCACAGTTACCCAGTTACTTTTTTCCCTAGGTAGGTGGATTCATGACTCCAGTTCATTCATTCAATCGTATTTATTGAGCACTTACTGTGCGCAGAGCACTGTACTAAGCGCTTGGGAAGTACAAGGTGGCAACATATAGAGACGGTCCCTACCCAACAATGGGCTCACAGTCTGGGGAGTCAGAGAGAACAAGGAGCGGAGAAGCTAAGAAAGGGAGGATTTTTTTAAAAATGATATTTCTTAAGTATTTACTATGTGCTAGATGCTGTACTTACTTTGGGGGTAGATCATGCTGAACACAGCCCATGTCCCATATGGGGTTCACAGTTTTAATCCTTATTTTACAGATGAGATAAATGAGGCACAGAGAAATGAAGTGACTTGCCTTCAGTCATATAACAGACAAGTGACGGAGCCAGGATTAGAACTGGGCCCTCTGATTCACAGGCCCCATGCTTGTTCCACTAGGCCACGCTGCTATTTTAGGAGGAGAGATGAGAGAAGTTCCCTCATCTCTTCTCCTCCTTCCAATCCACACTCCCTCATTACAAGTTGTCAGAGGGAAGCGTGAGTATTAATGCCTGCAAGATGCTTTGAGAATTTACAAAACCACTCTATAGCAGACACTGATAATTCTAACTACCCTGGTGGGCTCTGACATTTCAAAGGCAGCCCAGTTTGGTGCTAGAATTGATCTTTTGAGGACTAAATTAGTGTCTAGAAACTGCAGCTCTCAGGAGGTCTCCCAAGTCAACTCTGTAATGTGGCCTAGTGGAGAGAGCAGGAGCTTAAGAGTCAGAAGGCCTTGGGTTCTAATTCTCGCTCTGCCAATTGCTTGCTGTGTGACTTTGGGCCAGTCACCTAACTTCTCTGTGCCTCAGTTTCCTCACCTGTAAAATGGGGATATGTGTTCCCTTCTACTTAGGCTGTGAGCTTCATGCAGGACAGGGACAGTACCTACCCCAGCTCTTAGAACAGTGTTTGACACATTCTAAGTGCTTAACAAATAACATTAAAAACAAAGAACAAAAAAACCCTCCAGGGTTGGCAACAGAAATTGGTTCCCGTGAAGAAATCCTGGGAGAAAAATGCATACCAAATGTGTGGAGTCTAAGATGATTATGGCAGTAGAAAGCCCTCTTCTCCTAAAGGATCTAGAAAAGTAAAACTTCTCTGTCTAGGCAGTAGGAGAGCAAAACTCCAGAATGGATTTCGCGAATAGAACTGTAATCTCAGACAGTAGACCCTTCAGAGGTTGAAGTAGTGGCTGCGGGAGAGAAAACTCTGAGCTCATCTCTTACTGCAACCCGTGAGTAAGCATTGACCTGTATCTGCCGAGCATCGCTTTTCTCATCTTCAAAGCCCTTCTGAAATCAATCAATCAATAGTATTTATTGTGCTCTTACTGGGTGAAGAACACCGTAATAAGTGCTTGGAAGAGTACAATGCAACAGCATTGGTAAATATGTTCCCTGCCCGTAACCAGCTGACAATCTACTGGGGGAGACAGACTTAAATAAATAAATAAATTTCAGATATGTACATAAGGGCTGTGGCACTGAGGGTGGGGTGATTGCCAAGTGCCAAAAATCACATCTCCTCCAGGAAGCCTTTTCTGATTCATCTCTCAACTTTGCACTCTACCTTCGATTACTGCTACTTCAGCACCTCACCTAAACACGTGGACATTCACATCCACCTCCTTTCACTTGCATCCCTTCCTCTACTGGTAATTTTATTTTTATTTTATTTTTTTACTGTCTGCCTCCCTCCACTAGATTGTAAGTTCCTTAAGGGCAGGTATTTTGCCTACTATATATCTATTGTCCTCTCCCAGTAGTTTAGTACACTGTTCGTGCACCGGGTAGGTGTTCAATAAACTCTACTGATTGATCCTCTGTCCCTTCATGACCCTCTCAAATTCATTCATTCATTCAATCGTATTTACTGAGCGCTTACTGTGTGCAGAGCACTTGACTAAGTGCTTGGGAAGTACAAGTCGGCAACAAAGAGAGATGGTCCCTACCCATCAATGGGCTCACAGTCTAGAAGGCGGAGACGGACAACAAAACAAAACATGTAGACGGGTGTCAAAATCGTCAAAACAAATAGAATTAAAGCTATATGCACATTATTAACAAAATAAATAGAATAGTAAATAGGTACAAGTAAAATAGAGTGATAAATCTGTACAAATACATACAGGTGCTGTGGGGAGGGGAAGGAGGTAGGGCAGGGGGGATGGGGAGGAGGAGAGGACAAAGGGGGCTCAGTGTGGGAAGGCCTCCTGGAGGAGGTGAGCTCTCAGTAGGGCTTTGAAGGGAGGAAGAGAGCTAGTTTGGCGGATGTGTGGAGGGAGGGCATTCCGGGCCAGGGGAAGGACGTAGGTCAGGGGTCGACGGCAGGACAGGCGAGAATGAGGTACAGTGAGGAGGTTAGTGGCAGAGGAGCGGAGGGTGTGGGCTGGGCTGGAGAAGGAGAGAAGGGAGGTGAGGTAGGAGGGGGTGAGGTGATGGACAGCCTTGAAGCCGAGAGTGAGGAGTTTTTGCTTGATTCGTAGGTCAAAAAGCATCACTAAGATTGCTGGCATAGGAGCCTGACTTTAACCTAAGACTTTCTTCCAAGCCTGCAGGTAGCAGGTTTCCAAACCTTCACCTTTCTTTCATGTGCATGGCAATCAATTCCTTCCAACGGCTCAACCTAGAAAGTTTCAAAGAGGTTTCCCTTCCTTCCACTTTTAATGTCCATAGATGACTCAACACTTTATGAAACAGATTCTTTCCATTTAGATACAAGATAACCTAGACTCACTTGTGGCTCACAGTCTAAATTTGGGGGAAAACAGGTATTGAATCCTCATTTTTTAATGGTATTTGTTCATTATTTCATTCATAGATTCAATCACATTTATTGAGCGCTTACTGTGTGCGCGCTATGTGCCTGGCAATGAAACTTACCTACCTTACCTAAGCATCGGGGTAGATACATAGTAATCACGTTGAACACAGTCCCTGTCCTACACAGGGCTCACAGTCTTAATCCCCATTTTACAGATGTGGTAACTGAGGTCTTCAGAAGGGAAGTAACTTGCCCAAGGTCACACAGAGACAAGTGGCAGACTACAGTTTGATCAGTTGGGGTTGGTGTCAGATTCCACAGTGTCCCTTCGACCCCAAAGAGTACTTTGTCCAACTCTGCCATCTTGATCTCATCATTGCAAAAAACATTTTTTTTTTTATTAAACAGTCTGTTTGGCTTTCAGGAGGAACTCTCTGGAAAGTGTTCCCTCGTGGCAAAATAATATAGTTACCTTTTTTGTGCATCTGTGTTTTGGCATCTATCTTCTTTCATTTGATTTTGTTGTTGTTGTTCCTAAAGAATCACCCTCCAAACGAGAGGAGGGATGGCAGTGGTTTTGATTTCCAGTGTTCTGCAATTGTCAGAGACTTGCAATCGTCAGAGGCAGGCCTGCAAGCTGCTCCTGTCTCTACGTTTGAATTCCAAAATGCTCACAAATTCAGTTAGCTATATCACCCTTCCATACCTTTTAAATAATGTATGAGCATTAGCTTCTAAATGTTACTGTAAAATTTAACCATAAACACAGTTTATTCATGTTGCTAAAATAAATTCAGAGCTAAGACTTTTCCCTATCTCAGATTTCTTACTTGAAGATGATGAATATTTGAAATCAACAGACTAGTTTTTCTTCTCTCGCAAAAGCCTCTTGGGAGGCAGGGTGGCTTACCAAGTGCTTAGTACAGTGCTTTGCACACAGTAAGTGCTCAATAAATACAACTGAATGAATAAGTGAATAGAATCTGGGCCTGAGGTTCATAGCACCTAGGTTCTAATCTCAATTCTGCCACTTTCCTGCTGTGTGACCTTGAGCCAGTCACCTAACATCTGTGCCTCAGTTTCCTCATCTGTAAAATGGGGATTCATTACCCGTTCTCCCTCCTACTTAGATAGTGAGCTCCATATGGGACAGGGACTATGTCCAAATTAAGTGCTTAACAAATACCATTAAAAAAAAAAAACCTTCTGGATGAGAAAAGAAGTAAATCTAGGGACTGCACTTTGAAAGGGATAAGAAGCAGCAGGGCTTAGTGGAAAGAGCCTGGGCTTTGGAGTCAGAGGTCATGGGTTCAAATCCCAGTTCTGCCACTTGTCAGCTGTGTGACTTTGGGCAAGTCACTTCACTTCTCTGGGCCTCAGTTACCTCATCTGTCAAATGGGGATTAAGGCTGTGAGCCCCCCGTGGGACAGTCTGATCACCTTGTATCCCCCCAGCGCTTAGAACAGTGATTTGCACATAGTAAGTGCTTAATAAATGCCATTATTATTATTATTATAAACCGAAGCAATAGCCTCTGTGGTGTTTCCTATATAGCATACTATAGTATACTCTATGTTCCCCCCAGCAGTGTTGTAGATTATAAACGTATTAATATGTAGTACAGTAGCTACTTTATAATAGGCCATAAATTGGGAGCTGTGCACATGGAAATGTCACTGAGGGTGAATTCCTAAATAATGTGGTAATTTAAATAAAGGATCCTGGCTCTCCTGCAGTTGCTACTGGTACCTTAATGACTCCTCAGGAAGGAACCAAGGAGTATTAATGCGGCTGAGAAGGAATCATAAAATACCACCGGATGGATGGCAATGCTAACCCGCCATTCTGCAGTTGCAACGCACACCAATTCCTTCCCTAAGTCCTATGGGGATGTGACTTGGGTCCCCATAGCTCTTCCCCCCTCAAATTTTTTGCTACGTCTTTCATTCTGGAACAATGTAGCACTTTACTTCAAAGTACAAAGGGATTTACCTCTCCCTTCGCAGGGGAAACAAGATATTGTCTGTTATCTGAAACAGTAGACTGATCTTTTTCTTCCGGAAAATCTTTCCCCATTGAGGAAAAATTGAAACTTTCAGCAGAACAAAAGTCGGATAGGTTTTAGGCTCAATCTCAATCAATATGTCACATTTATGGGGCACTTTCTGTGTGCAGGACACTGTACTAAGTGCTTAGGAGAATACCACACAACAATATATCAGCTCCTGCCCACAATGAGCTTACAGTCTAGAGAGGTTGTTCGATAAACCAACAGAAATGTGTTTATCGGTCAGTCACCGGTATTTTTTTGAGCTCTTACTCTCCCAAATAAGCACTTGGGAGAGTACCATACAAAAGAATTAGCATTTCAATATCAAAACAATTAAAGAAACAAGAGAGTTGTATGTTTCAAGTTCTGTTGCAAAAGTCCTGAAATACCCAAGCCATATTATTGAATTTTATAGGCCTCATGAAGGGACATGTTTCTGAACCAACCTTCTTTACCTTGTCAGTCGATCCATGAATAGTATTTATTGAGCCACTGTGTGCAGAGCGCTGTACTGAGCGCTTGGGAGAGGACTACAGAGTTAGGAGAATTGCCCTCTGCCCTCTAGGAACTACTCACCTTGTGTCCCAAGCATCCTTTTTGAAGGCATTTTAATTGCTTAAACTCTTTGCACACTCTTTGGTAGGGTTCACTACATCCTTAGGGAAAAAATGCAGGGATTCCACATCAGTTCCACTAAAAAAATTCTAGGGCAAGCCATTTTAACCAACTCCATCCTAAGCTCCTATATGGAAAGGTTTTATAAAAACTTTTGACAAGCTCTGCCAGTGATAAGATTGCACCTTATACTTTTGCAGAGATGGAATCACCCCCTGACTGAATCCCATCAAATCTGATGGAAAATCTTAAGGCCATAAAATAGGTCTTTGCAAAGAACTTGTTGGATACAATCTCCGGACTTGAGGACATTTAGGGTTTGGTTTAGTTTAGTTTGGTTTAGTTTAGGGTTCAGTTTCTTGGGATTTTTTAAAATCTGTTAAGCCCTCTGTACTAAGTGCTGGGGTAGATGCAAGCTAATCAGGTTGGGCATAGTCCCTGTCCCACATAAGGCTCACATTCTGAATTCCCATTTTACAGATGAGGAATCAGAGGCCCAGAGAAGTGAAGTGACTTGCCCAAGGTAACACAGTAGACAATTGGTGGAGCTGGGATTAAAACCCAGATCCTTCTGACTCCCAGGATAATAATAATAACAATGATAGCATTTATTAAGCACTGTTCTAAGCACTGGGGAGGTTACAAGATGATCAGGTTGTCCCACGGGGGGCTCACAGTCTTAATCCCCATTTTGCAGATGAGGTAACTGAGGCACAGAGAAGTGAAGTGACTTGCCCAAAGTCACACAGGATGGTGCTCTATCCACTTAGCCGTGTCACCTCCCAGTGCTCCACACATAGTAGATGCACAATAAATACCATTAATTGATTGACTGACTTCCTGGAAAGAAATGCTTTTCACAACTGTTTCCTGGTTCCCTGAGAATTAATGTTCGTGCGTTACTTCCAAGAAGTATTTCACCCCTTCACTCCTTCTCAGATTGGAGCCTCTATTAATAATTTCTATATTCTTAAATGTCCTCCTACAAAAAGATTTACTTGTCATAATGGGAACCGGGCCATTGGGGATTAAGTGGATTGGACCAGGGAGGATCCTGAAAACTTCATAAAATAGAATCTTGGCCACTCTAAATGCTCTTTAGATAATTGCATTCCTCCCCGAATCTGTCAAAATGACTGTAGCATTCTTATTTCGGGCAAAGTCTGGTGGAAAGTCCGTAATCATACCCCTAGTGTCTTGCTGATTTTATTCTCAACATTTCATCATCCTGTTCCACATTCTACGAGTCAGCGGACTTGGCTCTTGGGTTCGAGGCCCCTGTGCACCCAAAGTCGCACTCTACGGTGGGGTGGAGGGGACCCCCATTTCCTTTCTTCCCTCCCCCATCTCTGTCCTGCCTGGCTCACCCTCTCATCTCTCACCAAGCCACAGCGGGAAAATCACGCATGGCCAAAGAATGAAGCAAAGCATCACTGCCAGAGGTCTGTGCAAGGCTTGAGCTGGGACTAAGGAGGAGGGTGCATCTTTTGCTGAACTTAGGACGCTGCGGTATCTCTTTGCCTGCTCAGGTAGGTGTTCTTCCTCTGTGCAAGGAGCAGATTGGGCTCCTCATTTGTAAACAGTGACAAATAGGGATGTGCACTAAGCACCTAGGACCACTGACCCAGTTGCTTTATGCAAACAACAGTGACTGAACTGCAGCAGTCAAATCAATGGATGATATTTATTAAGCAGCGTGGTTTAGCAGAAAGAGGCCGGGCTTGGGAGTCAGAGGTCGTGGGTTCTAATCCCAGCTCCGCCACTAGTCAGCCGTGTGACTTTAGGCAAATCACTTCACTTCTCTGGGCCTCAGTGACCTCATCTGTAAAATGGGGACGAAGACTGTGAGCCCCAAGTGGGACAACCTGATAACCTTGTATCTCCCCCAGTGCTTGGCACATAGCAAACACCACCATTATTATTATGGGCAGCAGCGTGGCTCAGTGGAAAGAGCCTGGGCTTTGGAGTCAGAGGTCATGGGTTCAAATCCCACCTCCACCACTTGTCAGCTGTGTGACTTTGGGCAAGTGTCACTTAACTTCTCTGTGCCTTAGTTACCTCATCTGTAAAATGAGGATTAAGACTGTGACCCCCCGTGGGACAGCCTGATCACCTCGTTACCTCCCCAGTGCTTAGAACAGTGCGTTGCACATAGTAAGCACCTAGTAAATGCCATTATTATTATTATTATGTGCAGAGCACTGAACTAAGTACTTGGGAGAGGAGACTATAACAGAGCTGGTAGATGCATCCTCTGCCCACAGTGAGCTTGTGGTCTAGAGGGGGAAGAGGTAGAGTGGTTCTGGAATTCTGATGCCCTCCCTGCCTCCAAAAGCATGGCCATCTGGACCCATTGAGGTTCCATTTGTTAAGCACTTGGCCACGTGGCCAATGTTGGCCACATTGGCAGAGATGGTGGCAGTGGAGATGGTGGTGGTTGGGACAGGGAACACTCCACCTGCCCAAAGCAACCACCCAGAATGAGGTGGTAATGGGCATCATAGGACGGAAGGTCCACAGGGCAGCCCTTCCTTTCCACTGTTATCATATGCCAAATGGCTGATGCCAGCTTCCGAGGCCAGTTCCACAGTGTTCTCTCAGGGAGCTTCCCTCCCCCTTAGTCTGCAAGCCCAGGTGGGATCTGGACTGTGTCCATCTGATTATCCTGTATTCACCCCAGTGTCTAGGTCAGTGCTTGGCACCGAGTAAGTGCTTAATAAATAGAAGGACCTGGGTTCTAATCCCAACTCTGCCACTTGTCTGCTGTGTGACCTTGGGTAAGTCACTTCACTGCTCTGGGCCTCAGTTACCTCATCTGTAAAATTGAGGTGAAGGCTGTGAGCCCCATATGGGATGGGGACTGTGTCCAACCTGATTTGCTTAGATCCCAGTGCTTAGAACAGTGCCTGGCACACAGTAAGTGCATAACAAATTCCACTATTATCATTATAAAGCAAAGAGACATCCCCGAGTGATCACTTCAAGAATATTTCACAATGAGGCTGGTTCCAGAAGTTGGACTATTGCCCAGTTACACAATTGCCATGGTAACCTTTGTCTCTGTGATGAGGGCCACTTATGTTCCTGGGTGTACAGACTCTGGTCGGAGTTGCATTTTACTGGGAGTAATTGATGACTCGGGCCTATTTCCACCCCTAGATGAGAGGTGGAAGCAGTGAGATGTCTTGCCAGCAAAGATGGTGTGGACCGCAAACTTGCTCACACTAGAGTTTCCCTAGCAGCCATGAGAAAGGGAGGGAGGAAGGTAAAAGGGGAAGGATTGAGGGAGATGGGGGAGATGGAAAGAGCGGGGGAGAAAGAGGGAGAGAGGGGGAAGAGAGAAGGAGGAGAGGATGGGGGAGAGGGAGAGAGAGGGAGACAGGTGAAAGGGCAAGAACATGGAGAGGTGGAAGAGATGGAAAGAGTGGGAGAGGGAGAAGGAGGGGGAGGAGAGGAAGGGGGAATGGGAGAAAGGGAGAGAGACAGATGGAGAGGAAGAAGGGGGGAGAGAGAGAGGTGGGGGAGAGAAGAAGAGACAGAATGATAGAGGAGTGAGATGGGGAGAGGGAAAGGAGGAGAGGGAAAGGAAGAGGGAAAAGATAGGGATTGAGAGGGAGAGAGGGAAAAAGAGGGGGAAGGAGAAGGGGTGATTAGCTGGAAAGCTGCTGGAATTGAAAGGAAAAGCAGGCAGCGGGACAGGAAGAGGAGGAGGGAGAGGAGGGGATGCAGCAGGATGGGTCTTCAGAGGGGAGGACCAGATAGGTGTGTCTGTTGTGGGAAGAACTTTCCAGGGGACCCAAGGAGTGTCTTGGCTTTTGTTTTTCCTTGCACAAGGTCAGTACTTGGGCCCAGTTTTTGTCTCCTGCTTAGTTTAAGTTCCTTTTGGATAGGGAACATGTCTACCAACTCTGTTACATTGTACTCTCCCAAGTGCTTATTACAATGCTCTGCACATAGTAAGCACTTGATAAATATGATTGATCTATTAGCAGATTCCTCAGCTCTGCCTTAGATTCTTAGAGCCGCCCCCACATCTTATCTGTTTTCCTTTCCACTTTGTGGTTCCTGCACCAGGAAGAAAAAGCAACACTATAATCTCCGTTATGCATTCGCTTGTAGGACACACTGAGAATGCTTGAGCAGGGTAGTTTAGGATTCATTGCTTCTCTGTTACAGATAATGAGATATCCCGCGGGCATCCAACAGTACATATAAAATCCTAAAGTTGACACATCAAAACGGAAGACAGTCAGTCATCCAACTGCATTTATTGAGTGCTTTTTGTTGGCAGAGCACTGTACTAAGCGCTTGGGAGAGTCCAACATAACTATCACAGACACATTCTTCTAGATTGTGAGCCCGCTCTTGGGTAGCGATTGTCTCTATCTGTTGCGGAATTCTACTTTCCAAGCGCTCAGTACAGTGCTCTGCGCACAGTAAGTGCTCAATAAGTACGACTGAATGAATTCCCTGCCCACAACGAGTTTACATTCTAGAGATCGTAAGTTTACAATGCTCTGGCTGGCCCAGCATTTGCCCTCTAAATCTGTTGCTTTTCCAAATGCACCGTGGATCAGGGGCTGGCTCCAACTAACTAATATATATGGGTACCCCAGTGCATACAGGCTTATGTGCTTGGCACAGAGTAAGGGCTTAACAAATACCATCATCATTATTATAATTATGTGGGGAGGGATGTACATTTCTCCTGTCTAGCTGCAGCGTCTGGTGGGAAACCACGGCTGGAGTTCAGCTTGGCATTTCTCAGACTCTGTGTCTGTTCCCTAGGACGGGAATTCAGGATGGGGAGGCAAGGCTTCCACCCGGTGGATATTGGTGAAACTACAATCAACTTCTCTAATAATAATAATAATAATAATAATAATAATAATAATAATAATAATGATAATGGCATTTATTAAGCGCTTACTATGTGCCAAGCACTGTTCTAAGCGCTGGGGAGGTTGCAAGATGATCAGGTTGTCCCCCGGGGGGCTCACAGTCTTCATCCCCATTTTACAGACGAGGTAACTGAGGCCCAGAGAAGTGAAGTGACTTGCCCAAAGTCACACAGCTGACAATTGGCGGCATGACCTCTGCCTCCAAAGCCCAGGCTCTTTCCACTGAGCCATGCTGTTTCCTTAGCAACCAAAGGCGTCGGATCTGGGCGGTGGGTCTTAATCGATCAGTCGATGAATCAAAAAATCAATTTATTGAGCACTTACTGTGACATAATAATAATAATAATAAGGATGGCATTTGTTAAGCACTTACTATGTGCAAAGCACTGTTCTAAGCACTGGGGGGATAGAAGGTGATCAGGTTGTCCCACGTGGGGCTCACAGTCATAATCCCCATTTTACAGATGAGGTAACTGAGGCTCAGAGAAGTTAAGTGACTTGCTCAAGGTCACACAGCAGACATGTGGCAGAGCCGGGATTCGAACCCATGACCTCTGACTCCAAAGCCCGTGCTCTTTCCACTGAGCCGTGCTGCTTCTCTAGCAACCAAAGGCGTCGGATCTGGGTGGTGGGTCTTAATCAATCAGTCGATGAATAAAAAAATCAATCTATTGAACACTTACTGTGACGTGATGTTGATAATGCTATCTAGTAAGCACTTATTATCTACCAAGCCCTGCTGGACACAGGTATTTCTGTTAAGGGATGGATCTCAGCAGTAAACATACAAGATAATCATTGTAATAATAATGGTGAGAGTAATAAGAAAACAATAATAATAACAATAATAGTGGTATTTGCTAAGTGATTACTATATCCTAAGCATTGAACTAAGTGCCAGAATAAGTACAAGATAATCAAATCGGACAGACCTCCACCTATTGAGGTAATTATAATCAAGTGATGTGTTGGGATATATTTAGAATAATCAAATCTGACATTGTCTCTGTCCAACACGGGACTCACAGTCCATGAGGGAAGAAGAGCAGGCATTTAATACCCATTTTACAGGTGAGGAAACTGAGGCATAGAGCAGTTAAGTGACTGGCCCAAGGTCACATATGATGCAAGTAGCAGAGCTCAAATTAGAACCCAGGTCCTCAGACTCCCAGTCATCTTTCCACCAGGCCAAGCTGCCTTGCTACTAGGGAGTTCAAATATTTTTTAAATGTTTAAGGTATTTTGTTGCCATCAGACATAGCTGGATTTCCTTTTGGATTTACCAAAGCGTGGAATAGGATTTCTTCCTCCTCTGTTATGGTTTTGCCAGCTTTAAGCTGCAGGCTTTCTTTGAGGAAGAGATACATTTCGGGAAATGCCTTTTTGGTAGAATTATTCTCGGGCTCTGAAGGGGGAAAAAGAAGAAGAAGAAGAAGGAGAAGGAGAAGGAGAAGGAGAAGGAGAAGGAGAAGGAGAAGAAGAAGAAAAGAAGAAGAAGAAGAAGAAGAAGACGAAAGAAGAAGAAGAAGGATTGATTCTTAATTATTAATTAAGAAGAAAAACCACTGTTCTGAGAGGGAGTAGATATAATAAAATCAGATCATACACATTCCCTGTCCCACATAAATCAATCTCACATTTACCCTGCCCATAACGCATTTTCATGGGACTCTTAATCTCAGGGAGAGACAGAACAA
The DNA here is from genome assembly GCF_015852505.1 of Tachyglossus aculeatus. Classification (NCBI taxonomy): domain Eukaryota; kingdom Metazoa; phylum Chordata; class Mammalia; order Monotremata; family Tachyglossidae; genus Tachyglossus; species Tachyglossus aculeatus. The sequence continues at coordinate 48,220,669 of NC_052075.1, read as the reverse complement.
GAATTTAGCCCCATTTGACAGATGAGGAAACTGAGGCAACAAAAAGTTAAGTGACTTGTCCAAGTTGTCACCCTTCAAGAAAGTGGAGGATTAATTCCTGGGATAATTCCCATAGTTTCTTACACTGAAACGTGTGTTGCCTGATCTCCCCCTCCCTGTAATTTCTCTGAGTGTCCATCTCTGCACACTTGACTTTAAGTTTCTTGAGGGCAGGGATCGTGACTACCAACTCTCCTGTCCTCACCCATGCGCTTAGTACAGTGCTCTGCACATGATAAGTGCTCAATTAATACCACTGATGGATTGTTGTTCTGCCCAGAGTAAGGACTCAATAAATGCCATTGATCGATTGATGGATTGAAATTTCAAACCATCTGAAATAATTACATCCCTCTTCTGGGAGCCAGTTGTTCCCCAGCTCTCTCCTGGTTATGGGAGCCAGTTCACATTTAATTAGCAAATGGATTTGTTAATGAGGCAGCACAATCAATTCCCCGCCTGGCACGGAGGCTGGGAGGAGTTTCCAGCAAATATAACGTCTCCTAGGACACTTTCAAAGGACAGTGGTGGTACTGGGTACCCCATTTTTCTTACACAAGGGCCACAATGCTTTAGTTTCTTTCCTCCCAGTACCACACCTGTATGTTTCCAACCTCAAAGATTCTCAATTCCCTTGAATTGACTTTCCAACTCGTGATCCCTTTCTTTCCACTTCCCCAATTCCCTGCAGTCCATGAAAAATGCAGATGCGATCATTAAGAAACAGTGTGGCCTAGTGGAGTGGCCTGGGAATCCGAAGGACCTTGGTTTTAGTCCCGGCTCTGCTTCTTGTCTGTTGTGGGACCTTGGGCGAGTCACTTATCTTCTCTGGGCCTTGATTACCTCATCGGTCAAATGGGGGTTAAGACTGTGAGCCCCATGTGGGGCAGGGAATGTGTACAACCTCACTGTATCTACCCCAGTACTTAGAACAGTGCCTGGCACATAGGAAGCGCTTCACAGATACCATTTTTAAAACTTCACCCTTCTGCTTTTCTCTTTCTTTTCCACAGTTCTTTCCTGTGGTTGTGTTGGAGACTGGACCAATGGAGTCACAAAGGGAGGGCCAAGGGCCACCTCGTCAGGCTTGGAGATTCATTCAATCGTATTTATTGAGCGCTTACTGTGTGCAGCCACTGTACTAAGTGCTTAACAATAGTGGCACTTATTAAGCACTTATTATGTGCAAAGCACTGTTCTAAGCGCTGGGGAGGTTACAAGGTGATCAGGTTGTTCCCCGGGGGGCTCACAGTCTTAATCCCCATTTTACAGATGAGGGAACTGAGGCACATAGAAGTGAAGTGACTTGCCCAAAGTCACACAGCTGACGATTGGTGGAGCCGGGATTTGAACCCATGACCTCTGACTCCAGAGCCCAGGCTCTTTCCACTGAGCCATGCTGCAACCCAGCATGGAGCTGGCAGGAGATGGCAGCGTGGGTTGGAGATGGCAGGTTACATACACACAAAAGGAAGCACTTTTTCATCAGGGGTAATATGGCCTTGGGAGGAGAGTAGAGGGAAGTTAAGGATGAGGAGGAGAAGTGCTAGGGATGTTAGATGGTTCATCCCTAAACATTGTGGGGAAAATCAAGGAAATAAGCCAGTCTTGTCTGCAAACTGTGCAGTGTGTAAACTTCCTGTTGGCAGGAATCACGTCTACTCTCCCAAGTTCAATGCTCTGCACGCAGTTGGCACTCAATCAATACTACTGATTGATTGATCAATTGGCTTCCCAGATCCTCCAAGTATCCTGTTTCCCTTTGGAATCATAATGTAGGTTACCTCATTGTGCGCAGGGATTATATCTGTTGTTGTATTCTACTCTCCCAAGTGCGTAGTACAGTGCTTTGCACACAGTAAGCACTCAATAAATATGATTGATTGAATGAATGAGGAATCTGGGTGTGATCCAGTGATGATTTCATGTATATTTTTATGTTTGTAGGATTCTAGGGTGAAAGTTACCATCACTAAAAAATTCATGGAATATTTTTGACACTTTATTTTTAGAAAGGACTTTCAAAAACAATGATCTCATTTTATCCTCACAGCACCATTGTGAGGTAGGGAGAGGTAAGCTTTACTACCCCTCATTTTACAGGTGGGGAAACTGAGTTCCAGAGGGTTTGTGACTTGATCGGGGGCACCCAGCAGGCCAGAGGTGGAGATGAGACTAGAAGCCAAACACCCTAACTCTCCAGCCCATGTTCTCTCCAGTATACTAAGCTACTTTGTACCTCCTGAGGAGTGCCCTTTTCAGCAAAGCAAGATGCTCCACTTTATTTTTTTTAAATGGTATTTGTTAAGTACTTATTATGTGCCAGACACTGTACTAAGCACTAGAGTAGATGCAAGATAATCAGGATGACAGGGTCCATCCATATGGGGCTCAAAGTATTAATCCCCATTTTATAGATGAGGAAACAGAAGCAAACAGAAGTTAAGTGACTTGCCTAAGGTCACACAGCAGACAAGTGACAGAACTGGGATTAGAAACCAGGTCTTCAAACTCCTAGGCCCGAGCTCCTTCTACTAGACACTGCTGCTTCCGTAACCCTCCACTTATCCTCTGCTGGGGTGGGTCTGGTTACATGTACAATGCCAGACACAGAGGGAGACGTGGGGAAGAGGCGGTGGGTGGGAGTGAGAATGTTGTTTCAGGGTCCTCCCGAAAGACACAGGGATGGGAGTGGGGAGGAGGGGAGGGTATTCACCATTCAAACCTGCTTCACCCGATGTGAAATCTGTCCGGCTGGCTGCCTCTAGCCACACAGCTCTCCTACTAAGAACTGTCATATTTAGTCAGTCAGTCATATTTATTGAGTGCTTACGGTGTGCAAAGCACTGTTCTAAGCACTTGGGAAATACAAAATAAGCAAGTGTCACATTCATCCACACAACAGAAATCCCAGTCCCAGGGCTTAATTTACTGGTGCTCCTTGCTTCTTCTCTCCCAGAAGGCCCACCTCCCCAGCAGCCACTACAGCCCCCTCCTGCCCCCCGCAGAGATGACCTTGTTGGTGACTGTCACAAATCTCGGAGGCTTTTGTGACCATTTCCTTTCCTTTGTTCGCCAACAATGCCATTGTCAAGGCCACTCAGATGCTCGCCAGATTCCAGCTGCCTCATTTATGGCCCATTCAGTGTTTGGCTTTGGGAAATTAAAAGTCCCCATCTGGAGCAGCGGCAGGACGGAGAGCCCAGAGGAGCGGCCCTCTGAAAGGACTGGAGACCCTTGATAAGACGAAAAGTCCGGTAAAACGGTCGTCCAATTGGTCAGTCAGTCATATTTACTGAGTGCTTACGGTGTGCACAGCACTGTTCTAAGCACCTGGGAAGTACAAAATAAGCAAGTGACACATTCATCCACACAACAGAAATCCCAATCCCGGGCTTAATTTACTGGTGCCTCAGTTTCCTCATCTGTAAAATAGAGATTAAATATCTGTTTTCTCTCCCAAGACTGTGAGCATCACGAGGGTCAGGGACTGCATCCGAACTGATTATCTTGTATCTCCCTCAGTACTTAATACAGTGTTGGGAACACAGTAAATGCTTAACAAGTGTCCCGACTACCATTATTCTGTTGATAGATGATTTTTTCTGGGGAATTCAGAAGAAGAACAGAATTAACCTTGGGTGTTTAGGAAAATACTCCAGAAAGGAAATGTTGTTTGACAAAAACAACAAAGTGGTGAAGTGGGGAAAGGGAAGAAGAGAACCTTGTCCTGTGGGGGGTGGGGGTGGGTGGGTATGAGGGTTGGGGGATCAGCTAGAAGCAGAGGGAGGTGAGTCAAATATGAGGAGGAGTGGGGAGAAACAGTTGAGTAGAGGCCCAGGGAAGGAATGAAGGAAGAGGGAGGAGAACAGACTATCTGTGAAAGCAGAGAGGAGGGTGGGAACTGACATTGTATTGCAAGAAAAGGCAAAGAATTTGGATTTGGTGTCGAAGGGGAGGGGGTGTCCTGTGAGAGATAGCGGAGGAGTGTGATTGTTTAGGAATGTGAAGACGAAATTATTTGAGGAGTGGTGTTTGAAAAAGTGGGTGAGGTCCAGAGAAGACAGAGGGAAAGGAATCATTTATAGGAAAGGAAGGGAGAGAAGTGACTTTTCTAGGCGGATTAGAACCTAGAGAGAGAATGTTGATTTTTGCAGTAAGATCAATGAAGGCTTTTTGTGGCAATCTGGGAGGAGAGAAGAGAAGGAGCAGGGAGTTATTTATTCTGTTATATCTTGGCCAACAGAGTTTTCATCTGCTCTGTCCCCTGACCCATGCTTTTATGTCCGGATTTACAACTTTCCACCACTTCAACTCCTACCTCTGATTCTGCAGCTGGGGAAGAATTAATCAATAAATGATATCAGTGGGTGCATGGCACTGTATTAAATTCTTGGGAGAGTACAACACAACAGAGTTAGTCATCGCGTTCCCTGCCCACAGTGAGCTTACACTCTAAAGGGGGAGACAGACATTAATATAAATAAATAATATACAATTTATAAAGCAATAGCGTTGTAGTAATTTGGGGAAATTGGGGGCCCCAGAGGGCATGTTCCAGTGAGTAGGATGGACTTTGGCAAAACAGCAGCCATGTCCTGTCATCACGTACCTCTATGCAATGTCTCATCCTTCTCCTGGTCAGCAGCCAGTGTAATGACCACTGAACTTAGACCCTGGTTTTTCTCGGGTCCAAGTACCTTTCATGAATCACAGTTTTCCACATTTAATTTGGTTCTAATATCGGCTCTGCCATTTGCCTGCTGTATGACTTGGGTGAATCATTTCAGTTTTCTGTGCCTCTGTTTCTTCATCTGTAAATTGGGGATGAAATAAGTGACCTATCTCCCTCTTAGACCTGAGCCCTATGTGGCATAGGGACTGTATCTGATGATTATCTTTTATCTACCCCAGTGCTCAGGACACTGAGCCTTTAAGAAATACTGCTATTATTATTATTCACTCAATTCATTCAATTCAATTCATTCAATCATATTTATTGAACACTTACTGTGTGCAGAGCACTGTACTAAGTGCTTAGAAGAGTACAAGAGAACAATAAACAGACACATTCCCTGTTCACAATGAGTTTAAGTCTAGAGGACAAGCTTATGGTCTATTATTATAATACTAAAATATATATAATAGTAATAAAAAAACTGAAACCTGACCTATCCTCTCCCCTCTTCACTAGTTTTGACTTGAATTTTGAGGTTGCTTGAACCCCCAAAATGCTAAAGGGGTGGTGAATCAAAACCAAAAAAGCTTGCAATAAAATCTTGATTAAACCCAGCATCCTAGATTGTCCCTCTGGCTATCAACCGGTCTATAACACTCCATCTACTTCAGTGTCTTGTCAGAGAAAGGTTGAACTGGGACGTGGAAGGAGGGTAGACTGGGAAAATGGAGAAGAGGAGACACCCAAGATGAAGATCAAATTCTGGCTCCAATCTTCCTTTCCCCTTGCTTCTCTGAAGCCTTTATCAGCTAAAGAACCGCCGTCCTGTCTCCGTTGGAATGTGCCTCTCTGAGCACTGATTGTAGGTGGCTGCTGAAATTTGGCCTTTTCGACAGGGCTGGAATAACCTCACTGTTCTCCTATCTCTTTCCATTAAAGTCGCCGTCACGCTTGACTTTTTAACGACTGAAGGGTAGCCACGGAGAGCATCACTCCTTCTATTCCAGTTGGTGTTTGTCTCTCTAGGCCTGATCCTGGCAGAGAAAAGGCCAAGGGAAAGTCTGGTTGGACTGTATCTACCCCAGCGCTTAGTAAAGAGTCTGGTACATGGCAAGAGCTTAACAGAAACTGCTATTATTATTATTACTATTTGTTGCTGAGTAGAGATGTCCTGGATCTAGACCTCTCCCCCTCCTTCCAAAATTAAAGCAGCCTGAATCTCACTGATGTTAGTTTTGAATAACTGTGGTATTTGTTCAGCATTACTATTTGCCAGGCACTGTATTAAGCTCTGGGGCAGATGCAAGGTAATCAGGTGGGACATAGTCCCTGTCCCAAATCGGGCTCATAGTCTTAATCCCCATTTTACAGAGGAGGTAACTGAGGCTCAGAGAAGTGAAGTGACTTGCCCGAGGTCACACAGCAGACAAGTAGCAGAGCCGGGATTAGAACACAGGTCCTTCTGATTCCCAGGCCCGTGAACGATCCACTAGGCCACGCGACTAGGAAGAAGAGTAACATTAGAGGCAGAGCTTAATCAATCAGTCAACTAGATCCCGCCTTCACCACTTGTTGTTTTTGTGACCTTGGACAAGCCATTTAACTTCTCTGTGCTTCAGTTCCCTCATCTCTAAAATGAGGATTAAGATTATGAGCCCCACGTGGGACAACCTAAATACCTTGTATCTACCCCAGTGCTTAGAACTGTGATTGGCACATAGTAAGTGCTTAACAAATACCATAATTATTATTATTATTGTTGTTGTTATTATTGTAAGCTCCTTGAGGCTAGGGATCAAGTCTACACACAGTGCTGTACTCTCCCAAGCAATTAGTAGGGCTCAATAAATATCACTTACTGATTGCCACATCTTTTCAAGAGGGGAATATAAGGACCCACTCTGACCCTGTCACGGCTTAGATACAGACTCTGGTTTGGTCGCTCTCAGTTTCTGTGCTGGTTTTGCTCAGTTCCCAGCATTCTCTGTCACCCAAAGCCCTACCCAAGCAGAGAGCTGAATTTGGCCCATTTCTATGATTCGAGGATTACCAAATCTTTGGTTTATGTTAGTTTCTCAGTCCCTGGGTAAGGTTTTAATGACTATTACTGTGGCATTTCTTGAGTACTTACTATGTGCTCTTCACAGTGCTAAGTGCTGAGATAATCAGATTGGAGGCAGTCCCTTTCCCACATGGGACTCACAGTCTAAGGAAAGGGAGAACAGGTAATGAATCCCTATTTTACAGTCGAGGAAAGTGAGGCTCAGAGAAGTCAAATGACTTGTCCAAGGTCACACAGCAGGCCAGTGGCAAAGCCAGGATTAGAACCTTGTCTTCACCACCCTGGCTTCAAGGAAGTAGTGTGGCCTAGTAGATAGAGCACAGGCTCAGGAGGACCTGGGTTTTAATCCCGGCTCCACCCCTTCTCTACTGTGTAACCTTGGGCAAGTCACTTCACTACTCTGGGCCTGTTACCTCATCTGCAAAATGGGGATTAATAATAATAATAATAATAATGATGGCATTTATAAAGCACTTACTATGTGCAGAGCACTGTTCTAAGCACTGGGGAGGTTACAAGTTGATCAGGTTGTCCCACAGGGGGCTCACAGTCTTAATCCCCATTTTACAGATGAGGTAACTGAGGCACAGAGAAGTGAAGTGACTTGCCCAAAGTCACAGACTAAGAGTGAAAAGCCCCATGTGGGACAGGGACTGTGAGTAAGCCGATTAGCTTGCATCTACCCCAGCGCTTAATACATTGCCTGGCACATAGAAAGTGCTTAACAAATACCATAAACAAAAAACAAAACAAAAAAAACCCCTTGTCTCCTGACTCCCAATCTCACGCTGTTCTCACTGGGCTTTGTGACCTGCTCCTCTCTCAGAGCAAAGATGGCATGTCACATCACTGCAAACAGGGCTTTTGGCTCTTCCCACCAGCTTTAATTTCCATATCTGAGTCCCAAGACTGATTAGGAATGTCTCTAGCCAAACCTATTTGCATTCTTCTCCAACTCCCTAGAACACTCTCGGGATTAAATAGCACATCCTGAGAGCTGCCTGTCTCTCTCTTTCTTACACCCCTCCTCCCCACAACTCCCAGGTCCCCCCGGCTCAGAATTGAGGTGCCCACTTAGAGGATGGTATCGGGGAGAGGAGATCTGGAGCAATGGTCCCTAGTCCCTAATAATGGTATTTGTTAAGCGTTTACTATGTGCTAAACACTTTTCCTGGGTCCCTAGGCCTCCGAGTCTCTGAGTCTCTGGGCCTCCGACATTATTAAGCTTTTCCAGAAACCTAAATTCACCACATAAAAGCTGAAGGGAAAGGGGAAACGACTGAGAAGCAGCATTGCCTAGTGGACAGAGCACAGGCCCAGGAGTCAGTAGGACCTGAGTTCTAATACTGGATCCGCCCCTTGTCCGCTATGTGGACATCTCTGTTCTTCAGTTCCCTCATCTGTAAAATCGGGAATAGGACTGTGAGTCCCATGTGGAACAGTGACTGTACCCAACCTGATTAGTTTGTATGTACCCCTGCACTTAGTCTAGTGCCTGGCACATAGTAAGGACTTAACAGATATCATTAAAAAACCCAGAAATAGGAAATGGACAATTTAGTGCCAGTCCCTGGCCTTCTAGTGAGATGTTAGAGAAGCAGCGTGGCTCAGTGGAAAGAGCTTGGGCTTGGGAGTCAGAAGTCGCGGGTTCTAATCCCAGTTCCGCCGCTTGTCAGCTGTGTGACTTTGGGCAAGTCATTTAACTTCTCTGGGCCTCATTTCTCTCATCTGTAAACTGGGGATTAAGACTGTGAGCCCCACGTGGGACAACCTGATCACCTTGCCCCAGCACTTAGAACAGTGCTTCACACATAGTAAGTGTTTAACAAATACTATTATTATTATTATTATTATTATTATTATTATTATTATTATGTAACAGTCAATCGAATTTACTGAGCACTTACTGTGTGCTCTGCACATAGTACTAAGCGTTTGGGAAGAGTACAATATAACAATAAAACAGGCACATTCCTTGCCCTCAATGAGCTAGTGATATCATGTTATGACGGCAGCCCAGTTGCTTTCTTACACCTCTAACTCTTTCTCTGAACACCTTGTGACCTTGTCCTTCTATCTCTCCATGTCTCAACGTCTGAATCCCACTGTATGTCTCTCACCCACTCCACCTGCCTCCTCTCTATTGATTTCTCTCTCCCTCTCTCTCCCTTGCTTACACAGATAATGCCTTTGTCTTTGGGTTTTATTACTCAGTTTCCTCCTCCATAAAACAGTCCGCTCTTCGGAAAAGATGAAGTTGTGGGGTTTAGAAGGAATAATTCCTCTGTGCTTTGTTCTCCAGGGCTGTGGCCCAGCCAAATTTCCAAAGGGATAGTGTCTGCTTCCATCAGATCCACCTTGATGCCTTATTTGAGACACAGTGTTTGTGTGGTGTTGTTTGTGGTGGTGGTTCTCAGGGGAGAAGAGCGGGGCACAATTTGTAAGTGAGTAAGGAAGAGACACAAGAAGAGCAAATAAGAAAGTGAAGTCTCAATTATTAAGATATTCCCACCAAGTCTTTTAGGAGTCACTCTGGAGCTCACAGATATGGAATATGTCTACCACCTCCTTTATTCTACTCTCCCAAGTGTTTAGTACACTTCTCTGCTCACAGTAAGCGATCAATAGATTGATTGTTTGGAGCAGGAGATCAAGGGCGAGGAGCAGGGCCAAGGCAGAAGATTGCTTCTGAGGAAAGAGGCTGAGTGGAAGGAGGTGTGAAGTGACTCTAAGACAAACTAAAACATAATAGAGATATATAGGGGGTTGGGTTCTTTGTTTGCATTCCAGATCCAAACATAGCATGACTCAGTCTGATTTCGAGGTGTGAATTCTCCGAACCAATTTGGGACAGCCCTCCTCTGTGTCACTCTTTTAGACACCGGCCCCTTCCTGGCTGAATAGTGGCGGGTTCAGACAGAAATAGTCTGCCTCCTGATAATTTGTACATTCTTAGGGGCTACTTAGTGCACCAGCCCTGTTGGACCAGGCTTTGTTTGTAATCTTCTGAAGTTAAGGATAAGTTCTCTGTTACATTGATGACTTTGGAAGCCCACACCCAAGAAGACATCCAGATAATTATAAGAACCAGCAAAACACTGTGGGTTAACAGGCTGAAGAAGAGTGAGACTATGTTCTTGTATATTACCATGTATTAGACTGGAAGCTCCTCCATTAGACTTTGAGCTCCTTGAAGCTAGGAATCATATTTAACCATCATTATTGCATTTTACTCTCCCAAGCAGGTGTAAGTGCTCAATAAATATGATTGAATGAATGAATATAGTACACTGCGCACAGTAAGCACGCAAATAACAATGGCTGATTGTAGTAGGGAAGCAGGGGGGCTTAGTGGAAAGAGCATGAGTCTGAAAGCCAGAGAACTGGGTTCAAATCCCAGCTCTGCCTCTTCTTGCTTGCTGTGTGTGAACTTGGGCCAATCAGGTAACTTCTCTGTGCCTCATTTTCCTCATCTGTAATCAATAGCTCTTCTCCCTCCTACTTGACTGAGCCCCATGAGGAACAATGTCTCTACCTTGGGAGAAGCAGCGTGGCTTAGTGGAAAGAGCCTGGGCTTGGGTTCTAATCCCAATTCTGCCACTTGTCAGACGTGTAACTTTGGGCAAGTCACTTAACTTCTCTGGGCCTCAATTACCTCATCTGTAAAATGGGAATTAAGACTGTGAGCCCCACCTGGGACAACCTGATAGCCTTGTATCTACCCCAGCGCTTAGAACAGTGCTTGGCACATAGTAAGTGCTTCACAAAAACCATTATTATTATTATTAAGATGCAGGGGATGCTTGCTTTAGGAAACTTTGCTACTGAAGTGGTGGTGAAGATACTTATCAATCAATCGATGGTATTTATTGAGTTCTTTTATTATTTATTGAGCTCTTACTGGGTGCCGAGCACCAAACCAAATGCCCTGCTGAGAACAACACAACAGAACTGGGAGACATGATCTCTGCCCTCCAGGAGCTTACAGTCCTGAGGGAGAGACAGATATTAAACTAAATTACAAATAGGGGAAGGCACAGAGAATAAGGATATGGACAGCAGTGCTGTAGAGCTTAGAGTCTTTGATCCAGAAGTGATTCCAAAGGTCAGCTGTTCCAGATCCCTCCTCCCAGGGAGCGGAATCTCACTCCATACATTATTGTATTGGTCATTTGATTAAAGGTCTGTCCCTTAGACTAGACTGTAAGCTCGTGACAGGAAATGTGTCTACCAACTTGATTGTATTGTACTCACCCAGGTGCTTAGTACCAGTTCTCTGCACACAGTAAGCACTCAGGAAATACCCTTGATTGATTGATTTATCATAACTCAAACTCTTTTATGCTCTCCCAAAGGTTTAGCGCAGTGCTTGTCATACCTGATTGTATTGTATGTATCCCAGCTTGGTGCATAACAAGCACTTACCAAATACCACAATTATTACTACTATTATTATTAATAATAATAATAATAATAAAGATTTGGGAGTGACACAAAGTTCCTCTTCTTCCTTTAATCCCTTCAGTCTTCCTTTGGGAAGCTACAACCATTTCCTCTGTCTTCCTTTGACAGAGCAGGGGATTTCAAATTCGCCTTTGCCTTCTGTGTGACGGTCAAATCCTCCACTGAGAAATCAGAAATGGAAAAAAGCCCATCATTTATTTTTGTTTTGGCCCCAGGACTGCTTGGAGAACAGTTTCTTAGGAGAGAGTTTCCAGCTCACAGTCTCGGGGTAAATGCCTTTTATCATTATGGGCAAAGGTACAGAGAATTATGCAGAGGGAGACTTTTGGAGCCAATAACACTCAGTTTGGTTGTTGGTCCCCTGTCTCAATTACAATCTGTTTTCCAGACCAAACTCTTCATAGACATGATGACGATTATATGAGCACGTTGTATGTGTTATGTGTGGGAGAGTTGCAGGGGGTTGGGGGAGGACCAGAGAAAGGAGGAGAGATTTAATGGGCGAGAACATTTCTCATATACGCTGGTAGCTTTTTGTTGGTGATCTGCAACTCAATAAACAGGCTGCTTTTCTCTAATTCTTGTCCAAGGAATAATGGATCATGACTCTCACTATTAACATTTCATTTCAGTTCTCATCTGCCACCAAGATGCCAGTCTTTTCCAAATGACCTCTGCTAAGTGCACACCTGCAAGGAAATGTGCCTTTAAATTATGAGCTAATAGACCATGGAATACATGACGGGGTGAAGGGCAAAAAGAAGCTATAAAAATGTCAAAATAAGAACATTTCTCTAGTAATAAAAAAGTGAGATCTGAAAACATAAGCAGAAGGAAAAGAGTATAGGCAGGCCAATTCCAAGTTTTATCTGCTCCTGGAAAGTCCAAGATGTCTCCAAAAATTTACTTCTGTTGTTTTCCTGATTATTCCAATGTCATGTTCCCCTTCAGCACCTCCACATTCTGTAGTTTTGCTCTGACCTATGCAGTCACCAGTTGGTTCAAAGAGGATGTGGTTTGGGGGAAACAGTGCTGGATATGATGATGATGAAGATTATGATGACATAATAATGATAAGAATACTCATATTTTAAATTAGTAGGAAGAGTACAATATAACAATATAACAGATGCATTCCCTGTCCTCAATGAGCTACAGTGATGCTTTGATGCCAGCCCAGTTTCTTTCTTACTCTTACTCTTTCTCTGAACACCCTGTATCCTTGTTCTTCTATCTCTCCATGTCTCAGTCTCTGAATCTCACTATATGTCTCTTTTCCCACTCCACTTGCCTCCTCTCTTTAGATTATTAATTTCTAGTACTATGTACTAAGCCTGTGCCTGACCTTATTTCCTTGTTTCTATCTCGAGGCTTCTTACACTGTTTGGCACAAAGTGCTTAACAAGTATTATTCTTGTTTTTATACAAATGGACTATGATAACCATTGGTGTAGATGCTCTCTTTCTAACCAATCAATCAATAAATCAATCAATGGTATTTATTAAGTGCCTACTGTGTGAAGAACACTATCAAAAGCATTTGGTATAGTTCAATAAAGCTGGTGAACACGTCCACAAGAAGCTTGCAATCCAGTGGGGGAGACAGACAATAAAATAAATTACAGATAGAAAGATCAACTAAATGCAAGGAAATATATGCAAGGGCATAAATAGATCAGAAACCAATAATTGAACAGAGATGTGCATCAGTCACCAAACCAGAAATCGTGACCTGGTCTCCTGAATTGGAGTCCAGTGCTCTAATTATTTGCCCGATCTAGAAACTCCTCCTCAACCCAGCTGTCTTTGAGAGGCATTGGAATCAATAAATCACTGGTATTTATTGAGCACTCATCATGTGCAGGGCACTATACTAAGTGCTTGGGAGAGTACGGTGCAATAGGGTTGATAGACATGATCCCTATCCTCAAGGAGCTGACAATCTAGAGTGGGAGACAAACATTTCTTAGAACTGCAGTTGTACTTAAGGTAAGGCCTGATAATCTCTATTCCGGACAGAAGTCACCCATAATTAGCTAATTCCATGCCAGACCCTTGGCAGAGAGAGCTGCTCCCTGAATCAGCCAGGTTAATCCATTAATCCATTTCCTAACATGAGTCAGAGTGGATTGGAACTGTCAGTTGCCACTTTACCACAATTCTAACAACTCCATTCAAGTAGGAAAGAAAGATCTCAGCTCAGTTGCCATGACTTTTCATTAGAGCTCCCCTTTGTGTCACTAAAACAGGAGTCAGTTTCAGGAAAAGAAAATATTAATAATAGTAGTTATGGTACTTGTTCGATGCTTACAATGTTCCAAGCACTGTTTTAAGTGCTGGGGTAGATACAGGTTAATCGGGTTGGACACAGTCCCTGTCCCACAAGGGATTCACAGTCTTCTCCCCATTTTACAGATGGGGTAACTGAGGCCCAGAGAAGTGAAGTCACTTGCCCAAGGTCACACAGCAGACATGAGATGGAGCCGGGATTAGAATCCAGGTCCTTCTGACTCCCCTTCTCAGGGTCTCACCTGGAGAGTTTCCAGGACTCTACCAGTCTCAACTATGGGAGGGAGAGTCAAGCAGAGGCATATCCATTCCATTCCTAGCTTGGGCAGCGACTAGTGAGAGGAAGGAAATCTGCCACAAGTCAAAACTCCCTTGTGCAGCAGCACGGGAGAGAGTCGAGAGCGGAGACTGAAGTTTACTGCTTGGAAGGAGGCAATGATAATCCACTTCCATATTTTTACCAAGAAAACTCTATGGATACACTACCAGAACAGTTGCAGATGGAAGTGGGGTGTTCTGGGAGAGATGTATCCATGGTGTCATCATGGGTCAGAGACGTCTTGACAGCATAAGACAAGAGAAGACCTTAGGACTCCCAAGCCTATCCTTTATTCACTAAACCACGCTGCTTAACGTTTTGGCCTTCCCTCTGATTCACAAAAGTCAATGCTCTCAGGCGTTGTAAAGGTCTCGATGGGAAACGGAGGAGTCCATCCCTCTGGGGCCCTATGTGGGAGAAACCAACCGTTCACTGACTTCATTCTCGGTAATGAACCAGCAAGCTATCTGAACCTATTAGCGGCTGGATGACTAAAAAGATGTTCTTTACCAGATTCAGGCTAGGAGGTCTGCTTTTTTCTTAACTACCTGGTTCATTTATTGATTTCCTCCCAGGTTATTTGCAGCGATTGCGAAGCTTTATGGGTGAGAGTCTATGACAGCCCAGCTGGCGACCATTACCTTGACAAAACCTGGGACTCGGCCCTTGGGCCCTGAGAAGTAACATCCTGTTTCGCGCCGAGTTATAGATCTACTCTTGGCATGTTTTTCGGTTGCAAATACACCAATGTGATGGAAATGGTCTTCCTCTGGACTTTCTTATCAGTGTGGAAGAGAACAGGAGAAGTTGGAGGATTTTACTGATTGTTTTGAAATTGTTTCCTGGCTGAGTTACTTGGTCAATCAAGTAATTGATCAATCAATTACTTGATTGATCAATCAATCGTATTTATTGAGTGCTTATTATGTGCAAAGCAGTGTTTATTAAGCTCTTACTAAGAGCTGAGCACTATCCTAAGAGCTGGAGTAGATCAACAGATCAGACGGATTTCCTGTCCCCTAAAGGGTTTCTCAGTCTAAGAGATAGAGGAGAGCAGGTATCTCATCTCCAACTTCCAGAAGAGGAAATTGAGGCCCAGAGAAGCTAAGTGACTTGTCGAAGGTCAACCAGAAGGATGGCAGCAGAGCAGGGTTTACGAAACAGGTCTCCTTACTTTCAACTTTCATGCTCTTTCCATTCCCAAATTCTGTGCTCTTTCCATTTGGGATCATTGACTCTATGTGATTGTCTCAATACATTCCTCCTTATAGGGCGACATCTAGTTTCAGGGAACCTCATTTTTTCAAATGATGTTTTCTCTGGAAATCCTATTTCTTTGGAGAAAAATTTCCATATTTCCTTCCCTGGAGCTAAAGAAGTTTCCAATCCAACCAATGATGTTTATTGAATGCTTCCTTGGTGCAGAGCACTGTATTAAGTGCTTGGGAGCATTTTCTTTCTCATACTACATAAAAGTATAAAAGCAGTGCTACCTTGCATCCCCCAGCACTTAGAACAGTGCTTTGCACATATTAAGCACTTAACAAATACCATCATTATTGTTATTATTATTATTATTATTATTATTATTATTACCTCCCGGAGCCTGAATCCAGTAGACATCACCCAAGTTTTTCACTTGTATTTCTACTCTTTATTCACTGCACCCTCCATCCACAGCTCTTATATCCAGAACCATAACTCATTTTAATACCTGTCTCCTCCTCTAGACCAAAAGCTCCTTGTGGGCAAGGAATGTGTCTACCAACTCTTGTAGTCCCCCAAGTGCTTAGTACAGTGCTCTGCACACAGTAAGCGCTCAATAAATGCCATTGGTTGACCGATGATCACTTCTTCGAATCGATTACAATGAGCTAGATGATAATCAATCAATCAATCATATTTATTGAGCAATTTCTCTGGGCAGCGCACAGTAGAAATCACTTGGGAGAGTACAATACAGATAATAGGCATGATCCCCACTTACAAGGGGCTTACAGTCTACTGGGGTAACTGACAGTAAAATAAATGACAGAAAGAAAGAAGTAATAAAGAATAAAGATATGTATATAAGAGCTGCCGGGTAGGAAAGAATAGCCAAGAATTTAGGTGACAAGGAAGCACTGAAGCGGCAGTAGGGGGGAAATAGGATGAGGAGATAAAGGTTTAATCAGGGTTCCAGGCCTAGCGAAGGGATGAGCAATGTCCTGCTATTCTGCAAACCAGCTACTTGAGAAGGGAATTCCAACTGAGCCCTCTTTCGTGTCTTCTGATCTCTGGCATCTTGCTCATCTAGGAGGCATCCGCTGTGATTTCTTCTCTGTTTTTTTATCCTCCGGTTCATCTATGAATATTTCATGACTTTTTTGGTCTTCCTTCTTCCAGTCTTGTCTTGTTTTAGTAACATCTAAAATGCCTGACTAACTCTCTCTGGGGCCACTGCCCTCCCATTTTCAATTTTCTTCCCCTCCCCGGCTCCCCCCTACCCAATTTCCAGCAATATGAAATTTTTCCAGAAAATTGCTTCTCTGCATGGGACCCTGCTATCTTGAGTGAAATGGTGGGACAGCAGAAACTACAGCTGGCCCTCCTCGAGGGGGTAAATGGGTCATTCAGTGAACCGGCCAGAGAGAGAGCCTATTGACATTTTCATTCCGGACGGGGCTAATCTGTTTTTTGCCAGTCCATCACTTTGGAAAAGCGCTGGCTCAGCTAATCCGTCACTGCCATGGAAATGAGATTTCCCTCCTCCAGACCTCCGGGAACAGGCACCTGGAAGGACGGGCCCGAGAGCACCCGTGCATTCATGACTAGCTGTTTCCATGGAAACCCATCAAACTGTCATGCTGGCTCTCCAGCACCCTGCCACTTCTTTCTTTTGCAGTGTTTCTTGCTCCCTATTTTTCCCGTACACCCATGCAGAGGAAGCCAATAGTACTAATTATCGTATTTGCTAAGCTCTTACTATGTGCCAGGCACTTCTGTAAGAGCTCGGGTAGATACAAGATAATCAGTTTGGACACAGTCCATGTCCCACATGGGGCTTTCAGTCTTAATCCCCTTTTGACAGATGAGGTAACTGAGGTACAGAGAAGTTAAATGATTTGCCCCAGGTCACACAGCAGACAAGTGGCAGAACCGGGACCCAGGATCCAGGAACGCAGGACCTTCTGATTCCCAGATAGGCTTGATAGCCACTGGTAGCCTAGCTGTAACCACTAGGCCATGCATTTACTTTCCAAGACCCCAAATAACAATGTGTGATACTTGTTGATTGATTGCTTGATGGATTGATTGATTTGTTAAGCATTTACTATTTGCCAAGTGGTGTATTAAGTGCTGGGGTAGATATAAGATGACCAAGTTCCACATGGGGCTCACAATCTGAGTAGGATGGGAAACAGGTATCGAATCCCCACTTTGCAGATGAGGGAACTAAAACACAGAGAAGTTAAATCACTTGCCCAGGGTCACCCAGCAGGCAAGTGGCAGAGCTGGGATTAGAACCCAAATCCTCTAATACCCAGTCCCTTGCTCTTTCCATTAGGCCACACCACTTCTAATCATAATGGTATTTAAGTGATTATAACGTACCAAATATTGAACTAAATGCCAGGGTAGATACAAGGTAATCAGGTCAGACACAGTCCCTGTCCCACACAAGGATCACTCTTATCTCCATTTTACTGATGAGGTAACTGAGGCACAGAGAAGCTTTATTTTAATTTTTAGACACTCATTCAGTTCTCTTCCCCCTACTTTCACAGGCTCCTCTTACACTTTACCTCATCTTGCATGGTTCTCTCTTCTCAAACCAACTTCCTCACTGTGGCTTGAGATCATCTCTCCCACCACTGACTTCTTGCGCTCCCCCTCTCTTCCACCTAGAAGACCCATCCTCTTCACAACTGGCAAACAACTGGCACAATTGCCAAATTCCCCCCATCTTCAAAGCTCTTCTAAAATCACATCACCTTGATTGCCTCTTCAACTTCCCAAACATCCACCCCAACGACCAACCCAGCACTTTGTCATCAGAAACTGATTGGAGAGCCTCAGGAGGGCCTACCTCTGTATCCACCTGTGAGGATGGGGGGAATACTGGATCCCAGAAATGTAGGCCTGGGAGGTATGACTCCAGGGATCTTTTTTTATGGCATTTATAAAGGTCTTACTCTGTGTCAAGCACTGGGGTAGATACAAACTAATCAGGTTGGATTCAGTCCCTGTTCCACTTGGTGTTCACGATCTTAATCCCCATTTTACAGATGAGGTAACTGAGGCCCAAAGAGGTGAAGCGACTTGCCCAAGGTCCACGGCAGAGAAATGGCGGAGCTGGGATTAGAACACAGGTCCTTCTGACTCTCAGGTCTGTGCTCTATCCAATAGGCCACGCTGCTTCTCAAGTCATTGAGTCCATCACCCTGCCTCCAAGCCATCATTACGTCAAGAAATCCACACCGATAGGGGAATCTCTCAACTACTTCTGGGACTCAAGAAATAAATTTACCACAAACTCCCTGATGGAAAAATGTCCTCGCCCCAGCAGGGGGGCTAGTTGCCTACACAAGAATAATCCGGGGCCAGACATGGAAAGTTTGGCTTGCTCTCAACTGGAAGGCCAGGGAGAAGGGGGATGTTTGCCAGAAAGAAAAGAACGCATTATGGAGAAAGACATTTTGTTTTCAGGCTTCCCCCGAGCCTTTACACACACACTGAGAAACTGTACAAATAAAAAGCCTACTGGAAAGCTGTTCAGACTGGCGACTTGGCACACCCGTTCTTCCGTGCCAGACCAGAGAGCAGACTGGGCTTGGGATTACCCGGAGGGAAGCATATTTTGGCAGATTTTTCCATTAGAAAATTCTTCTTGGGAACAAAATCTGAACGGGGCCAGTGAGACCTTGGGGATTCAAATTTCTCTGCATCTCAGTATCCTCATCTGTAAAATGGGGATCCAGTCCTCATTCTTCCACCCCCTTCGATCGCTGATC
This sequence comes from Tachyglossus aculeatus, assembly GCF_015852505.1. Lineage (NCBI taxonomy): Eukaryota > Metazoa > Chordata > Mammalia > Monotremata > Tachyglossidae > Tachyglossus > Tachyglossus aculeatus. Next base: position 48,201,824 of record NC_052075.1, on the reverse strand, counting down.
TCCTTACAGGGCTGGGACTGTGAAAGATCTGAGTGTGTTGTATCTATCCCATGCTTAGTACAGTACTTGGCATGTAATAATGATAATAATTTTGATACTTGTTAAGCGCTTTCTAGGTACCAAGCACTGTTCTAAGCACGGGGGTATATACAAATTAATCAGGTTGGGCACAGTCTTTGTCCTTATGGGGTTTGCAGACTTAATCCCCATTTCACAGATGAGGTAAATGAGGCCCAGAGAAGATAAGTGACTGGCCCAAGGTCACACAGCAGTGCTTAACAAATTCCACCATTATTCTTATTACTATGGTAGTATTATGGTAGTGCTTTAGAGAAAGGTTTGAGGAGACACATGGTGCTACCAGCTCCTGGAGGGATTCTGGTTGGCTAAATACTGTGGGTTTTCCAGCTCAAGTCCTGTTTTACCTTCTGCATCGCCTTTGCACTTGAATTTACAGTTGGACTGTGCCATAAATTGTATCCTCTGGACTGTAAGCTCATTGTGCGTAGGGAATGCATCTGTTTATTGTTGTATTTTATATTCCCAAGGGCTTAGTACAGTGCTCTGCATACGGCAAGCACTCAGTAAATACAACTGAATGAATAAATGGATGAATGGACATGAGGCCGAATGTGGCCACAGATGCCTTTATGTTGGTATTTTTATTTTAAACTCCCAGCATCACTCTGCCATCGCTCCTGCTATCGAGTTCCATGGTTCGGAAGTGGTTCCCAAGTTCATACAGTCTTGGGAATGGAAAACATAGTCTCCAAGGAAAATGGGTTTAGGAGCAGAGAGGGGAGGGAACAAAGGTTCCCCTGGGGAAAAGCTTGATATTCAGATGAACTTGGTGAGCTTCCTCAAAGCATTATTTATGTCATCACTGCATGCGTCTCCTTCAATCAGTCAGTCGATCAGTGATATTTATCGAGCACATAATGTGTGCAGAACTCTGTCCTCAGCATTTGGGAGAGTACAACAGATCCCTGCCCTCAAGGAGGTTTCGATAGAGTTGGGCAGATGGACATTAAAGTGAATTAACAGATAGGGTAAGCAACGGAGTAGAAGGATGGAGACACAAGTGGTTTGGGGTTGTGGGGTGTTGCATCCCCTCTGGCTGTTAGCAGGATCACTGGGCTTGCAATTCTAGAAATCTATGGAGTTGGAAAGCATGTTTTTTCTCCAAGTTGGCAGACTTAAGTCAATTAAATTTTGCTCTACGGGCTGTGACTGAGTCAGATTTCATGTTTGAAAATCTCCCAGCACGTCATTTCTCCAGGATGTTGTCTCTATTAGGATGATGTAACTCTGCTAACTTCCCCCCACCTCCCCGCCGCCGTTACTGGGAACAAAAAGAACATTTCCCCCTGCTCCATCCCCCTGATAGCGCTCCCTAAAAATAAAATGACAGCTGCCAAGTTTTGCTCCAAGAGAAAAACTTTGAAAAACCTTTGGCATCATTTCCCGGGCCGTGTCTGCCTCACTTGCTCCTGACAACAACTAGGGTGATGAGGAAGCCGTGGGCAAGAACAATCCCAGCTCCCGAGACTTATTGAGCAAGAAATGATCTGCGACAGAAGCTGTGTTTTTGCTCAGGTAGCTGGAATCCTGCATGTGTCATCTGAGCTACGGAAATATTAGAGAAGTAGCATGGCTCAGTGGAAAGAGCCTGGGCTTTGGAGTCAGAGGTCATGGGTTCAATTGTCAGCTGTGTGACTTTGGTCAAGTCACTTAACTTCTCTGGGCGTCAGTTACCTCATCTGTAAAATGGGGATTAAGACTGTGAGCCCCCCCGTGGGACAACCTGATCATCTTGTAACCTCCCTAGTGCTTAGAACAGTGCTTTGCACATAGTAAGCGCTCAATAAATGCCATTATTATTATTATTATTGCCCCTGTTGCTGTTTTCTGGGCAACCCTGGCTCTTGTTTGGTGCCTATTCTCCCCTGGAGGCTTCAGAATTTTATAAACATTGATTTTCCCAATGACCGTCTGATGTATGTTGGTCAGGGAATTATTTTTGCCTGCTTGGTAGGCATGGAGTTGGCACAGAGAAACTTTCTTATCGAGTGCCAATCCCTTGACCAGACAGTAGCATTTGGCTGGATTTTGGGGATCCTGGTCTGGGATCCATCCTTCAGTTTACCCATCTAGGGTGACCACTGGAAGCTGGAGGTACAAGGACATCACTCGTATCACGCCGGACATGGGGCAGGATATGATGAAGTCCCATGCATCATTTTGGTAAAGTCATCTGTCTCGCATGACTCTAGGGCTAATCTCTGGAAGGGGACCCCTGAACCCCTTCATCTTCTTGCTATTTCTTAAGCGCTTACTAGGTGCCACGTACTGTACTAAGTGCTGGGACAGACACAAGCTAATCAGGTTGGACACAGTCCATGTACCACACGGGGTTCACTGCCTTAATCTCCATTTAATAAATGGGGTAACTGAGGCACAGAGAAGTGACTTCCCCAAGCAGCAGACAAGTGATGGAGCCGAATTTAGAACCCAGGTCCTTCCTACCCCCAGGTCCTTGTGCTATCCACTAGGCCATGCTGCTTAGAAGAGTGCCTTTCACCCAGTAAGTGCTGAACAAATACCACAAAAACAATACAAGTGATTGATATGATTTTATAATTATTTGCTTTAGGACTACTGCATTCCAAGTCCAGGCTTTTGGGAACTCTTGTGTTTAGAACAGTGCTTGGCACATAGTAAGCGCTTAACAAATACCATCATTATTATTATTATTGTGCTGTGTCCATTAACTGAAAAGCACTGGATGAAACCAGATGGGTGATATACACCCATGGTTTCTCTTTTTTCTTTTTTGTATTTGTTAAACACTTAACTGTGTGCCAGTCACTGTACTAAGCAATGGGTTGGATACAAGTAAATCAGGTTGGACATAGGCCCTGTGCCACGCAGGGCTCACAGTCTCAATCACCACTTTCCTGATGAGGTAACTGAGGCACAGAGAAGTGAAGTGACTTCTCAAGGTCACACAGCAGACAAGTGGAGGAGCCAGGATTAGAACTCATGGCTTTTTAACCCCCAGGCCTGTGCTCTATCCACTAGGCAATACTGCTTCCCTACACCTCTCCCCTCTTGCCAAATAGCAGCTCCCTGGGAGCCAGAAGGACCTGAGTTCATTCATTCAATTGTTCAGTCCATCGTATTTATTGAGCACTTACTGTGTGCCGAGCACTGTACCAAGCGCTTGGGAAAATACAATACAACAATAAACAGTGATATCCCCTGCCCACAGTGAGCTCATACTCTAGATGTTCTAGTTCTGGCTCTTCCACTTGTCTGCTGGGTGACCTTGGGAAGTCACTAAACTTTTCTGGGCCTCAGTTACCTCATCTGGAAAACTGGGATTAAGACTATGACAGGGACTGTTTCCAATCTGATGTGTGTATCTACCCCAGTGTTTTGTTCAGTGCCTGGAGCATAGTAAGCATTTAACAAATACCATTAAAAAATGCATTTATTGAGTGCTAACAGTGTGTGGAGCACTGTATGTACCAAATGCCTGGGAGAGTACAATATAAGAGAGTTCGTAGACATGTTCCCTGCCCTCAACGAACTCTGTGATTGAGGAAATGAATCAGAACTTCTATCTCAGTCCGGCCGGCGTGGGGGTGAGAATGCGTGGAGCCGTTCAAACTTGCCCACCAGGACCTGTGTGTTGGAGAAACAGACAGGGTGCTCACTTAGCCCCAACCACCCTGGCTCCATCGCTGCATTCCTTGCCCAGTCTCTGGATTATTATTGGTCTAATTCTCCGACAACGCTCCCAGGGCATCTGGATTGCCCAACCTTGGTTGGAAAAAGGAGCAGCCAGAACCCTGAGGTCTCCAAATTCCTCTGGACCTCTTAGAAAGGCCATCAGCCTCACTGGAATCTATCACCAACCCTGTGATAGTAAGAATAACAACTGCATTTATCAGGCACTGTTTATTAAGCTCTGACTAGCGCTGTTTTAAGCACTGCAGTAGATACACATTAATCGGCTCAGACTGAGTCCCTGTCCCATATGGGACTTGCAATCTAATTAGGAGGAACAATAGGTATTGAATCCCCATGAGAAGCAGCGTGGCTCAGTGGAAAGAGCACGGGCTTTGGAGTCAGAGGTCATGGGTTCAATTCCCTGCTCTGCCAATTGTCAGCTGTGTGACTTTGGGCAAGTCACTTCACTTCTCTGTGCCTAAGTTCCCTTATCTATAAAATGAGGATGAAGACTGTGAGCCCCCAGTGGGACAACCTGATCATCTTGTAACCTCCCTAGCACTTAGAACAGTGCTTTGCACATAGTAAGCGCCTAATAAATGCCATCATTATTATTGTTATTTGACAGAGGAGGAAACTGAGGCCCAGAGAGGTGAAATGACTTGTCCAAGGTCACAGAGCAGGCCACTGTTATCTCTTGATATCTCTTTTTGAGTCCTTTCCACTAGACAGCCTCCTTGATCTCTCAGCTGCCTTCGACACTGTGGACCACCCCCATCTCCACAACAAGTTATTCAATCTTGGCTACACAGACTCCATCCTCTCCTGGTTCTCCTCTTAGCTCTCTGGCCATTCATTCCCAGTCTCCTTCACGGGCTCCTCCTCCCCCTCCCTTCCCCTTTCTGTAGGGGCTCCTCAAGGGTCAGTTCTTCGTCCACTTCTGTTCTCCATCTATACTCACTCCCTTTGTGAACTCTTTTGTTCCCACGGCTTCAACTATCATCTCCATGCTGATGATACCCAAATCTACATATCCACCCCAGTTCTCTCTTCCTCCCTTCAGGCTAGAATCTCCTCCTGTTTTCAGGACATCTCCATCTGAATGTCTGCCCACCATCTAAAACTCAACATGTCCAAGACTGAGCTCCTTATCTTCCCTCCCAAGCCCTGTCCTCTCCCTGACTTTCCCATCATTGTAGACAGCACTTAGATCCTTCCAGTCTCACAAGCCCACAACCTCGGTGTCATCCTTGACTCTGCTCTCTCATTCATCCCACACATCCAATCCATCACCAAAACCTGCCAGTCTCACCTCCACGACATCGCCAAATATGCCCTTTCCTCTCCATCCAAACCACTACCTTGCTGGTTCAATCTCTCATCCTATCCTGACTGGATTACTGCATCAGCCTCCTTTCTGATCTCCCATCCTCCTGTCTCTCCCTGCTTCGGTCTATACTTCACTCTGCTGCCCGGATTATCTTTGCACAGAAACACTCTCAAAAATCCCTCCCCTCCTTTCCTCATAATCCCTCCCTTCCCCTCCTCGAAAATCTCCAGTGGCTGCCTGTCAACCTTTGAATCAAGCAAAAACTCCTCACTCTTGGCCTCAAGGCTTTCCATCACCTTGCCCCCTCCTACTTCACCTTCCTTCTCTCCATCTCCAGCCCAGTCCGCACCCTCTGCTCCTCTGCCACTAACCTCCTCACTGTGCCTTGTTTTCACCTGTCCCACCATCGAACTCTAGCCCTCATCCTACCTCTGGCCCGGAATGCCCTCCCTTCACACATCTGCCTAACTAGCTCTCTTCCTCCCTTCAAAGCCCTACTGAGAGCTCACCTCCTACAGGAGGCCTTCCCAGACTAAGCCCCCCCTTTTTCCTCTCCTTCTCCTCCCCTCCCCATCACCCCCATCCCTCTGCCCTACCCCCTTCACCTCTCCAAAGCACTTGTATATATTTGTACATATTTGTTGCTCCATTTATTTTATTTGTACATATTTATAATAATAATAATAATGGCATTTATTAAATGCTTACTATGTGCAAAGCACTGTTCTAAGCACTGGGGAGGTTACAAGGTGATCAGGTTGTCTTATGGGGGACTCACAGTCTTAATCCCCATTTTAACAAAGAAGTTAAGTGACTTGCCCAATGTCACACAGCTGACAATTGGTGGAGCCTGGATTTGAACCCATGACCTCTGACTCCAAAGCCTGTGCTCTTTCCAATAAGCCACACTGCTTCTCTGTTAAATTACTTTATTTATTTATTTATATTTATTAATTTTATTAATTTAAATAATAAAATGTATTTTATTTATAAATTACTCTATTAATTTTATTAATGTTGTGCATAGAGCTACAGTTCTGTTTATTCTGATGGTGTTGACACCTGTCTACTTGTTTTGTTTTGTTGTCTGTCTCCCCCTTCTAGACTGTGAGCCCATTGTTGGGTAGGGACTGCCTCTATACGTTACCGATTTGTACTTCCCAAGCAATTAGTACAGTGCTCTGCACACAACAAGCGCTCAATAAATACGATTGAATGAATGAATGAATGAATGAACTGAACCTTAGTGTTTGGTGTTTCACTGTATTCTCCCAAGTGCTCAGTAAATTACTGTATACACACTAAGCACTCAATAAATACCACTGATCGGATTGATTGATTGTTCCTTTAGAGGGGTGCTTTGATCAAAGGAAGGGCTTTGGAAGCCTCCTCACTGGAGCACCCCAAATTCTCATTCAGATGCTCTTGCCAGTTTTCCAACACCCGGCACCATCAGTAAATCAGGGATTACACTTTCAAAGCGATTTAGCTGCCTTGACAACTCAAGGGAAAATATTTTCCTGCCAAGGAATGAAAACAAAATTTTCAGATTTCTTTTGGAAGCAAATATTTTTGTCTGTTAAAGTCCTGAGGAAAGCATTTTCTTTGCACATAAGATATTTTACATTTCAGCGTGTTGCTTTTGGCCTCTGTGAACAGAATAAATCATGGTATTTGTTAAGCGCTGTGTGCCAAGCTTTGTCCTAAGGGCTAGAGCAGATAAAAGATAATCGTTTGGTCCCGTGGTCCCACAGTGTGCTCACAGTCAAAGGGGTAGGAGAATAGGTGTTGACCCCTTATTTTACAGATGAGGAGTGACACCTCTTCCCGTTCCCTTCAGGCAAATCACGAGACCAGTTTAGGAATCAGGGGTTCCATCCTGGAAACTATTACTCGTGCTGACAGGAATCGTCAGTGATGTGACTGGACTTTCCCTGAGATACGAGTACGGTCTAGTGGCTAGAACATGGGTCTGGGAATCAGAAGGACCTAGGTTCTAATTCCGGCTCTGCCACCTGTCTGCTGTGTGACCTTGGGTAAGTCAATTTATGTCTCTGTGCTTCAGCTTCCTCATCTGTAGAACGGGCACTAATACTGTGATCCCCATTTGGGACATGGACTGTGTCCAACCCGATTAGCTTATATCTACTCCAACACCTGACACATAGTAAGCCCTTAACAAATACCACTGAGAAAAAAAAAGCAGCAGAAGCTTGATGAAAACCAGAAGACACTTCTCATGGACGCTTATCAGAAACCATCAATAACTCCCAACTCACAGGCAGTCGTGAATCATACATTCCTGGGGCTCACTAAAGGCGATCGTCTCATGCCGTCAGCACTGTAAGTTCCCGCACTTCCCCACAGTGGATGGTTTCTAATTGGCTGAAGTTGTAAAGGTGATTTATGGGATAACGACCTTGACAGGGATAATGAGGAGGAGACTGTTTCTGAGTTAATTCAGGTGTAGGCATCCAGTCGACGGCAGGCTGCCTCTCCTTCTAACCTTGCTCCTGAGGCGCTGGCTGTGGAGAGTTGGTGGCCAAAGAGAGAGGGAAGGTTTTGTGTGGCCAGGGGGTTGGTTTTATACTGGACAGCCTGGGTTTCAGCTGGACCATCTCCAGGCTGAGCACCAGTTGCTGATATGTCTGAGATTTTTATGCTCCGAGCTTCCCTAGTCCACTGGGTTCTGCAGCCCGGATTCTGCCTGCTCTAGACCTCAAGCTGAGCTGTGCGGGTAACCACAGAGACTTAGGAGCAGGAGGAGGGATCCAAGGGCCCCCCCGGGAAAAGCTCTCTAGGATGACTCCCCTGCCTCCCTGGCGTAGCATTGTGGCCTAGTGGCAGAAGCAAGGGCCTGAGACTCAAAGGACATCATCATCATCATCATCATCAATCGTATTTATTGAGCGCTTACTGTGTGCAGAGCACTGTACTAAGCGCTTGGGAAGTACAAGTTGGCAACATATAGAGACAGTTCCTACCCAACAGTGGGCTCACAGTCTGGAAGGGGGAGACAGAGAACAAAACCAAACATATTAACAAAATAAAATAAATAGAATAGATATGTACAGGTAAAATAAACAAATAAATAGAGTAATAAATATGTACAAACATATGTACATATATACAGGTGCTATGGGGAAGGGAAGGAGGTAAGATGGGGGATGGAGAGGGGGAGGAGGGGGAGAGGAAGGAGGGGGCTCAGTCTGGGAAGGCCTCCTGGAGGAGGTGAGCTCTCAGAAGGTCCTTGAAGGGAGGAAGGGAGCTAGCTTGGCGGATGGGCAGAGGGAGGGCATTCCAGGCCCGGGGGATGACGTGGGCTGGGGGTCGATGGCGGGACAGGCGAGAACGAGGTACGGTGAGGAGATTAGGAGATTAGGACATGGGTTCTAATCCCTGTTTCACCACTTTTTAAAAAAATTTATGGTGTTTGTTAAGTGCTTACTTTATGCCAAGGCACCATATTGTGTGACTTTGGACAAGTCACCTAACTACTCTGTGCTTTAGTTCCATCATCTACAAAATGGAGATTCAAGCCTCTGCTCCCTCCTACTTCATCTGTGAGCCCCATGTGGAATCTGATTATCTGTATCTGTGAGCCCCACTTGGGACAACCTGATCACCTTGTATCCTCCCCAGCACTTAGAACAGTGTTTTGCACATAGTAAGCACTTAACAAATGCCATTATTATTATTATTATTATTATTATTATTATTATTATTATTATTATCTACCCCAGCATTTAGTACAGTGCCTGGCCCGTAATAAGCACTAAATAAATATTATTATTATCGTTCTTATTATTATCATAGTGGGTATTTCCTCTTCTGGTATTCGAGAGGGTTTTGGGGAACCACCCTGCTGATAGCGTACCTTTCTGCTTCTAAACTGTTTATTCAGAATGCCACATTTCTTGTCCATTTTGGATCCAGTCAGCTGTCTGGTTATGGGCAATCTCAAGGTTAGCCAGGATCTCTAAGGTCTTCTGGTCTTTTTCCCCCAAAGTCCTACAGTCATTCCTGAAAGATGGGTCCCATGGTTTGAGTTGAGATGAAAATCAATCCCTCAGATTTTAGGGGGGTTTCCACTGTAACCCTTGAACTCGGGAAGTTTGTTCTTGTGCCATGAGGGGAGAGAGCCCACCTCTCCATTTCATTCATTCATTCAATCATATTTATTGAGCACTTACTATGTGCAGAGCACTGTATTAAGCGCTTGGGAAGTACAAGTTGGCAACATATAGAGACAGTCCCTACTCAACAGCGGGCTCACAGAGGCCTGTCAAGTCCCGGCTCTGCCACTTGTCAGCTGGGTGACTTTGGGCAAGTCACTTCACTTCTCTGGGCCTCAGTTCCCTCATCTGTCAAATGGGGATTAAGACTGTGAGCCCCCCATGGGACAACCTGATCACCTTGTAACCTCCCCAGCGCTTAGAACAGTGCTTGGCACATAGTAAGTGCTTAACAAATACCAACATTATTATTATTATTATTATTATTATATGTAGCATGGATCAAGACATTTACAAAGGCTTGCAAGGGTTTGGGCTACTCTCTATCTCTCCTCGGGAGAAACTGAGACACAAGGTTTTGTACCCCCACTCCTATCCTTAGGCCTCTGGAGGGATGGGCCCTCTCCACCAAGATAATCAGGTCAGATGTAGTCCCTGTCCCATATGGGACTCCCAGTTTAGGTAGAAGGGAGAACAGGTATTGAATCCCCATTTTGCAGTTGAGGAAACTGAGAATTAAAGTGACCTGTCCATGGTTACACAACAGGCAAGCTGGGATTAGAATTCAGGTCCTCTGGCTCACAGACCCGTCCTCTATCTACTTACTAGATAGAGGTGGATACTAGATAGAGGTGCAAGCAGCATGACTCAGTGGAAAGAGCCCGGGCTTTGGAGTCAGAGGTTATGGGTTCAAATCCCGGCTCCACCACTTGTCAGCTGTGTGACTTTGGGCAAGTTACTTAACTTCTCTGTGCCTCAGTTCTCTCATCTGTAAAATGGGGATTAAGACTATGAGCACTCCATAGGACAACCTGATCACATGGTAACCCCCACCAGCGCTTAGAACAGTGCTTTGCACATGGTAAGCACTTAATAAATTCCATCATTATTATTATTGGGGAAGCAGCGTGGCTCAGTGGAAAGAACCCAGACTTTGGAGTCAGAGGTCATGGGTTCAAATCCCGGCTCCGCCACATGCCTGCTGTGTGACCTTGGGCAAGTCACTTAACTTCTCTGAGCCTCAGTTCTGTCAACTATAAAATAGGAATTAAGACTGTGAGCCCCACATGGGACAACCTGATCACCTTGTATACCCCCAGCGCTTAGAACAGTGCTTTGCACATAGTAAGCGCTTAACAAATGCCATCATTATTATTATTATTATTATTACTAGGGCATGCTGTTTCCCACTGTGTCTGACCTAATTAGCTACCCCAGTGTTTAGTACAGGGCTTAGCACACATTACGTACTTAAATACGAGTGCGTAACAAATTAAGATCTAAATTCCAAATGACTTTTTGGCATCAAGCTTCCCATTACCCATTGGCTCGCTCACCCGATTTCACCTCCTTGCTTATTCCTAACACCCCCTGACTTCACTCCACTGGGATGCTATATGGAACAAATGCACAGACTTGTAACGTACAAAATCATTTTTATTACCATTGCTGCTTAATGCAGGGCTTCGATTCGGAATGCAGCTTGGCAGAAGCCAGACAGGGGTGACATGAGAGTTTGCATTACCTTTGGATTATTGCCAGTTTTTTGACTCCTAACTTCGTCAGTCCTCCACTTAGCTTGGTCATTGGCATCACTGCTTCACTGTATTTAATCGAGACCTCAAGGCTAAAGCTTCTCTTTACATATCACCCTCCATCCCACTGATAAATTGTGCACTTGATAACCTGTAGGCTGGATGGTTGAATACTAAAAACTCAGTCACTCCCACCAGTCCCCAGAATCAGGTGGCGTTTCCCCAGTCGGGGCATATTTACAAACTATATATTATCAATTATTCACTTGATTTTGTGTCTGTCTCCCCCTCTAGACTGTAAGCTCGTTGCAGACAGGAAACGTGTCTTCCAACTTTATTGTACTCTTCCAAGTGCTGCACAAAGTAAACTCTCAATAAATACCATTGATCTGTATCTATATATATTATTCTACTTATTTATATTGATGCGTGTTTACTTGCTTTGATGTCCGCCTCCCCACCTCTAGACTGTAAGCCTGGTGTGGACAGGGATTGTGTCTCTTTATTGCTGAATTGTACTTTCCAAGCACTTAGTACAGTGCTCTGCACACAGTAAGCGTTCAATAAATATGATTGAATGAATTGATATGATTCATTTCCAAGAACATCCATTGCTTTCTCCTTATGAATGCAGTCTACAGGGTGAGTTCATTCATTTACATCTATAGTGACAACATTATGTATAACACATGAATTAGCTTTATGTACCCTACCATCTTATCTTATTCAAAGGAGATCAAAAGTCTGCCATCAGCAAGATTGTCAGTCTCCACAGATTCAGTCCGATTAAATAATCTCACCAATGCAGACATCAATGCACTCTCTTTATTACAGTAGGTTTTTTTTCTTTCAAGGCAACAATACTACTTTTTCAGATGAATGACAGGTTTTATTGTCCTTAAATAAAAATAAAACCAAGTTCAAAATCTCAGAAGGATCAAGAGTCCCTCACCATGAAGGCAGTGTGAAGACTAATCGGATATCATTGTGGGTAGAAAACATGTCTACCAACTCTGTTGTATTGTATTCTCCCAAACGCTTAATACACTGCTCTGCACACAGTAAGTGCTCGATAAATACCGCTGATGGATTGTTATTTACAGGATAATCTTAATTGATTCATATTCTGCATAATGTATTATTTCTGTACATAGCCAAGGTAAGCTTTCAGTCATGTTGAAACCACTAGTTTTCAAGTATGTACACATTGAGCTCAAGCTTATAACTCACCAATGAGCTGGTTGAAATGGTACCAGTAATTGAGGACTTTGATGTGCAGTGATGTATTCTTTAGAGGTCTGGGGAACTTTTGTTACCTAGTTGAGGAGAGGAAACCTCTTTTGGGTGTCAACATCGAGGTGACGCAGCCACCTCCTCGACCAAAGTCCTTGAACCAACTTGGGCTAATGATGGAGGATTATCCAGAACTTCAATTTGCTTCAGAATGACTGACCGTTTGGAAAACTGGATGAGGGTTGTCTCTCTCCATAGAACTCGAGTCCCAGAACTTTGTCTATCATGACTCATTTTCTTCGGGACTATGACGATAATCCAATGGTTTGGATGGAACGATTGGAAACATGCTGCGACTCAAGCCCTAGACTTAGCTCTGGAGTGCTGCCCTTTTCTGAAATTGACCACCATACTCTTCTTCAGAGGCAAACCAGCTTTTTTTCTGGTATTTTTTACCTGGTGTTTCCTGAACCAAATAGGTCAAGCAAGAAGTATAGGAAGCTTCAGCCTTCTTGGCTCTCTTTGGGGCATTATTGCTCATTAAAAGGGCTTGGGTCTTGGATCTGTGGTATAAGGACCTTCCAGTTGCCCAGAGACTGGTTCAGTCCAAGAAGCAACTTTCTTACTCAAGCATCTTGCTTTCCCACTAACCTAGAGGATTGGCTCCCGATATCCATTGGGGACTTCCATTTGTGTTGTCTGCCTTGTCCTTCTTTTGATTCTCAAGGGACTGACCAGTGTGGACAAGTGATGACAATGGTAGGGTTTATGGCATGGTTGTGTTCATCCCACTTAGGATGTCCCTGATCACGTGGAGAGTTATTCTCTTTTATCAGTGAGGGAGGAGAAACTGGTCATGTCACAGGGCTGGCATAAAAGTGGGTACTTTGGGCAAGAAAATGTCAAGAAAGTGTCTTAGTTTTCTCATCGGAAGGAGAGGCGTAGGCGAGGAGGCCCTGAGATGGGCAGACACCTATTAAACTCCAGAAAGCTGATCCCCATGCCCTTCAGGTACATTTCCACCCCCCAGAGTGATATTGCTACCATTTTGGTTGAACAGACTACCCAGAGGGATTTTTCATTTGGTGTGAAGTGTATCATTTAAATAGACTTCTGATGGATGTGTGCTATTCAAATGGCACAGGCAACTATAAGTGCAATGTCAGGGGGGCTCCTTTGGAAGTAGCAAAAGAGACCTTGGGTAATTCCAAGGCCATTAAGGGATGTTAGTCATCATTCCTGGGTCTCTAACACAGTGGGCAGCATCTCCCGCTCCATCTCCTTGTCCACCCATGAAGAGGAAACCCATCTACTTGTCTTGGATCCCTCAGGTGCAGCCCTGCTGGAGGTGGGGATACCCCTGAATGCTTCTAAAAATGGGGAGTAGGGAAATGACTGTTGGACAGACCTCTCCTTGGTAACCATTGGTATGGTGGAAAGAGAGAAAGGAACTGCTAGAAAAAGTTTCCAAGTGTCTAAGACAGATCACAGTGGAATGGTGGCATAATAATAATGGTGGAGAAAATGAAGATAAAGAAAGGGAAAAAGCATTAAATGGATGGTGAACAAAACGATAGGAAAGTCACCATTTGAAATCCTCTACAGAGTTCTGAACATCCATATACGTTTGAGATGATGTGTACATGTGCCACTGAGGAGAAGTGTAGCCTTCTAGACTGTGAGCCCATTATTGGGTAGGGACCGTATCAATATGTTGCCGACTTGTACTTCCCAAGCACTTAGTACAGTGCTCTGCACACAGTAAGTGCTCAATAAATACGATTGAATGAATAAATGAATGAATGAACAGCATGGGCCTGGGAATCAGAGGATCTGAGTTCTAATCCTGTCTCTGCCACTTGCCTACTGTGTGACTTTGGGCAAATCACTTTACTTCTTTGTATTTCAGTATCCTCATCTATAAAATGAGGATTCACTATCTGTTCTCCCTTCTACTTAGACAGTGAGTCCCACGTGGGACAGGAATGGCATCCGACCCGATTAATGTGTATCTATCCCATTGTTCCGAACAGTGCTTGACACATAGTGAGTCTTTAACAAACATAATAATAATAATTATGATAACAATAAGATGGTGCTATCTGTCTGGTCCGTGTCTGGCCAGAAGTCCAAGTGCTATGTAGAGATTGAAATATCTTACAGGGAAACTATTTTAGTGAAAGTCATAGACTAGTAGATGTGGGTATGTAGACTATAAAGGTTATTCCTCAAATGATGTTTACAGAACACGTATGTGTAACTGTCATCTGTCCTGGTCCAGTTAATCCTTCTTTTTAATCATTGTCCCTGTCTCATTTGGATAAACGCTCAGTCCAGGGCTGGGCACCCAACCGTCACTCAATTCAATCATAATTACTGAGCGCTTACCGTGTGCAGAGCACTGTACTAAGTATTTGGAAAGTACAATTCAGCAACCAGTAGAGACAATCCCTGCCCACAGCTGGCTCCCAGTCTAGGAAATAGTATGTATAGACTGAAGAGAATGAAGGAGACAGATCTATATTCACCTACCTTTTCTATGTATAACGTGGTTTGGTGGGCTTCAAACAGCCAAACTAGCATTTGAAGGAACAACAAACAGTTAGTACTCAGAGAACAGATGGCAGTCAGGAGAGAGTCAGGGTAAGAATACGGCATTTTGGAGAGTTATACTTAAATCCCGAGAGCTTCATGCATGGTGAACTACAACTGGGACTGAAGGAGGAAATTGGACTTTATCAATCCCCTAAGGGAAGCTTTGTTGATTTTTTTTAATAAAAGAAGACTCTCCTAATTAGCTATTCCATTCCTGAAAGGCATGCAATGCTATACCCAAATCAAACAAATCAAGTGCCAAATAAACCATGAGTCCAGACATTCTCTCATCCCTAGGATTGACTGATTGATTAAGACAAACAGGTCAGAAGTGGGGAGAATCCTCAATGTATATTTATTCACGTGCTTCAATATTTGTATACACACATAGAAATACCCTTGATTGATTGATAACTGCCCAAATCCAGGACACATAAAGACATATCAAACAATCACTCAATCATAATTATTGAGTGATTACTGTGCATATAGCACTCTACTAAGTACTTGGGAAAGTACAACATAACAATATAACAGACACATTCCCTGCCCACAATGAGCTTACAGTCTCCCACAAGTATAAAGAAGGTGTTTGAGACTTCTTTTAACAGGCTGAAGGGTCTTCATCTCCCTCTTCAAATTTATTTAGTAACTTCCTGCATTTAAAATTTCTGCTGCAGAAGCAATGATGTCAAACTGCTTCCCAGGGATGGAAAATGTTTAAGATCGTGATTTGAGCTGTCAGCCGTGATAATCAATCCCTGTCCTTTCTTCCTCACAGGAATTATTTTCACTGTAGGGTAGTTATTGCCCAGGGAGCGTCTGTTTGGTTCACATTTCATGTAATGGATTCTGGGTTTCTCTAGTGATGATGCATCAATCAGTGGTATTTACTAAGCGCTTACTGTGTGCAGAGCACTGTAATAAGTACTTGGGAGGATGATAAATCCTGCTGCTTAATTGGAAGCTCCTTGAAGGCAGGGACTGTCTTCAACTTTTATCATAGGTCCCTGAGCATCTAGCACAGAGCTCTGCACCAAGGAAGCACTGATTAAATCTTGATGATGGTGACCATAATTATAGGCTTGGGAGTTAGCAGCCTCAATCCAAGATCTCAGGTTTGGGGTTGAGGGAGGCCATAGTTTGGGAAGTTCATCTCTATGTGGCATCTAAGGATTATAAAGACCCAACTTTTTTGCTGTTGTTGTTAGTGCTACTCTTAATGGCATTTGTTAAGTGCTTGCAATGTGCCACACATTGTACAAAGTACAGGGGTAGATACAAAGAGAGGGATGGGCAAAATCCAAACCCCATGTGGGGCTCACAGTCTTAATCCACATTTTACAGATGAGGTAACAGGCAGAGAAGTTAAGTGACTTGCCCAAGGTCACCCAGAAGACAAGTGGCAGAGATGAGATGAGAACCCAGAGCCTCTGACTCCACTAGGCTACTCTGCTTCTGGTTCATGCCTGTGTGTATTTGTACTAAAGACCAAAATCATTACCTGTGAAACTGGATTCTGCCAGTGCCCCTTCCTTGTAGCAAGGGAGACTCTGGCAGAAACTGCAGGAACTTTGTCATCCTCCTCACCTGTATTTATCTGTACCTAATGAGCACCTACTCTGAGCAGAACACTGTTCAAAGTGTTAGGGTTGGACAGGGGCCCTTTTTAGAACCAGCAAGGAGCACAGCAAACAGTCTGCTGACAGACAATCATCACCCAACTTAAGGTCAGAGCACCTAAAACCTGAAATCCTGTCAGAGACCAGACACTAAAATCGGCCTCTCCAAACCTTTCTTGAAAAGTCACAGGGAGTTGGGGGGATGCCTGGTTTTTACCTCAAGAATGTTGAAGAATATTAGTTGATATATTTTTGATGGTCAGTAATGGATACAAAAGTGAGCATGTGTGTGTGTGCATGTGTGTTGTGTGTCTGTGTAAGGTGATGGAGAAAAGTGTGATTCAGAAATCCATACAATGTCCAGTGTGTTTTTTAGACTCCAAAGCCACAGCTGATCCCCAGCGACCAAGTCCATCATCTGGTGTAGAAATGTTCACCCTTCGTTTGACTTACAGCTCGGGGAGCCAGGAGGGAACAGAATCTGTCAGGAAGCAGACTCCTTCCGGGATGGGAAGCAGGGAAGTCATAGTCCCATTGCCCCGGAAGCTGCTGATGTTCCATCGTCCTGATGTCCCAGCTGCGCCAACAGCTACTCTGAAGCGGCCTTGCCAGTTCTCGGCAGAACGATAGGAAAGAGAGGAACACAACGGTGTGATCTTCAACCCTTGGGGAAGGGGTAAGCGGGACGTAGTGCTCTGCTCTGGGACCTAGCCCGAGCAGTGAGGGCTCATATTGATTGATGTTGAATCACGCGACCCAGCGGCCTCCAGCTGAACCCTGGAGTGGTATCCCTGGCCTTTGAACCCTGTTTGCAGAAGGACCCCCTGCAAAACATTTTCCTTTTCATCTCCTCTGCCATTATCCTTTGAACAGTCTTCGCCAAATCACTTTCCTCTTCACGCTCTGTGACCCCCAAAGCCGAGGAGGGTAGCGAGGAACTTGAAGACTGGACTGGATTCCCCACCAACAAGCCACAAGCGCAAGATCGGTGAAGATCGGTGCCGTTAGATGGACAGTTTAGCCGGAACGAATGTTACCGTGGAGTAGGAGGGGACACACAAGCACAAAATGCTATTGTCACATCAGTCTAGATCAGCAGTAGATTTATTCTTTTTTTTCTAAGAGATAATGAAAATCAGTGCCATGCTATTTGAGATTATAAAACAGTTTCATATAGGTATGGTTTTGGCCTTATTTGCTTGATTCTTCTCTGTTAAAAAAAATACTATATCTCGTGAATAAATGGGAGCACAAACATCTACCTCTGCTATTCGGAAAGCAGATCGACACATCTTCTTATGCAATATATGCCATATTACATAGATCGGGTGTACAGTTTATCGATGCATACACTGATAGGGATACACACTGTACACGTCCGTTACTTCATGTAGAGTGCGTGTACTGTATGCACACAGCTCATTCCAGTAATATAACAGCCAATGCACACACGATCCATGCTGCATCGTGCACCCTGTTGAGACAAGCACAGTTAAGAGGCCTGGGATTGTATACACATGCTGAAAATACACTGCACCATTCAACCAACACTGGGAACTTCTCTAGTCTTCAGTGTTGAGATTGTGGAAAAGGAGATTAATAAACTAATAAAAACTAGGGATGACCAAACAAATGGGGACACTATGAGCTCTGCTAATCCCGAACCTCCAATCTTTCTGAAATTGATTCAATTGTATTTATTAAGTGCTTACTGTATGCAGAGCATTGTACTAAGTGCTGAAATGCTTTCTCTGGGTTCCAGCTCGTGCTATGGACAGAGAAGCAAGGAACAGCCATGACCGAGTGGAAAGACCAGGGATCCAGGACTCAGGAGACCTGAGTTCAAATTCCATTTCAGCCCTTGCCTGCTAGAGGTCCTTGGGCAAGTCACTTAACCCTGCCAGGGCCTCAGTTTCCTCAACTGTAAAGTGGAGATAAAGATATCTGTTTTCCCTGCCCCTGAGACTATAAGTCTCGACTGGGACTGAGACTATTCAATCCAATTATCTTCTATTTACTCCAGCTCTTGGTACGTAAGAAGCACTTAGCAAATACCAAAACTAAAACAGACAAAGTTTCAGGGCTGTAGTAAAATGCCATTTTATGTTAAAAGATTTATTCCAAAATCCAGACGGATATGGAATACTGTAGCCTAACTCTTAAAAATGGGGACTGGGTGAAGGTCAAGAGAGAAAGGTGAAATATGCTCCTTAGAGCAGTGAACCCTAAAAAGCCCTTTAGGAATGTAACTTATTCATTGGGAGGCAAGAGTTGGCAGAGGCTTTAGGAGAAGTCACTTTTTTGGATAAAAACATGTTCTGGAATTTGGGTTCTCACCATCCTTTTGGGATGGAGATTATTTAGTCTACCAGAAGAGGAACAGTTCTTACTGAACTTAGTTTTTCACCTTCCCATACTCATTTCTCCTCAGTAGAGTATCACAGAAGCTCTAGACTCACTCTCCCCCAACTAGTAGAGTATCACAGAAGTTCTAGATTTCCCTCTCTTTCAACTTAGTAGACTATCACAGAGGCTCTAGATTCTCTCCTCACTAGTAAAGTATCACAGAAGCTCTAGAATCCCTCTTTCACCCAACCAATAGAGTATCATGTAAGTTCAAGTCTCACTGAGCTACCAAGACTGTGGCAGACCTCTGGTGAGCATTCATTTCCTTGACAACTTATAATCAGAACGACAGAACGAGAATTTATAACATCATGAATAGTGTCCATGGGAATGATGCTAGATCTAAATAGAGACCTTGCTTTGCATCCCCAGCAGGGTAACTACACCACAATAAAATGAAAAGTCAGATGGTCACCTCCCTATGTCACATCTGACCATTTCCTCATCCTGTCGGATACCGAATTTGGAGTTTCACTTCTGGACATGAAATGGGGGATAGTGTTACCTTCAATGAGACGCACCCTAATTTGATATGGAGGAAGGAAGAAAGATTAAGCTTCCTAGGTGAGTATCTTGAGAATGCAAAAGGCCATCGTTTTGAAATCTGGCTTGGAAGACTATGTATCTTGGTACTTTACCCAGCTATAACTGTATCACGTGTTTGAACCACAAATAAGAACCTAGGACGTCACTGGCTTTCTCCTGGGTGAATGTCAGTCCGCACAATGCTTCCATACATTTGGATTAAAATGGAACCATCTTAAAAGGAAGGACTCTATAATGCCGCTCTTTGGATAATACAGTTCATGGCAGCAACCTGTGTGGCTGTGGAAGCTCAGAGAAGCTGACAAATCCACTTACATTCATCTGTGAGACTGTACTGAGTTGGTCCTGTTTTCTTTTAGGCCATAACAGACATTATTACAGAAGGACTCGTCATTTTTTAGCCAGGAGGATCCTGAAGCAGATCCGATGGAGACAGAATTGGCAACGTTCGATTGGCATTTGGAATCTGCTCTCTTAGTGGACCTCCTTAAACTCCTCTCTCCTTTCTCGTTGCTGCCCCGCTACAGACTATCACAAAAGCAACAGGGCACCAGGGCCTGGAGAAGAGGAAAGGCTTGGAAATCTGTTGTCTGGGGCCAGAGCCAGGAAACATTTGAGGTGACTATGATAATCCAGAGATTAAACAGTTGGCCTCCTGCCTTAGAGTGACACTCATGGCGGTGGGATGGCCCTGGAGTTGGCATTGCAGAAATATGGCAGAAAGGGACACAGATTAGTTAGCATATGTTTGCCCAGCACAGTGGAGGCCCCTGCTCCATCTCCCAGTTTCCATGTCTGATGAGCAGAATGACTGTTGTAAGTAATCTTTAGGCTCCACCAACATAGGGGGCCGCAATCCCACGAAAGAGCACCTGAGGTGTCAACTTCCAATGCTCCAGCCCTAGATGCTCCACTGCTGGTCATCATATGAACCATGATTGGCCACCTGCTCGACCGATCTGGGAGGTGGGAGAGAGGAGGAGGAGGTTACCTCTGATTTAGAGGCCCAACTGTACTGAACTTCGATGGTGAGCACGCTTAGCTGGACCGTCCAAGGCGAGAAATAGCCGTGTCCCTCTGCTGACTGGATCTGAATACGTGACCGTACCTCTTTCTGCTAAGATTTCAGATGTAACAGTCAGACACATGCTCAAACCCATTCAGGCCCGCATCACCTCTCTCCCTTCGGTCCCCTTGGCCCATTGCTCATAACTGTGATATAAATCCACGCGGTCTCCATTGGTTTCTTCTAGCCAAACTCTCCGACAACTAATTTGATGAAGGCCCTAAATGCACAGGTGACTCTGTGTCCTCATCATCGTACCCAGGGCAGGTTGCTGAGTCGCATCGAGGTATAGGGGCAGGAAAGGCCGAGGAGATAAAAGGTGCTTTAAATGAACCAAGTCCTCAAAAGCTTTGGCTTACATGGACCCAAGTCGGCTCAAAGGGCAGAGTTAGTTCTCCATCTTCTCTGTCCAAGCTTGGCCAGCCAGACACCAAAGAAGCCAGGAGATTCTCCCAATGCTTGGGGTTTTATACCAGCTTTTTCTGGTGCTTTTTCTGTGGGTCTCCTTTGGGCGATGGGAAAGAGGTGAATGGGAGCAAACACGGCCTCTTGTTACATTCGCTTTCTCCAAGCCAGATCCTGACCAAAGTAACCCAGTTATCCTCAAGCTTAGCAGACTCTCTCTCAGCCCCTTTGTCTCCCTGACTTATTTTCTTATCTACTCATCAAACAGATTTCCAAACAGGTTGGTATGTGTACATATATGTTTTTCAGACGAACGCTTAGTAATAAACCAAAAAAAAAAAAACCCAAACTGGGGAGAGGTGGGGGTATTGTTATTGTACAGGAACGGACACAACTGGAGAGTCAGAAAGCCCTTCCTCACAGTAGTATGATCAGTACGTCAAGTCCAAGCCGACCACCGGCTCCTATCCTCCCAACAATCTTCTCAGTCCCGGTCCGATCCCAGACCGAAAAGGAAGTTAAAGGGGAGTCCTCCAGCGATGGCAGAGAGAGCCGGCCCCCAGTGAATTTCTCCATCGGACGTTGGGACCGCCCGTTCCGTATGAAGAGCGTAAAGTGCTGTGGCAGAGTTTTTAAAACTGGGAATCTGTCCTTCCCTTCTCCTCCACCCCTTCCCTGTCCCTCCCCCTTTTTGTTTTTTCCAAGCTCTTTCCCTTGTCACCCTTTACCTCGTGGCTCCTATGTTCTTGTAGTGACACAAAAGGAGGTGTTTGAAGGTCTTCTTGAAGGTGGCGTTACACAGGGCATAGCAAGCGGGGTTGATGGTGCTGTTGATATAACAGAGCCAGTAGCCTATCGTCCAGACCGTGTTGGGGATGCAGGTGGCGCAGAAGGTATTGATGAGCACCATGACATTGTACGGGGTCCAGGTCATGATGAAGGCCAAGAGAATGGCCAGGATAGTCCTCGTCACTTTCTTTTCTCTGGAAGGGGGCGGTTTCTTCTTGGCCGGCTGCTTGGTCATCTTGACAATCTTGCGGGCCACTACGTTCTGCCTGTCGTTCCCGTTCTGGCCCTGGGCCCCCGCGACCTCCGCCGAAACGTGGATGGGGGCACAGCAGTCGCCCTTCTCAGTCTTGGTCACTATGCGGATGCCCTTGAACTGGGAGTTGTCCGCTTTGGAGCGTCCCTGGGAGGCGGCCCCCTGTCCGGTCTCTCTGCCGACTTCTTCCTCCCTCATGTTGGAAGCGACAACGCTGACCGAGGTGGAGTCATTGGAGCTCTCTTTCTCTTCCCCCGGGATGCAATCTTCCAGGCTGGCCTCCCCAGTGGCCTTGCCGTTCTGCACTTTGCCATGGTCCAGCCTGTCATCTCCGGTGGGCAGGTTATTGTTGCTGGGCTTCACTATCCTCCCCTGGACCAGGCTGGGAGAGACCGGATCCTGATTGGCCACCGGCTCTTTCTTGTCCTTTTTGATCCTGCTCTTGCTGGCCCGGGATATGTGCCAGTACAGGACCGTCATGATGATGACGGGCAGGTAGAAGGCGGCTATGGCCGTGCCGAAGGTCACGGCGGCGTTGGAAAAGAACTGGATGTAGCACTCTCCTTCTTTGACAGTCCGCACCCCGACGATGAACTGCCAGAACAAGATGGCGGGGGCCCACAGGATGAAGGAAAGCACCCAGGCCGCCGCGATCATCATGCCTGCCATCTTGGTCGTGCGCCGGACTGGATAGGTCAGCGGCTTGGTGACGCAGAAGTACCGGTCGAAGCTGATGATGAGCAGGTTCATGACGGAAGCGTTACTGGCCACGTAGTCCAAGGCCAACCACAGGTCACACACTACGGCCCCCAGGGGCCAGTAACCGATCACAGTGTACAGCGTGTACAGGTTCATGGAGAAGACGCCGATGATGAGGTCCGCGCAGGCCAAGCTGAACAGGAAGTAGTTGTTGACCGTCTGGAGGTGCCGGTTGACTTTGATGGAGACCATGACCAGGATGTTCCCGATGATGGTGACCAGGCTCAGGGATCCGGCGACCAGAACGATGAACACCACTTCCACGGTTTTATAGGGGCTCCCCAGAACCAGCCCATCATCGGTGGAGTTCAAGGACGTTGAATTATTCATTTTGGGTTCTGGGCTCGGTCGCTACGTGGCCAATTAACCATTTAGTCCTGTAGGAAAAAGAAAAAGAACTCCATATAAAATACACTTTGATTTTCACCCAGAGAGCGGTCCTCTTTCCCTGCATCTCTTCCTCTCCCTTCTCCCAAAGAGTGACATCGGAGAAGCATTGGACAATTCTTTGGCCAAAAGAGCAACTGAACCAAAGTAAGCCACGGCGCATTTTGGAGTTACAGCCGTGGACAAATCTACTGTACTTGGATCTTAGGATAGAGGGTGAACTAGTCTATCTGGTGCTCAACCAAGCCAATTGGCCCTGGCTCGTAATCTGGGGAACCAGGAAATCAAGCAAGGCCTGGACATTTTCACCTGTGGGCCAGTAAGAATTAAGGTAACATTGGCAGCTTGTTGTGGGCAGAGAATGTGTCCACTAGTTCTATTGTGCCATACTCTCCCAAGCTCTTCATACGGCGCTCTGCACATGGTAAGCACTTAATGAATGCCATCAATTGACTGATTGGTTAATTCAGAGCAATATCCTTTTCTCCTTCAGCTTCCAAGGAACTCTCAATGTAATATGGGTCCGTGTGGGAAAAGCTTTTGAGAACTTTAGGGCTGGAAGAGTTCGGGAGGGCTGATTTTTCATCTGGAATTGGAATCTATTAATTGGTGAGGTTTTGAGACTTCTACTATGTGCATAGCACTGTTCTAGATGCTTGGGAAAGAACAAAAGAGGTGGAGGACAGGACCTTTCTCCTCTAGACTCTAAGCTCCTCTAGACTTTAAGCTCATTGTGGGCAGGGAATGAGTCTGTTATATTGTTCATTCATTCATTCATTCAATTGAATTTATTGAGCACTTATTATGAGTGGAGCACCATACTAAGTGTTTGGGAGAATACAATATAACAAAACTCTCCCAAGAACTTAGTACAGTTCTCTACAAAGAATAAGTGCTCAATAAATACAATAGACTGACTGATTCTACCCTCAAGGAGGCTTTAGTCTACAATTGATCTGTGCCTTTATCTCTCTGCACATAAAGACCCACATCTCTCAGATTTATTGTGAAAACTAGTAGATCAAAACATTCCAAAAGAAAGAAAAGTGGGGTCATCGTTACCATCGAAACAGCCCAATCCCAATGTCAGGAAAATGAGGGAACAAATCTTAATAGAGTGGCCACCGATATCTAGAGATGAACAGCTAATAAGCAATAATATAGCAATGTAGTCTAACGAAGATTGGATTACACAGACAAGTGTTTTCATCTGGTGTTACAAAATAATGGATTAAAGAAACAGATAAACTGGACATTCTCTCTGTTACATCTCCCTTTCAGGGTTTTCTAAGGGTTAGCCACAGAAGGCAGGATTTGATGTGTGAAAGAGGCCGTTGGCATAGCAGAAACCATGGTTGTAGAAAATGGCACTGTTCCTGATATTTCAAGCTGGGAAAGGAGCCTGAACATCATTTAGAGCCCCAACCAGTGGGGAAGTACTGTGGCTTAGTGGAAAGAGCACAGGCCTGAGAGTCCGAGGACGTAGGTTCTAACCCCGGCTCCACCACTTTTCTGCTTTGTGACCTTGAGCAAATCATTTAACTTTTTGTGCCTCACTTAATTCATCTGTAAAATGGGGATTAAGACTTTGAACCCCATGTGGGACAGGGACTGTTTCCAACCTGATTATCCTTTCCAGCGCTTAGGTACAGTGCTTGTCACCCAGTAAGCACTTAACAAATACTATAGGAAAAAAAAAAAAGCAAATCCAACTATCTTCGTGGCAGCTACTTCTAATTGGCTTTGATCCACAGACTTTCCCATCTGGTGAAAGCAAGTTGAATAGATAGGTCCAGAGACTAGACAGTCTGATGAGCTATTTTCACTTAATCACCGCAGATTGCCTTTGACTAATCACATGTCCATGTTTAATCTAAAATATTCTGCTTATTGAAATTTCCTTTGGGGAATAACTTAGAGTTGCAATTAAACTTCCTCTGGGCATTTTAATTAATCCAACAGCGAGTATGTGTAATTGTTGGAATCTTGGCTGTGTACGAGACTCGAAGGTGCCTGGTTAAAAATAAATCATGTCTCAGGGTCTGATATTTTCATTCACACAGAAAGTTTACCTAACCATTTAAACATCATAAGAGAATCGTTTCCTCCTTTGACTTGTTACAGTCTATTGCCGAAAACCACTGGCACTTCATGGGGCATAAGTCCAAGTGCTTCATTTAGAAATGAGTTAGTCAACAATATTTAGAGTGCTAGTAACTGCTGAAATATCTCGCCCAGAGGTGACCTGTGAAATGGATGAGGGCACAGCTGTGTCTGCTGCTGTAAAGGCCTCAGAGATATTTCAGTCTATTCCCAGAGACAGCTCCCATTCTCCTGACCAGCACTCTCTCACTGGGTTCCTCTGGGTCCTGGGGGATGATGATAATAATGTTATTTGTTAAGGTCTTCATATGTGCCAGGCACTGTATTAAGCACAAGGACACTATACTAAGCTCTGGCAAGCAGCGTGGCTCAGTGGAAAGAGCCCGGGCTTTGGAGTCAGAGGTCATGGGTTCAAATCCCGGCTCTGCCAATTGTCAGCTGTGTGACTTTGGGCAAGTCACTTAACTTCTCTGGGCCACAGTTACCTCACCTGTAAAATGGGGATTAAGATTGCGAATCCCACATGGGACAACCTGATCACCTTGTAACCCCCAGCGCTTAGAACAGTGCTTTGCACATAGTAAGCACTTAACAAATACCATTATTATTATTATTATTACTAAGCGCTGGGGCATTGAACTAAAGGTGAGAGAGTATGGATGGCCCCATGCCGACCATCACCACTATTGCAAAAACACCCAAATCTTCCTGCTGGTGGCAGGACAGACCTTACCCCCACAAACTGTGGGGCCATGTTCACCCCAAATGGCGAGCGATCAGAAAAAGTTAATTTCTGTTTTTTCATGGGCATGGTGGGCGAGGAATTCTCTCTCAGTGACACTCACACCCACAAATATAATGTCACTGTTGGCAGCAGTGTCTACTACGTAGTCTACTATGGCTTTTCTATTGCAACAGTGTTCAAGGTACCTTGGCACACATAAAAGAAAACCAAGACATGCTGCCTGAATTAAAGGGGTGAGCGATCTTAAAGGGGAGGGGGAGCAAAATTGCAAATCAACTAAAGAGCTTTGGACATTCATTCATTCAATCGTATTTATTGAGCGCTTACTGTGTGCAGAGCACTGTACTAAGCACTTGGGAAGGACAAGTAGGCAACGTATAGAGATGGTCCCTACCCAACAATGGGCTCACAGTCTAGAAGGGGGAGACAGACAACAAAACAAAACAAAACATCATATAGAACATACAAGCTAGATAGCTGCTCAACAACAGAAGAGAGTTGCACTTGATTTATAGACGGTACATGAGTGCTCAGTCTTCACCAGAGTGACTTCAGTTAGGTGAAGTAATCTGGAGGTGATTTATAATAATAATAATGATGGCATTTGTTAAGTGCTTACTATGTGTGAAGCACTGTTCTAAGTGCTGGGGGAGGGGGATATAAGGGTGATCAGGTTGTCCCACGGGGGGCTCACAGTCTTAATCCCCATTTTACAGATGAGGTAACTGAGGCACAGAGAAGTTAAGTGACTTGCCCAAAGTCACACAGCTGACAGTTGGCGGAGCTGGATTTGAACCCATGACCTCCAGCACCCAAGCCCGGGCTCTTTCCACTGGGCCACGCTGCTTCTCAGGAAGTGTTTTAAGTAGAGTTTGAAAGAAAACCAGGGGTATGGCTGACTAAGGGGAGAATTTCACCATTTTTGTGTGATTCACAGACTTTCCAGAAATTGTTTTTTTACCCTGGAAGAAAGTGTTTTATTTTATCTCTCAAATATACCCATTCTTGATCTCCAGACTTCACCCGAAGCAATTAATTCCTCAGCTAAGACATCTTACTTTGCAGCTGTGGATGCAATAATAAATAAATGATTTATTTATATTAATGTCTGTCTCCCCTCCTAGACTGTAAGCTCTTTGTGGGCAGGGACTGTGTCCACCAGCTCTGTTGTTTGGTACTCTCCCAAGCACTTAGTGCAGTGCTCTGCACACAGTAAGCACTCAGTAAATACCACCGATGATGATAATGATGATGATGATGATTATGGATGGTGATGATGGAGATATCCCATTCAGGCTGAATGGATTCCTGGATGACAAAGTAACAGTGGCAGAGGAACACTTCAAAGAATGAAAGATTTTATTTTGAAACCATTACTGAATTATCTGTATGAGTCACCTCAGGATTTAAAAGTTGATCCACCAATGTTTGTCTGTAGCTTCTGGTTGTCTGTTCTTTTCTAAAAGCAGTGTCTGGTGGAATTTTGAGGCCACTGGTACAATTCTCCCTTCCTTAACAGGGTGACCTTTGCTAAATCACTTAACATTCTGGCCTTCAGTTTTGAAAGTTGCTCATTGTGGGTAATATTCGATGTGAACAATTGTAAAGCACTTTGCCAGTGTCAAAAGGTACGTCAAAGGACAAGCTTGAAAACAACTGTTTAAAATCGGTCGGCCCACCAAAATTCAGGCAGTCCCCAAAATGGGCATAGGCATCAACCTACGCTCACCGGGACTTCCTCTTGGGCCTCCTCCCTGTCACCACGTTCTGCCACTCCCCACTGCATCAGGAAAAGAGAACATGAATTCACTCCTGCAGCTTTTAGACTAGCTTCTTTACTAATCAAATCTCTCACTAGCCAATCAGAGGGGGTAGACAGGAGAGGCATAAGAGTCTGTCAGTCAGTCGTATGTATTGAGCACTTACTGTGTGCAGAGCACTCACTGTACTAAGCACTTGGGAGAGTACAATATAACAATAAACAAACACATTCCCTGCTCACAATGAGCTTGCAGTGTAGAGATGTTCTATCTCTCACAAGGCTCTCTGCCTGAAGATGTTTAGAACCCAGGTCCCTAGGCATTGGCTTATAATAATAATAATGGTATTTGTTAAGTGCTTACTATGTGCCAGGCACTGTACTAAGCCCTGGAGTGGATACAAGCAACTTGGGTTGGACATAGTCCCTGTCCCAAGTGGGGCTCACAGTCTCTATCCCCATTTTCCAGATGAGGTAACTGAGGCACAGAGAAGTGAACTGACTTGCCCAAGGTCACACAGCAGACAAATGGCGGAATCAGGGCTAGAAACCAAGACTTTCTTATTCCCAGGCCCATGCTCTATCCACTACGCCATGCCCCTTCCAGCTGGAATACAGCGGCAACTGGTTCCACTGGTTCCAACAGTGATTGCGAAAGTTGAGGATTGGTCTATTTCCCATTAGGCTTTGAATGTGTTGAGTCTTTTTTCATCTTTTGGTAATCTTTTAACCTTTTAATGTGTGACAGAGGGGAGAACAAATGCCATACTCTTTGGTATTAAGTATTGCAAAGTGATTCTGCTCCACACGCCCTTGGAGATTGACAATTTTCTGCCATTCGGATAGGAACCAAAAGTCATTATGCAAGTAAAATCCCAATTTCATAGCCAGAATAACCTCTCTCCAGAACAAACTCACCATTTCTTGGTTTCTCCAGGACCTGAAAGGACAAAAATGATAAGGATCGGCAGAGCAAGAATGTATCATTGCAGAGAGGTAGAAGCCAGTAGAAAAGGGGTTGGTGTTCCTTTACTTGATTAATTCCCAACAGTACTATAAAAGCATCAGTCTTAACAAATTATTCATTCATTCATTCATTCAATCGTATTTATTGAGCTCTTACTGTGTGCAGAGCACTGTTCTAAGCGCTTGGGAAGTACAAGTTGGCAACATATAGAGACAGTCCCTACCCAGCAGTGGGCTCACAGTCTAGAAGAATTATGATAATCGTTAAGTGCTAAGATCCAAACATGGTTCTAAGCCCTGGGATACTTGCAAGATAATTAGGTCAGATACAGTCTCTGTCCCAAATGGATTTCCAAGTCTAAGTAAGATACAGAACAAGGTATGTAATCTCCATTTTGCAGATGAGGAAACTGAGGTCCAGGGAAGTTAAGTGACTTGCCCAAGGTCACACAGTGGGAAAGTGGCAGAACCGGGAGTAGAACCCAGGTCCTTTGACTCCCAAGCCCCTGCTCTTTCCACTAGGCCACACCGCTTCTCTAGTGTTTATGCAAATATACCCATCCTGAGCACCTCTGTGTATTTATCTAATCAACTGTACATTCAGTTATTCATTTTCGTTATTCTGTTCGTTAATATTTTTTATGGCAGTCTGCCCCACTAGATTGTAAATCTTTTAGTACTAGGAGATCTCGCCTACTAATTCTATTGTACCCTCCCAAATGCTTAGTACAGTTTCTCGCATGAACAAGGTGCTTAGTGAATACTCTAGATGGATTGACTGAAAGAAGGTGCTGGAAAAAAGTAATAGGGAAGAAGGATTTGTTGCCATTCTCTCTCAATCTTGCCACATCCTCTTTCACCTCTGCCTCCACCGTTCTTTGGGGCAGGCATTTATCACTGATGCCAGCACCTCTCTTATCCAGTCAATCAGTGGTATTTCTTGAGTGCTTACTGTGAGCAGAGCAATGTACTAAATGCTTGGACGAGTACAATACAACAGAGTTGGTAGACATGATCTCTGCCCACAAGGAGCTGGAAGAAGTCTGGAAATACAAGATCATCAAATCTCAGTCCCTCTATCACACAGGGCTCACAGTCTAAGATGGCACAGAGCAGGTATTTACTCTCCATTGTACCGATGAGGAAACTGAGAACAAGAGAGAATAAGTGACTTGTCCAAGGTCACACAGACACCAGTGGCAGAGGTAGGATTAGAACTGGGGTCTCCGGACTCCTAATCTCTTGGTCTTTCCACTAGGCCCCATAGTCTCTCTCTGAAGTCCATGGACACTTCATAAAAACAGACCTTTATAAGAAAAGGGGCTGCCAGGGATGCAGGATTTACAAGGAAAAAACAGGGATTTTCCATTCCTGAAACCATATCAAACTGAATTTATTCCTAGAGATATACCCGAATTGGTCAAGTCTCATACCCATCTGCCTTATCCATCCTGAACTCCCTTTTCTACCATTTTACTGAACTGCCCGAGTTCAGTTCCAGGGAAATGCACAGCATTCCCAGGTTTGATCCAAGGAACAAGAGTGAGAGTGATCTAGGTAAAAAACCTCAATGTATTCAGAGTCAGGTTTGGCTCCTGGACAAATACATTCTCTACAGGATATAAAGGCATGAATCAAGCAAGTGTAATGAAATGGTCTTTGAAAACAATTCATAAAGCAAAACCAGCTAATTAGAGTGCCAGAATTGCCTTTCGGTGGTTAATTGTTGTATATCTCTCCCTGTGATATTGGGGTTTTGAGCTTGCAACCAACAACCAGGACACAATACATTCTGAAAATCATAACACAGAATGCTAGGGAGACCATGAGCCTTGGGAAGCAAAATCACAGGGCTAGTTAGTTGATGAGCCAGCAGCAGAACAGAATCCACTTACTACGAAAGAGTCTGGAATGGAGGTGGTAATGATCTCAACTGGAAGAGCAATAGATCAAAGGGAGGGTGCTTGATGGGAGAGATCTCACTGTGCCCAATTAATACTTCTATCCATCCAAGTGAAATAATGATTATGTCATTTGTTAAGTGCTTACTATGTGCCAAACAATGTTCTAAGCAGTTAATCATATTTATTGAGTGCTTACTTTGTGCAGAGCCCTGTGCAATGCTTGGGAGAGTACAATATAACAAAAGTGTTCCCTGCCCACAGTGAACTTTTAGTATAGAGTTAGACAATTACCCTCCCCCACTTCAAAGCCTTATTGAAGGCACATCTCCATGAGGCCTTCCCTGACTAAGCTCTCCTTTCCTCTTCTCCCACTCCCTTCTACGTTGCCCTGATTTGCTCCCTCTAATCATCCCCCTTCCCAGCTCCACAGCACTCATGTACATATCTGTAATTTATTTATTTATATTCCTGTCTGCTTCCCCCTCCAGACTGTAAGCTCATTGTGGGCAGGGAATGTGCTTGTTTATGGTTATAATGTACTCTCTCAAGTACTGAGTACAGAGCTTTGTACACAGTAAGCGCTCAATAAATATGACTGACTGAATGAATTAATGGGAAGATACAAGATAATCAGGTTGGATATAGTCCCTTTCCCATATGGACCTCACAGTCTAGGTAGGAGAGAGTAGGACTCAATCCCCATTTTACAGATGAGGAAACGGAGGCACAGAGAAGTTGAGTGACTCGCCCAAGATCACATTGCAGATAAGAGGCAGAGCCAGGAGTAGAACTTGGGTCCTCTGAGTCCCAGGCCCCAGAACTCTTTCCGCTAGGCCATAGAGTTGGTCAGGATGATTATCCCTCCAGCCTTTGATGTCTTCTAGACTGTGAGCCCGTTGTTGGGTAGGGACCATCTCTATATGTTGCCAACTTCTCCTTCCCGAGCACTTAGTACAGTGCTCTGCACACAGTAAGCGCTCAATAAATACGAATGAATGAATGAATGAATGATGTCTGGAGTGAAAAGGTAAAGAGTGTGGCGTAAACCCTTGCAACCTGCCAATAGTGACTGCAGTGGAGGAAGAAGAAAGGGAGAACAAGAAGAAGGAGGAGGAAGAAGAGGAATATTTTCTTTTAAGATGGAAATGGGAAACAGTTTTCAAGAGAGGGGCTGAGCCAAACCTGTCTGGCGGATAATCAGACCTTCACAAAAGCAGCCTGTTTCCATTCAGTGACTATAATTTGGAAAAAAAAATAAGGACAAAGGAAATGAAATTTACCCTTGGAGAACAGCGGAGTTGTACATGATTAGGCAGCTGTACTCGAATCAGTGTCAATGTCTCATTTCTGTCTTGAGGGCTTGGGGATTTGTATTATAGTAAAAAAAAAAAACCAAGTCAGCTATGGTTTAATTGCTCCAAATTGGTTAATGCGCTGCTTTGAACACACTGGGGTGAATCCAGATTGTCCAGATATCAAAGTTGGCTCTGGCCCCGTGGTTGGAAGTTCCTGACCGAACACTGCTGTTCTCACAGCGACAATAACAACAACAACAATAATACTAATGATAATCATAATAATAATACTGTCCTATTTGTTACGCATGTACTGTGTGTCAAGGACTTTACTAAGCTCTAGGATACAAATGCTATAATCAGATGGGGCACAGTCCTTGTCCCACCTGGGGCTCTTGCTGTTAAGAGGGAGGGAGAAAATATATTTAATCCCCATTTTACAGATGAAAAACCGAATCATAGAGAAGTTAGCTGACTTGTGAAAGACCACAACAGCCAGCAGATAGTGGAGCCAGGATCAGAATCAGTATCAAATGCCTCCCAGTCCTGTGTTCTTGACACTAGGCCATTTTACTATCGATTGAGCTCTTACTGGGTGCAAAGCATTAAGTACTAAGATCTTCAGAGAGTGCAATTGTAAGAGACTCAGAAACATCTCCATACTAAATCTCACAACTCCTGCCAGAGCTCGGGTACGATGGCTGAAAATCAAATGCCAAGATGTCTCATGTAGAAAAATCTACTGTCCCATCAGAAATGAATAGAAAAGAGGGTATATGACTCTTCTCGTTAGGCCTGCTGCCTGATTTCTATTAGATCCTAGGCGTTTGGCTTTGTTTTCATGGCTGTATCATGCCCAGGACACGCCTGATGTTTCCAGTTGGCATCATGCCTGTGTGTGCTAGCTCTGGATAATCTCCCAAAAGCTTCAACGGGTTTAATTCCTAGTAGCATTCCCCTGCCAGCCTCCCATTAATTAAATGTTTATCTAATCAACTAAACAGGGACAAACGTGAGGCCAGAGCCCCATCAGAATCTCCCCTTTGCCTATTTCTGGAAAAGACAATAATTCCCCAAGACTATTGGGTAATTGTAATCTTATAGCTGATCCCAGCCTCTAACAAAGCTGCGCATAGTGATGGAAAAAGGGAGGAAATAAAAAATCCATCGCCCTCACCCCCTCAATCAATAATCAATCAATCATATTTATTCAGCATTGCGGAGTTTGGGGGAGTGCAATAGAAAATATAACAGAGTAGTTAGACAAGTTTCCTACCCTCAGTGAGCTTGCAGTCTTGGTGCCATTTGAGGAGACTGTGAGCCCACTGTTGGGTAGGGACCGTCTCTATATGTTGCCAACTTGTACTTCCCAAGCGCTTAGTAAGTGCTCTGCACACAGTAAGTGCTCAATAAATACGACTGATTGATTGATGAGTGATGAATTGATTCTGATAAAGTTTGGACCCACTTCCTCATTGGCATCTGCCCCAGTGAATGATTCACCTCTTTTTTCCTTCCCATAGTGCTCTATTGGTCTTCTTGCATGACCTTCTTGGCTATACTTTTTTATGGTATTTGTGAAGAGCTTACTATATGCCAGTCACTGTACTAAGTGCTGGAGTAGATACAAGCTAATCAGGTTGGACATAGTCCATGCCTCACATGGGGCTCACAGTCTTACTCCCCATTTTACAGATGAGAGTACTGAGGCACAGAGAAGTGAAGTGACTTGCCCAAGGTCACACAGCAGATATGATGGAGCTAGGATTAGAAGGCAGGTCCTCTGATTCCCAGCCTTGTGCTCTTTCCACTTAGACCACAATGCTTCTCTTTCAATTGAGAAGCAGCTTGGCTCAGTAGTAAGAGCACGGGCTTTGGAGTCAGAGGTCATGGGTTCAAATCCCGCCTCCTCCAATTGTCAGCATTGGGCAAGTCACTTAACTTCTCTGTGCCTCAGTTCCCTCATCTGTAAAATGGGGGTTAAGACTGTGAGCCCCCCGTGGGACAACCTGATCACCTTGTAACCTCTCCAGCACTTAGAACAGTGCTTTGCACATAGTAAGCGCTTAATAAATGCCATTATTATTATTATTATTTCAATCATTTGGTTTTGAGCGGCCATAAAATTCCTTAATCGAAGCACTATTAACTACATCTAAACCTAATCTAAAGGTTGGAGACCATAGGACCACTGTGAAAAACCCTGCCCTTCTTTGCCCCTCCCCAGATGATTTTGGTTTCCACACCTAAACCTTAGTGCATATAAATAGCTCATATATAGTAGCCCACATTGACCAGGATAAGGGAAACAACAACAACAAAAATATCCCACAAACTAAGACTTTCTTGCAGAGAAAAATATTTTTACTGAGGCAAATTTTAGCCTTTGGGCAAATTTAAAAGAAACCACTGTTAGAAGCATGGCGGACGGGGGGCGAGGGGATTGCTATTGACATGAATAAAAAAAAAAGTTCCAGAATGGAAAAAATCCGAGTGTTAAAGTTTTTGAATGATGATGATGATGATGACGATGATGATGATGGAGTTTCTAGTTGGCAATAATGGATGAGCCTCATTTTTGAGACTTCATGACCAAAAACCTGCTCGGAGGAGTTGATTATAGTGCTAGTGGCTGGCACAGTGACAATTTCACTCTTTTCTCTACCAGCTGTGCTGTAGCTGGGATACAGGGGCCAACAAGGGAGTAGGAAGACACAACATGAAATGCCCATGGATAGTCATTGGTTGAAACTAGGGAGAGTCCATTCAACACAGCTTTAAGGAGCCCAAATTCGAACATCCACTGAGTCCCCACTGAGAAGTTTTTCTAGAATGAAGAGCACACCGTTTACCCAGAGGGAACCTGTTGTTGACCTGACTTTCTTTAGCACAAACACACCTGAGAATCTTCAATCTCTGCAAGCCAGTCTTTGCACTACACTGGATCAGTTTCCTCTCATTTTAGGGAGTGGTTTTTCATAAACAGAAAGGGAGAGGGAGGAAAATGAGGCAGTGAAGAATGGGGAAAGTCCTCCCCTCCCCCTCAATACCTTAAGGAAGCTACATAATGGGTGGGGCTAGCGTGGAAGTCCCACCCTACAACTCACATACTTGTCTGTGGGATCACAAATAGAGAAGAGCTGCAGGTGCCATCTTACCTGAATGAGCACAACAGTGGAACATTTTTTGGGGAAAAAAAAACGACAAAGATGTAGGAAAAAGAAACAGTGCATTGCCTTTGAAGGGCTTATGCCTCAGTTTCTGGATAGATTCAGGGGTGAGATTACTGGGCCAGTTTTCAACAATTATTCAGACTTGGATAGGAGATATTCCCCCTCCCTGTGAATGGTGGTTGGCTTCCTGAATGGGCAATTCCAGTGTTTAGATGTTATCTGAAAATTTCTTTATCTATAGAGATTTCCAGTAGGGATGGGTGTTGGATAGACATAGTGAAAATGAAGAAAAGCAAAAAATCATAGCAGCCTGAGCTCAGAAGTAATGTAATCTAGTCCCTTACCTTTGGGCTAAAGTGTACTAATGCCAAACTAGAGTGAAAGGCCCCTCTTCTGTCTTATCAAAAATGTTCTGCGAAGAACCCATCTTCATCCTGTGAAAGCCCATTCCAATAACCATCAGTCCTCATAGTCCGAGGCCCGTTGTCAACCTATTTATTTTGTTAATGACGTGCATCTAGTTTTATTTCTATTTATTCTGATGACACCTGTCCATATGATTTGTTTTGTTGTCTATCTCCCCCTTCTAGACTGTGAGCCCGTTGTTGGGTAGGTACCGTCTCTATATGTTGCCAACTTGTACTTCCCAAGCACTTAGTACAGTGCTCTGCACACAGTAAACGCTCAATAAATGCAATTGATTGAATGAATGACTGACATCCCGGACATAACGACCCAATTAATCAATCAATCAATGTTATTTATTGAGCACTTACTATGTGCAGAGCACTGTACTAAGCACTTGGGAAAGTACAAAACAGCAGAATTAGCAGACACATTCCCTGCCCATAACGAGCTAACTTTGTTATGCCAACCCTGGGCATGAGAACAAATCAATTCCAAGGAAAGCCATCTATTAATGCTACCTCTGAAGTTTTCTATCTGCTGATAATACACACCAGGCATCTGACACTAGGTTTGAGAATGTGAGCTACTTGCTTCCAGCTCTTCTGCTGTTTTGTGGCTTTCAAACAACACTCTGAGCTTGGTGAGCTAAAGATTAGACCTGCGTTGCTATTTATTTTGTGTTATTAAGATAACCAACCTCCTTGACAGAATTGAAATAACAAACCAGAGAGGAACTGTTTGGCAGAAAAAAAGAAAAAAAATCCACAAAAATCCCCCAAAGACAACATCACCAAAACTGCAGGGAAAGCTGGTAAAAAAAAAAAAAAAATATCGTCCTAGTTTCAGTTTCTAGCTCCTACGATTTGATCTTGAATTTTTATATGAGAAAGTGTATTGCCAGGTTTAAAATATGTCCTCTAGACTGTAAACTCACTGTGGGTAGGTAATGTGTCTACCCACTCTGTTTCACTGTACTCTCCCAAGTGCTTAGAACAGGACTCTGCACACAGTAAGTGCTCAATAGATACTGTGGATTGATTTGTTCTTCTGGGTGCTTGAATCTCCTGTAAAGATCTTAGTGCTTTTATCCAGACCCAATCTGAATTCCTTATGCTGAAGTCAGAACAAACACATATATGTTGATGTAAAAAGCTTCAGCTTGGCTACTTGGCATTCAACAGCTCTTACAAAAAAAAAAAAATACTTGGAATAGTTGAGTGTAAATGAACTAGGATCCTATGGAATGTGTTTCCTGGAAATATGTGGATTGAATAGCTCAACGGGAAAGGGATAGTATCTAATGGGGTTGGGATGTATCATTTGGGGAATCTATCAGAGAAGCAGCGTGGCTCAGTGGAAAGAGCACGGGCTTGGGAATCATGGATTCAAATCCCGGCTCTGCCAACTGTCAGCTGTGTGACTTTAGGCAAGTCAATTCTCTGTGCCTCAGTTACCTCATCTATCTGTAAAATGGGGATTAAGACTGTGAGTCCCATGTGGGACAACCTGATCACCTTGAATCCTTCCCAGCACTTAGAACAGTGCTTTGCACATAGTAAGGGCTTAACAAATGCCATCATTTATTTTTTATTTTATTTTTATAAGAGATTAGCTCCATATGACCCAAGATTCAATGTCTGTCAGGATGATCTGAACCGGCAACCTAGAGATTTTCCCATGAGAACCCTGTTGTAACATTTCTTCTCTAAGGTAAACATTGGGAAAGAGATCTAGTATCAATCCATCAATCAATCAATTATTTATTCAGCACTTACTATGTGCAGAGCAATCTACTAAGCGTTTGGTAGAGTACAACAGAGTTTGTAGACGTGTTCCCTGCCCTCATTGAACTTCCAGTCTAGTGGGGTAAAGAGATATTAATATAAATAAATAAATTACACATATGTACAAAAGTGCTGTGGGGCTGAAGGAGGTGTGAATAAATGATGCAAATCAAAATGTAAGGGAGACTTAGAAGGGAGTGGGAGAAGAGGAAATGAGGAATAGGTGACCTTTGCCTAACCTCTCCGCCAATTACAAGCAGGATTGTAGGGTAGAAACAAGGAAGGTAACAGCAAAATCATCCCAGGGAATGGTAAATCTCAGTTTGCCCAAGACTCGAAGAACCAGTGAAAAACAGGATGGCGGGGCAGAAAAGATATTCCAAACTTTTAAACAATAGCTCTGTCCATTTTTCCAAAGTATCCTCCTGAATTTCCCACTTCCTAAAGGAAGGCAGATCAGGATAGGGTCCCTCAGTCAAACAACTGTATCTCCTCAAACTTTTCGGATAAGAAAGTGAAGCACAAGGGAAAACCCAAAACCATCAGCGGGGCTGAATAAATGGACCAAAGATCATTCTTGTCTCTGGGTTTGGAACCCATCAGAGTGGCAATCTTGCTTGGGCCGTGTCGACCGCTCTCAAATTTTACTGTTTTTAATAATAATTGTTATCATAATTTAAAGTGGTTACTAGGTGGCAAGTGCTGTGATAGATACCTGTCATCAGATCAGACTCTGACCCTATCCCACATGGGTCTCACAGTCTGAGAGGGAGAACAGGTATTTTACCCTCATTTTACAGTTAAGGAAACTGGGGCCCAGAGAAGTGAAGTGACTTGGCCAAGGTCACACAGCAGACAGGTGGCAGAGCTGGGATTAGAATCCCCATCCTTCTGACTCAACAGGCCTGTGCTCTATCCACTAGACTGCACGTCTTGCAGGCAGCTCTTCATCCCTGCACGGCTGGAAATTTGATGGAAATTGCAATGTGTGTCTCCATTGTTCTCCCAATACTAGGAACATGAGCTAATTCTTTCAGCCTGATTCCATATTTACCTATTGACTCCCTAATAATTAGCTTTCGCACCCAAGCAAGGAGCCATATATTAGCAAAGGAACGTCAGGTCTGTGTGTTTTTCCGGTTGTCGTAGCAGAGGTTTGGCCTTGGGGGATGGATGCCTGGGCTCTCCTGCTTCTGCAGGAAATCCACGGAGCTGTGGGAATGACTTCACCTTTGATTCTGATCGTGGAGGCTAGGAGAGCCGAGAGAGGCACTGCCAGGTTTGCAGTAATGGCATTTAAGAGCCAGAGGGTGAGTTGTGAAATAATCAATGCTTTTAATAAAAACAGCAGGCTCGTAATAACAGTTTCAATTGAGGCTGAGGAGGGAAGCTAATTCCAGTGCTGTGGGCCCCACTGAAATCTCTGTACTCTACTCTTTGAAGCCGGTAATGGGGATGCAAAGTAACTGCTCTTACTGGGGGAATCGCACTTTAATAATAATCCTGACATCTGTTAAGCACTTAGTACATGCCAAGCAAAATAGGGGGAGGAGTGTGGCCTAGTGGATAAAGCAAAGGCTTGGGAGCCACAGGACCCGAGTTCCAATCCCAGTTCTGCTACCTGCCTGCTGTGTGGGTTTGGGCAAGTCACCTAACTTTTTTTTAATGGTATTTATTACGGGCTTACTATGTGCCGTGCACCGTACTAGGCATTGGGGTAGATACAAGCTAATCAGGTTGACACAGTTCATAGAATGGTAATTATGGTACTTTCACTCATTCATTCAATCGTATTTATTGAGCGCTTACTGTGTGCAGAGCACTGTACTACGTGCTTGGGAAGTACAAGTTGGCAACATATAGAGACAGTCCCTACCCAACAGTGGGCTCACAGTCTAGAAGGGGGAGACAGAGAACAAAACAAAACATATTAACAAAATAAAATAAATAGAATAAACATGTACAAATAAAATAAATAAATAAATAGAGTAATAAACACGTACAAACATATATACATATATACAGGTGCTCTGGGGAGGGGAAGTAGGTAAGATGGGGAGGATGGGGAGGGGCGGAGGGGGAGAGGAAGGAAGGGGCTCAGTCTGGGAAGGCCTCCTGGAGGAGGTGAGTTGTTAAGTGCTTATTAAGTGCTTACTATGTTCCAGGTGCTGTACTAAGCGCAGGGGTAGATACAAGTTTATCAAGTTGCAACCTCGTTATCAAGTGATCTCCTTCTAACCTCCCCAGCTCTTAGAACAGTGCTTTGCACATAGTAAGCGCTTAATAAATGTCATCATTAAGTTGGACACAGTAGTCCCTGTCCCCATATGAGGTTCACAGTCTCAATCCCCATTTTACAGATGCGATAACTGAGGCACAGAGAAGCAAGCTGACTTGCCCAAGGTCACACAGCAGACAAGTGTTGGAGCCAGAATTAGAACCCATGACTTTCTGACCCCCAGGCCCATCCTCTATTCACTACGCCATGCTGCTTCTAAATGCCACCTAGCCCGCAACATTAATTCCCATTTTACAGATGATGTAGCTGAGGCACAGATAAATTAAGTGATTTCCCTGGGCTTAATAATAATAATGGCATTTACTAAGCGCTTACTATGTGCAAAGCACTGTTGTAAGCGCTGAGAAGGTTACAAGGTGATCCGGTTGTCCCACGTGGGGCTCACAGTCTTAGTCCCCATTTTACAGGTGAGGTAACTGAGGCCCAAAGAAGTGAAGTGACTTGCCCAAAGTCACACAGCTGACAAGTGGCGAATCTGCGATTTGAACCCATGACCTCTGACTCCAAAGCCCGGGCTCTTGCCACTGAGCCACGCTGCTTCTCTTCTCTGCTTCAATTTTTTCAACTGCAAAATGGTGATTCAATCCCTGTTTATTCATTCATTCATTCATTCAATCGTATTTCTTGAGTGCTTACTGTGTGCAGAGCACTGTACTAAGCGCTGGGGAAGTACAAGTCAGCAACATGTAGAGACGGTCCCTACTCATGTTCTCCCACCTACTTAGACTGTGATAGCCCCATATGGGATAGGGACTGTGTCCCACCTGATTAACTTGTACCCCAGTGCTTAGAAAAGTGCTGAAAACACAGTAAGCACTTAACAGATATCATAAAAAAGAGTAAATAATATCACACATAGTCCCCTGTTGCATTTGGGTCCCATAATAATAATAATGATACTACTAATTGTGGTATTTGCTAAGTGCTCACTATGTGCCAAGGACTGTTCTAAGTGCTCGGGTAGATACAAAGTCATCAGATTGGTCACAGTCCCTGTCCCACATAGGGCTCACAGTCTTAATCCCCATTTTACAGATGAGGTAACTGAGGTATAGAGAAGTGAAGTGACTTGCCCAAGCTCACACAGGCAGACATGTGGAAGAGCCGGGATTAGAACCCATGACCTCGGACTCCCAAGCCTGTGCTCTATCCACCAGGCCAACGCTGCACGTGTAAGCTCGTTGTGGGCAGGAAACGTGTCTGCGGACTCTATTGTATTGTAGTCTCCCAAGCGCTTAGTACAGTGCTCTGCACATAGTGTATACCACTGATTGATCGATATGTCTATGACTTCTGGCTCACAAAGTCACATGGGGTGTTCTCACGGCTTGTCTGATGCCACTCTCTGCGGGCAGACCATAAGTTTCTGGCGTCTTAACCTTCTTGGCTAGAGACAGAAAGAGCTCTGAGCATCGTGGCTTGGTCCATGGGGAACCCGAAGGTAAAGCTGAGTCCATCTAAATTGGACGAACCCATTGCATTCCGGGTCTAGCATCTGTGAGATAGTTTCCGGGACAGTATCAATCCAGGAAGGGAAAAGCTGGCTAAAAAATGGAAAGATAAAAAGAACCCCATACTTCACATGTCCCAAATATTTATTTAAAGTAGAGACAAGCTTTTAGATGCACATCATTCTAGCTTTGAAATACTAAAGATTTTATGAGTTTGTATCTGTGGTATCTCTACAGGAAAGGAATTATTGGGATGCAAAATGCTTTTATGGTCTCACTAGGTTTTGCCAAAATCAGTCTGGCTGATGCTTTTTCACCTTGAAAGGTCAAGATTCCCCAGTCCATAGCAACACCATATTCTCCCAAGAAAGAAGTGTTAACCAGGTAATTGTCAGATCAAGGCATTTGGGTTTTTTTCAAAAGTGAATTAAAATTTTAGACTCTAGATGCTTCGGATTTTTGCAAAATAACCACATTCAATTTTGATACGTATGTTAATACATCATCATAGGTAAGGGAAAAGGAGGCTTTCATTATCAAAGTTATTATTTTCATGTACAGTAGTATCATGTAAAATACTGAAATTGGAGGGATGTTGATAGCACAGGACTAGGAGTCAGAAGACCTGGTTTCTAATCATGGCTTCTCCACTTACCTGCTGTGTGACTTTGAGAAAGTCACTTTGCATCTCAGTA
Source organism: Tachyglossus aculeatus (assembly GCF_015852505.1). NCBI lineage: Eukaryota > Metazoa > Chordata > Mammalia > Monotremata > Tachyglossidae > Tachyglossus > Tachyglossus aculeatus. The sequence continues at coordinate 48,160,346 of NC_052075.1, read as the reverse complement.
TCCTCACCTGTAAAATAGGAATTAAATTTGGATTCTCCCTCCTCTTGGTCTGAGAGTCCTGTGTGGAACAGGGACTGAATCCAATCTAATTTTCTTGTATTTACCTCAGTGCTTAGTACAGTGCCTGACACATAGTAAATGCTTAATGAATATCAACATTGCTATTACATGGCAACAGGCAAGTGATATAAAGTCACAGGAATTGCAAGGTGGGGGAGATTTCTAAATCAAAGGAATGGAATTTGGGTGGAATTGACTGTAAGCTTGTTTTGGGGTGGGAACACATCCGCTAATTCTGTTGTACTTTCCCAAGTACATAGTAAGTGCTCAATAAATATGATTGATTGATTGATTAAATGACCATCTACCAGAACTAGATTGAGTCCTTTCCCTAGTCCTGTTCTGGAACATCTCAACCAAAATCCATCCATCTGGAAACAGGGTTAAATGCAAAAGGGAGCAGTTCCTTCTTGAATTTACCTGGCACTGAGGCACAGGTGACGTCACTTGCATGATGTTGGGAACACAGCATGATACGCTGCTGTCATATGCAATAGTCTGTGGAAATCTGCCGGTACTGAGTGTTTCCCCAGGGGGGTCCCCTGATCCCCCTCTGGCTTTAGATCTATTGCCTTCCCTTCCTAGGTCCCTGTAAACACAGACACCGATTCCAAGTCACAAAATTCGATACTAGAAATCGAGACAGAGTGAAGCTGGACACTTAAAATAAAAGTACAGGGATAGAAGGCATCCAGTGCAGTTGGAGACTAGCTGACAACTAAACTTTTCCAATCTAAAACCAGAAGAAAGTCCACACTTGCCCTATCCATTCTTGCGTCAACAACCTGCCATCTTACACCATTTGGAATTCGCATTTCACTCAGTCCCTCAGTGAGCATTGGACATTTTGCAGTTTCTACCTTTTCTGTGGAATCTTCTACCCCAAAGCACAAGTCTACACTCTCCTCATTATCCTACCTCTGTAAAGAGATTTGGGGAGTGAGCAGCAGCGTTGTCTAGTGGAAAGAACACGAGCCTGGGGGTCAGAGGAAGTGGGTTTTAATCCTGGCCCTGCTGCTTGTTTGCTGTGTGACTTTGGGTAAGTTATGTAACTTCCGTGTGATAACTTCTGTGTGATTCAGTTACCTCAACCATAGAATGGGGATTAAAGTTGTGAGCCCTATGGGACAGGGACTGCGTCCAGCCTGATTATCCTGTACCTACCTCAGTGCTTCGTAGAGTGTCTGGCACACAGCAAGCATTTAACAAATACCAATAAAAAAATGGGTGGATGGATGGGTAGATGGATCGATGAATTCCAACCTTCCATGTCCCTAGCATGGCTCAACATCTGGCAGAGCTTTTCATAGCCCTGATCGTTCTTTACTAGTTTTTCCTGTGAGTTCCTGGGCCCTGCTCCACGATCTCACACTTAGTTAAATTGTTGCACGCATACAACAAAGGGAGATTTCTACATGATTAATGGGAAAACACTGTTCATCAAAAAGATGTCTATTCATAAGGATATATTATCCCACTTAGCTTTAGTAGGCTTTAAATCTTGAGAGTGGCTGACTATTTATTCGTTCAGGTTCCGGTTTCTATACACAGCATAGGTTGTTCTAATCATAAAAACGATCCTCGAGACATCTCACAAGAATAAAATAAACCCAATACCCCAGCTTGATATGTCTCTGTGGGCTGTAAGTAGCTCTACCAGAAAACATTTCAATGTGCTAATTTAAGTGAATCAGACCCACTCTGATATATTGCCCCTTAAAATGTGTCTGGCTTGAGAATTACCGGATAGAGTGTTCCCTAAAACTTTAATCAAACTCAAAAGGTGTGATGAAATAGCCTGAAATGGTTTCACCAGGTTGTGTGCCGCGTCAACCCCAATCACTAGGAAGGTTTTGTTCCCTTGATTTTTAAAACCACTTATAAGGGGCTCTGTAGCTCCACTACTTCTTCTCTTAATCAGTCTTTCTGTTTGGGGGGTTTCTCTCCCCATTTTTGAAACATCAGCGAGAATTGCACTCTGGCTCCCCACAAAGCTTGAACCAACAGAAAAGAGATCCATGAAGCACACACCACTGATGTTCGAACCCAGACGGTTTTTGTCACTAGAAATGACAGCTTTATTTTTGGAGAAAACTCTTCTCTAAACAACCCCAAGGCCTGTCGGCTGTGTGGAGAGAAGGTCAGAACAGGGGCTGGGGGAGAGAATGGAGGAACACTCTGGGAGAAGCAGAGAGAGGCTTAAAAAAGAGTAAGGTCATAGTTTACGAGCATTTTTTTTTTTGCTGTTTTCTGTGAAAGGGACTTCAATACGCAAGAATAGAGATCGTGTGATGGTGTCTATGTATGTGTGTGTGTGTGTTTGTGTATGTGTACATCCTCTTTCCTCTACCTCCCCTCCAGGATTTCTGCACAAGAACTATGTGAGTCCAACTTAATAATGACATTGCTTCAGACCCTGACGAGCATGTCCAGGAGGGCTGATCTGATTTCTTTCTTAATATTCTCATGCATTGTTATGGATTAATTTTGGGTGCAAGTCTCCCCTCTTAGTTCCATGATATACAATAACCTTCCCACTTAGCGTAATGCTTCACTGGGTGAACGTTCTTTGCGCACTTTGCATATTTATGCATACATGCATATATGTAGTGAGTTAAGCATGTGCACACGTCTTTGGAGTGTGAGCATATCAAGCAGCACAAACGGCAATCACTGAGGAAGTGTTGTCTTGAGAGGTCTCATTGTGTAAATCACAGAACCAGCAGAGGAGAACGAACAATAAAACTAATGCCCATTATTAAGAAAATGAGGCAGGATAACTAGGATGAAATTTTGCCCCACTTAAATCGGTGTGTTTTCTGGCCAGCCCTTTCGTTTTTCCTTCTTATCAAAAGGTCTGTTTTCTCCATTTCCTTTGTTGTTCCCCTCCAACATCCTCCATTATCTGCAGGGTTAAATGGTTGTCCAGTGTTTTACTGGACAGTCCAGTCTTCAGCCAGTCTGTCCTCTGTACGGTTTGGATATGGGGGTGCAGGACTCTTTAGATCTGGAAATTTTGTACTTCAGCCATCGAGTGTCCCTTGACCACTGTCCTGCCACTGAGTCCATTGGCTTGGAGGTGGAATCTATGTTAATAAGGATTGGGAAGAGGGATACAATGGCTCTGGAACAAGTGAGAGATGGGAGACAGGATATCTCCCCCCGAAACACTCTAAATTAGCAATAATAATTGTGGTATTTGTTTAGCGCTTATTATGTGTCAAGCACTGTTCTAAACTCTGGGGTAGATACAAGCTAATCAGGTTGGACACAGTCTCCGCCCCTTCCAGCGCTTCGAACAGTGCTCTGCACATAGTAAGCACTTAACAAATGCCATTATTTATTTTTATTTTTGCAGCTCACGGTCTTAATCCCCATTTTACAGATGAGATAACTGAGGCTCAGAGAAGTCAAGTGACTTGTCCAAGGTCACACAGCAAGTGTGACAAGTGACAGAGATGGGATTAGAAGGCAGGTCCTTTTGACACTGAGGCCCGTGCTCTATCCACTAGGCCTTGCTGCTGCTGGCCTACTTCCACAAGATGTTTTTGATGTTATCCCAGCTATCATGTTATGCTGAGATTCTGGTGCAACACATGTGATTTGCTGTTTGGTATTATAGAGTCACATCAACACCTTCCATGGTATTATTGAGCGCTTACAATGTTTACAGCACTGTACTAAGCACTTGGGAGGGCGGAGTTGGCAGACATGTTCCCTTCCCACAACAAGTTTATGGTCTAGAGGGGGAGACAGACACGAAGGTTAATAAGCGCTTAGTACAATACTCTGCACACAGTAAGCGCTCAATAACTATGATAGAATGAATGAATAAATTATTTTTAATGTATAATTTAAAGATATGAGTACTTAGGTACTGTGGGGTTGAGGGTGGAGTGAATATTAAATGCCCAAAGGACACAGATCCAAGTAGCATCAAGGGCCGCTATGGTCCTCAGCCAACCCTTCCATGCTGATCCACTGCCTGGTATTCTTTTTCATCCTTGGGAAAAGACCCTGGCACAGGCCTACCATGGTCCTATAGGAGATGTTGTATGAAACCACCATGTTTAGAAGGTGCAGAGTTCAGGGACCACCATTTTGGAAGGTGGCTCAGTGAAGTGCCAGTGGGAGCCCATCTGGGGCCCATGGGACTCAAGATGGAGATCTGAAAGCTAAGCAGCCATTACAGGCTTCTAGAGCCAGCTGAAACTCTCACTGTAATCATCATCATCGTCATCAATCGTATTTATTGAGCGCTTACTATGTGCAGAGCACTGTACTAAGCGCTTGGGAAGTACAAATTGGAAACATATAGAGACAGTCCCTACCCAACAGTGGGCTCACAGTCTAAAAGGGGGAAACCAAATTATTTGGAGAGCACTAAACACCCAGGAAACAGAAATCTACTTGGGAGACATAAAGGATGGCAGAAGAAAGCTTACTAAAGAGCAGGTCTTTCAAAAACACCTCAAAAACCAGTTTTTCTAGGTTCTTGGAAGTTGGGAGCAGTCAATGATGTATTTCAAAGCCATATGCCATAACGAGTGAAAGCTCAGTTAACATGGCATAAACTACATCTGTTCAACCACAATTACCAAATGGCAGGGATACCCTCTAGGAAAACCTCCTTCAAGAGTCTTCTGTATAGTTAGAATACAAGTCAGAAGAAGGAGCTCAAAGAGGCTAGACCCTTGGGACCTTTCAATCTGATTCTCCTCTTAAAATTAGGCTGAAAAGAGAAGTTGGCTTCATTTCCATCATGGAAATTAATAATAACAATAATAATAATGGTATTTGTTAAGCACCTACTAAATGCCAAGCACTGCATTAAGCCCTGGGGTAGATAAAAGATCATCAGGTCCCACTTGGGGCTCACAAAGTAGGAGGGAGAACAGGTATTCACTCCACATTTTGCCAATGACGAAACTGAGGCACAGAGAAGTGCAGTGACATGCCCAAAGTCACACAGTCACACAGCAAGTGTTAGAGTAAGGATTAGAACCCAGGGCTTCTGACTCCCAAGTCTGTGCTCTATCCACTAGGCCAAGCTACTTCCCAAGAGAGGATTCATGAGATGGCAACAGGATGACGTCCTGTCTACCCTTCCCGACATTCCAGGTGAGGCATAGTATATTGAGAGAAGTTGTTAGATCCGGGTGATGTGCGCTTCCCCCAGTTTTCCTGAAGTCTGGTTCCATCTCAGAGCAATGAAGAATATTGAAATCCTGGGACACACAACGCATATCTGAATGGAGCGAACAGAACGCAGGTGCGTGTGCATTGAGGTGCTGCTGCTTCAAAGAGTGTCTGAAAGGGAAATATTTAAAGAAAGGAATAATTTCCAGAAAGGCACTCTCTTCTTGCTGTGTGACTGCGTAATAGTAAAATTAATAATAATAATGATCCTAGTGGTATTTGTTGAACACTACATGCCAAGTACTGTACTAAACTCCGGGGTCAATAGAGGATAATCAAGTTGGACACAATCCTTTTCCCACAAAGGGCTAACAGTCTAAGTAAGTGGAAAAGCAGGTATTGAATTCCAATTTTACAGATAAGGAAATTGAGGCCCAGAGGAGGAACACGAACTGCAGGACTCTTATTTCCTTGTGGACTTTTCTCTATTACTTACAGAAACTTATTAAGTAGAGTCTTCCCATATTTCTCCAGACTGTAATATTAGATGCTCAGATAAGTGCCTCTCCTTTATTTTTCTAAAGGGAATTTTATATATACCTTTTTTAAATGGCATTTGTTAAGTGCTAACAATGTGCCATGCACTATACTAAGCACTGGGGTAGATACAAGATAATCAAGTTGGGCCCAATCCATGTCCCACAAGGCTCACAGTCTTAATCCACATTTTACAGATGAGGTAATTGAGGCACGAAGTAGTGAAGTGACTTTCCCAGGATCACACGGCGGACGAATAGTGGCCGGTACTAGAACCCAGGTCCTCTGACTCCCAAGCCTGTGTTCCTACCACTAGGCCATGCTGCTTTCTTGTATACCTATTCCTGAATACGTTCAAAAGATTTGCGTGTATGTATGGATATCTGCAAATTTATATTCTGGGAGTTTTTCTACTCAGTTTATTTATCATGATATTCATTGAGTAATACTGCTGAAGCTCTGTCCCAATTAAATAGAAGATAATCAGATGGATACAAGATAGATCAGATGCAATCCCTGACTTTGTGGTGTTCACAGTCCAAGGATGAGCGACAGCAAGCATTTTACGTCCAATTTGCAGATGAGGAAACAGAGAAATCGAGAGGACAAGTGACTGTCCCAAGTCTACCTAAAAGACCAGTGGATGAGTCAGAACTAGAACCTAGGCCTCTTGATTTCCAGTTTCATAAATCTCAGTCCTATGTTCCTTCACAGTATTCTCTATGCGTGCTACTTGGCATTCACTGAAACAAAACAAAAGCAGTACTGAGTCATTCAACTCAGAAAGTCTAGATAAGCCAGAATGATGATTAATTTGTGTACAATTTTATTTCCTTTTTCTCCTGCCTTGCATCTTTACTTGTAAAGGGAGTTATTTAATTAGCCAAAGTTTTAATCTGAGTGGCTGCCTCCTAAAACTGTGCCAGTCGAGGAATGTTTGCATCCAGCTGCAGAGCTGAAGACACCTTACATCGAGACTCAAAACTACCCTCTGGACTGGCCTCGGATGCTAAGTAAGAACAGCCATCCATTTCTAGACTGTGAGCCTGTTGTTGGGTAGGGACCGTCTCTATATGTTGCCGACTTGTACTTCCCAAGCGCTTAGTACAGTGCTCGGCACACAGTAAGTGCTCAATAAACACTACTGAACGAATGAATTAATCTCCTCAGGGAGCTGTATGGTCCCTCTCCAAGATGGCTGTCATGTGGTCCCTCTCTAAGATGGCCATCCCACTGTCCTTCTGAAAGGTGGTGGTGAGATGGAAGTGACCAATTTGCAAGGTATAAAGCTGGGTGTTGGAGCCGAGGTTCAGGGTTAATCTGGCCATTTAGGGACCCCGCTAGGTTAGTTCTGATTTGAACCTTACAACTGACCCTAGATCCACTTTGGCTTCTGGTAGCCCTTAGGATTGGGGCTGACCCTGAGCCAAGATGTATCTCCATAGTAACTGAGCTCTGGGCCTGATTCCACCCCAGACCTCCCCATCGCCCAGGGACCTGGCCTTGGGGGAGAGCCTACTGTACATTTGGCTGTGCATTTGTCTAGACTGTAAGCTCCTAGTGGGCAGGGAGCATATATGTTACCTCTGTTGTATTGTACTCTCCCAAGAGCTGTACTAGTAAATGCTCAATAAATACCATCGATTGAATGATTGTCAGCCATCAGAACCAAAGCAACAGTAGGACGGCAGAGGGAGGGAAAGAGGGAGGGAAAGAGGGAGGGAGGAAGGGAAGGATGGAGAGATGGAGTCAGGGATGGAGGGAGGAAGGGGAAAAGAGAAAGTGGAGAAGATAAGGAGAGAAGAAAAAGAAAGGAGAAGAGGAGAAAGGAAAGAAGAAAGAGGGTGGGGAGGAGGGAAGGGAAAACGAAAGTACAGTGCTCTGCACTCAATAAGCACTCAATAAATACAATTGAATGAAAGTAAGAAAGAAGGAGGGGGAGGAAGAAAAGGAGGAGGAAGAGAGAGAGAAAGGGGTAAATGGAGGGAGGGAGTTGAGGAGAGAGATAAAATGAGGGAAGGAAGTGAGGAGAGAGGAAGAAGTAGTGGAAGGAAAAGAGGGGATGAGAGGGGAGAACAAAGGAGAAGAGGAAGGGATGGAGGAGGGGAGGGACAGAGGGATAAAAGGAGAGAAATGAAGATCCACTCTGGAATTATTCAATCAATCAATCAATCATATTTATTGAGCACTTACTGTGTGCAGAGCACTGTACTAAGCGCTTGGGAAGTACAAGTTGGCAACATATAGAGACAGTCCCTACCCAAGAGTGGGCTCACAGTCTAGAAGGGGGAGACAGAGAACAAAGCCAAACATATTAACAAAATAAAATAAATAGAATAGATATGTATGATTGGACAATTTATGGAAGGAAAAAAAAAAGCTGAATGCACCAGGCCTACCCCAATTTAATCAGTTCCTTGAAAAAATTCATTCATTCAACCAGATTTATTGAGTGCTTATTGAATGCAGAACACTGTACTAGGCTCTTGGGAAGTACAAGTCGGCGACATATAGAGACGGTCCCTAACCTACAACGGGCTCACAGTCTAGAAGGGGGAGACAGACAACAAAACAAAACATGTGGACGGGTGTCAAGTCGTCAGCATAATTAGAATTAAAGCTAAATGCACAATGACTGTGGCAGCTCAACCAGAGCCAGGCACCCCATTGCTGCCAGTGAGTTCAACCTCCCTCCCACAATCAATCAATCGGGCATATTTATTGAGCACTTACTGTGAGCAGGACAATGTACTAAACTCTCTCCTGGCCTGTGATGCCACCCTGGGCATCCCATGCCCTCCACCCTAGGCGATGCCTGACAACTGGGGCTCGGGATTGCAGTCGATTGAATTTGATTCCACTATGGGTGGTCACTCAGTCAGTCAGTCAATAGTATTTACTGAGCACTTACTGTGCGCAGAGCACTGCACTAAGTGCTTGGGAAGTACAATAGAATAATAAATAGACACATTCCCTACCCACAAGGAGATTACAGTCTAGACGGGGAGACAGATGTTAATATAAATAAATAAATTACCAATATGGACATAAGTGCTGTGGGGCTGGGAGGGGAACATTACAGATTTAAGGGGGATATTCCTCAGCCACCTGAGGGGATGAAAGAGGGAGAAGAGAGCAGGAGGCTGCTGCAGCTGCTTCTGATCTTGGAGCCAGGACCTTTCTGGAAATCCAAGAGCCTCGGAACTGGACCCTTGTTCAATCATTCCTTCATTCAATCGTATTTATGGAGCGCTCACTGTGTGTAGAGCACTGGACTAAACGTTTGGGAAGTACAAGTCGGCAACATATAGAGACGGTCCCTACCCCTCAATGGGCTCACAGTCTAGAAGGGGGAGACGGGCAACAAAACAAATCATATGGACAGGTGTCAAGTCATCAGAATAAATAGAAATAAAGCTAGATGCACAGTCCTTGAAGCTGAAGGATGGGGCCACTCAGTTGGGAAGCAGCATGGCTCAGTGGAGAGATCACTGGCCTTTGAGTCAGAGGACCTGGGTTCTAATCCCAGTTCTGCCAATTGTGTTAAGTGTGATCTTCAGTAAACCACTTAACTTCTCTGGGCCTTGATTTCCTCAACCATAAAATAGAAACGCCTGTTCTTCCCCTTACTTAGACTGTGAGCCCCAGATGGGACAGGGGTGGTGTCTGACCTAATTAACCTGTATCTGCTCCAGCACTTTGAATGGTGTTTGACACATACTAAGCACTTAACAAATACCATAAATAAGGGTGTTGCCAGGCTCTAGGCCCCAAGAAAAGAAAATAGCACCTGCCCAAACCCACCCTCCCTTTCCCTCCCTCTTAGCTTTGTGCCTCCCGCAGACAGCCTCAGCTTTACAAAGCAAATAAAATGATTCCGGGCTTTTGTTTGCCTCAGGCTTTTTGTTGATGACTTAATGGAGAATGCCAGCTGGTCTCTCCTTGAAAGTTGGAAGAAGCATTAACTTTATTATGCCCGCACTTCCGGGCCTGAACCTTGAGAGACTCTCTCTGCCCAGGGATGCCTCATGAGCCAGATAATCTGCAGCAAGGAATAGTCGATAGAGCACGGGCCTGAGTCAGAAAATCATGGGTTCTAATCCTGCTCCACCACTTGTCCGCTATGTGACCTCAGGCAAATCACTTTACTTCTCTGTGCCTCAGTTCCCTCATCTGTAAAATGGGAATTGAGACTGGGAGCCCCATATGGGACAGGCACTGTATCCAATCTGACTTGATTGTATCTACCCCAGCGCTTAAGTCAGTGCCTGGCACATAGTAAGTGCTTAACAAATACCATAATAATAATAATAAGGCTAGGTGTCCCAGTTGACTAGCCTGGGAGAGAAAGGAAAGACACTGACATTGGATGGCATTTGGATTTAGGTTAGAAAAACCGTGTCCTAGGGGAAAGAGCACGGGATGGGGATTCAGGAGACCTGGGTTCTAATCCCATCTCTACCACTGTGTGAACTTGAGCAAGTCGCTTAATCTCTCTGAGCCTCAGTTTCTTCATTTGTAAAACGGGGGATGATACCTGCTCTCCCCACTCACGTACTGTGAGCCTCATGTTGAACAGGGATGGTGTCCATTCTGATTATTTCATATCTACTACAGAGAGGACACATTCTGCTCAATTCTGAAAACTCAAAGTGAGACTCCAGCCGATTGGAAGTTTAGCTTTAAATCCCCAGATGGTAATGGTCATGGTAATGCTCTCCTGTTTCTCCTAGTGAAGTTGCATTTTGAACAAACCCAGTCTATCAGCACTGCAGCATCACCTAAACACTTAGATATTTTGTTCCTCCACCCCCCACACCTACCCCATAGCATTTATGTCCCAATCTTCTTATTCTATTACTTCCCCCTATGTGAAATTTATTTTTGTGACTGTCTACCGACCTAGATTGGAAGCTTCATGAGGGCAGGGGTCATATCTACCAACTCTACTGTATGTTCCCAAGTGCTAAGTGCTCTGCAAAGAGTAGCTGCACAATGAATAGTGTTTCACTAGTGATTGATCAGAATTCCCAGGGGATTTGTCATCCTTCCAATTTTCAACTCTCAGGCCTGATACTTGCTAAAAACAGTATGGCCTAGTGGAAAGTGCATGGCGGACCTGAGTTCTAATCCTGACTCTGCCACTTGCTTCCTGTGGGACCTTCGGCAAGTCACTTCACTTTTCTAGGCCTGTTCCCCATAAAATGATGATTCAGTACCTGTCCTCCTTCCAATTTAGACTGTGAGCTTCATTAGGGACATTGATGGGCTGACTTTATTTTCTGGTATCTACACCAGCCCTAAATGCAGTACTTGGCACATAGTAAGTGCCTAACGAATACTACAGTTATTACTATTAGCACAATAGGAACTGTGCTTCACTGGCAGATAACCCAGTCCTCTGTGCTTATGCATTTTGTTTGTTTCTTTGTGTTGTCTGTTTTCACGGTTCTTGTTAAGCTCTTACTTTGTTCCATGCATGGTACTAAGTAATAATAATAATGGTATTTATTAAGCGCTGACTACGTGTAAAGCACTGTTCTAAGCACTGGGGAGGTTACAAGGTGATCAGGTTGTCCCACTGGGGGCTCACAGTCTTAATCCCCATTTTACAGATGAGGTAACTGAGGCCCAGAGAAGTGAAGTGAGTTGCCCAAAGTCACACAGCTGACAAGTGGTGGAGCTGTGATTTGAACCCCTGACTTCTGACTCCAAAGCCCGTGCTCTATCCACTGAGCCACACTGGGGTAGTCACAAGAAAACTAGGTTGGACACAGTCCCTATCTCATATGGGGCTCACAGTCTAATTAGGAGAGAATAGGGTTTCCACTCCCATTTTACACATAAGAAAACTGAGGCACAGAGAAGTTGAGCGACTTGCCCAAGGTCACACAGCAGACAAATGGTAGAGCCGGGATTAGAGCCCAAGTCCCCTGACTTCCCAGGCCTGTGCTCTTCTCATTAGGTCATGCTGCTTCACTTATTTAAATGAGGAAGGAAAGGGACACCACTCTTTCCTACCCACTCCTACCCAGCATGGTGAGTTACGATTATCATTAATCACCAGGCAGGGAATATCCAGCGTGATTCACTCAGCTCCAGGCTCTTCCCTGGTGGAGAGCTCAACCGCATGCTTTCCTCACTTTGGAAATTAGACCTGACGTAAATGCCAGAGGGTATGGAGACTTGGAATGAAAATGCAGAGCTTCCAGCCAAAAGAAGACTATCATGTCAGTAACAGAAGGGAGGGAATAAATAAGGTAGGGCCACGGGCCATGGATTCCGAAACAAGATCTGTAAAATAATAAGCTTTGTCATCAACCTGGTCAGATGGAACAAGGCACGGCTACAGAGCATGAGGAGAGATGAGTTATGTTCAAAATTAGCACAGGTTTGGGGACACCTTCTCGAGGACGTTTGTGAAATAAAGCAGTGTGTTCTCTCTGCGACATGAAGCAAGAAGGAATTGTATTTCATTTTATCTTGCAATTGATTGGGTAGAGTTCTCCTCAAGGGTCGTGGATAAAGAGCTCTTGAGACACAAATCTTCTGAGCTGCTGAAAAAGTATTTTCAAGAATGGAAGACTTTTGGGGGTCCCATTTACCGTCTCCTCCCTGCTGGTCGCCTGCTGCCGGCTCTCTGAGACGCTCCTAGCCTTCTGCTAAGATAAACACTGAGTCTTCCAAAGGCAGTGATGAGCCTTAGTCACAGACACCTTGGGAAAGTTCACTGACATCTCAAGAGGTCATTTATTTCATCCCGCCCCCCTGTCTCCAAGCATTAAAACCTCCACCAGGGTAAATAGTAAGTTCCTTGAGGGCAGGGATCATGTTTTTCCACTTTACTGTACTCTTTCCAAGAAGCATCACTGCCTAGTGGAAAGAGCACCGGCTTGGGAGTCAGAAGGATATGGGTTCTAATTCCGGCTCTGCCACTTGTCTGCTGTGTGACCCTGGGCAAGTCACTTCACTTCTCTGTGCTTCAGTTACCTCATCTGTAAGATGGGGATTAGGACTGTGAACCCTATGCGGGTCAGGAACTGTGTCCAATCACATAGAAAGTGCTTAATAAATACCATTATTATCATCATTATTATTACTTAATAATATGGCAAGCACATAATAAATGCCACTGATGGACTAATTAGTACAGTTGGGTAGGGACCGTCTCTATATGTTGCCAACTTGTACTTCCCAAGCGCTTAGTACAGTGCTCTGCACACAGTAAGCGCTCAATAAATACGATTGATTGATTGATTGATTATGAAGTTCCTTCCATTCTCCCACAAGCTCTCCCTTCTCTTCTGTCACTTCAACCCTCCCTGCTTCTTGGACTTTTAATAATAATAATAACGATGGCATTTATTAAGTGCTTATTATGTGCAAAGCACTGTTCTAAGTGCTGGGAGGTTACAAGGTGTTCAGGTTGTCCCATGAGGGGCTCACAGTCTTAATCCCCGTTTTACAGATGAGGTAACTGAGGCACAGAGAAGTTAAGTGACTTGCCCAAAGTCACACAGCTGAGAATTGGCAGAGCTAGGATTTGAACCCATGACCCCTGATTCCAAAGCCCGGGCTCTTTCCACTGAGCCACACTACTTTTCTTCATTATAGATGTATTTTCCCACACTGCAAGCATTTGTGTTGTCTTCTTTGGAAATTTCCCCTTGTCTGTACCATGTCTCAGAATATAGCAGAGGTGGAAAATATAGGTACCTGAATGCTTTTGCCTTAGATGATTCTTACCCCTCAACTCCACCCTTATTTCATTCATTCAATCATATTTACTGAGCACTTACTGTGTGCAGAGCGCTGTACTAAGTGCTTGGGAAGTCCAAGTTGGCAACATACAGAGATGGTCCCTACCCAACAGTGGGCTCCCAGTCTAGAAGGGGGAGACGGAGAACAAAACAAAGCATATTAACAAAATAAAATAAATAGAATAAATATGTACAGATAAAATAGAGTAATAAATACACACAAACATATCTACATATATACAGGTGCTCTGTATGCTCTGTACACAGAAAATGCTCAATAAATTTGATTGGTTGGTTGACTGGAAACCACAGCTAGTTTCTCTGATACCAATATTTCACGGGTGCGAAGACCTGACTGGCTTTTCAGACCAATAAGGGTATATCCAGCCCTCCTCCACCCCCAGCCCCCAGTGTCTATTGACGACCTTGAATTTCTTGAGAGTAGCTTCCAGGTTAGCCCACTCCAGCTCCACCCAAATACTGCGCCGAACAGTGCTCCGGAGAGAGCACTTGAGGAAATCAATCAACAATCAATGGTATTTATTGAGCACTTCCTGTGTGCAGAGCACTCTAGAGAGAGTACAACAGTTGGTAGACCCATTCCCCGTCCACAGCGAGCTTACATTCTAGAGGGACTCTAGATTGAAAAGGAAAGATGGAGTCATGAACTCTGGAGGTGCAGGAGGCAATCAATCAATCAATCATATTTATTGAATGCTGACTGTGTGCAGAGCACTGTACTAAGCGCTTGGGAAGTACAAGTTGGCAACATATAGAGACGGTCCCTACCCAACAGTGGGCTCACGGTCTAGAAGGGGGAGACTGAGAACAAAACAAAACATGCCTGTCTACTTGTTTTGTTTTATTGTCTACCCCCTTCTAGACTGTGAACCTGTTGCTGGGTAGGGATTATCTCTCTTGGTTGATGAACTGTACTTTCCAAGCGCTTAGTACAGTGCTCTGCACACAGTAAGCCTTCAATAAATACAGATAGGAGGTGGCAGGATGGGAAGAAATAGGTGCTCGGAAGGTTCTGGATGGGCCAATTCCAGGAGGAAAATAGGAGTTCCATAGCTAACACAGCCCCAGGGATCAACCTCACCTGCCCTCAGGTGGTGGTTTGGTGGTTTAAAATTGGGATGAGGAGGAAGGAGCCAGATGAATAAATTAAACCATTTGGATAGCATCATCCCATCCCTAATCCCAATTTGCTCTCCTCTTACACTATTAGAGAACAGCAGAAACTCATCCTTTTGATTCCTTTTCCTTCCCGTCCTCCTCTCTGCTCCACCTCTCCTCATCCAGCATGGAGAGAAAAGAATGGTAATCGGTCAAGCAGGTTATAAATACCTCAGAACCGGGAGTTGGGGAGGGGGGCACTTCGGCCACGGTAATAACATTTCATGAAGCCGGCCAGCCCGCCCGCCTCCCTGGCGAGCCACTCTTTTATAACATTCGGCTCCCAGTGTCATTCCCCTAATGTCTCCCATTCATCTTATGTGGGGGGATACAAATCAAATCTGCATTCGCCCCCGTGCTCCCTGGGTTGGGAGGACCAAGCAGTGGCAGGCTTAAGACACACAATGTGCGTCACCACAATCGCCGGGGTTTCCCTGGAAATTGATGCGTCTGGCTCTCTCAGTCTCTCCGATGCTGCAGTCCAGGGGAATTTGCGGGATGGGGGTGGCGGGGCTTCATGCGGGTACGGTTTGCGTTCAGCGGCATTGCTGAGTGCGTTGGGGTCTGCATGAATTGGGCTCCCATCATCCCCCACTGTCTCCTCAAAGCCCTACTGCGAGCTCACCTCCTCCAAGAGGCCTTCCCAGACTGGGCCCCCTTTTTCCTCTCCTCCTCCCCATCCCCCCCGCCCTACCTCCTTCCCCTCCCCACAGCACCCGTATATATGTTTGTGCAGATTTATTACTCTATTTATTTTACTTGTACATATTTACTATTCCATTTATTTTGTTAATGATGTGCATTTAGCTTTAATTCTATTTGTTCTGACATCATGACACCTGTCCACTCATTTTGTTTTGTTGTCCGTCTCCCCCTACGAGACTGTGAGCCCGTTGTCGGGTAGGAACCGTCTCTATATGTTGCCGACTTGTACTTCCCAAGTGCTTGTACAGTGCTCTGCACAGAGTAAGTGCTCAATAAATATGATTGAATAAATGAGTTGGGCTTGTGGACTGGACTAGCAGTAGCCTCTCCAGCCAGGTGGGGATTTTATTTTCCCACTAGACTGTAAATTCCATGAGAGCAGGGATTGGGTCTGCATATTCTCTTGTATTCTCCCAAGTGCTTAGTACAATGCATTGCACACAGTAAGCACTCAGCAATGCTACTGATGGACTGATCTGTTAACTGTGGGACCTGGAGCCCAGTGAGAAGAATGGGCCACGCACCCCTCTGCCATGCTGGGTTGCTCAATGCCCTCCGTCGACACTGTGTCCAGTAGGGAGAATGAGGTGATGATAACAGAAGTCGTGCCCATTGTACCATCCTACCATGGCAAGGACACCACCCATCCCTTTGTAGCAGTGGGAAGAGACACTCTTGTGCCCAGGATGACCATAGGGCATCCTCTCACTGTGGTTCTATCCAAGGTTTGGACTTGCTTAGATCAGGAGAAGCAGCGTGGCTCAGTGGAAAGAGCCCGGGCTTTTGAGTCAGAAGTCATGGGTTCAAATCCCGGCTCCACCAACTGTCAGCTGTGTGACTTTGGGCAAGTCACTTCACTTCTCTGGGCCTCAGTTACCTCATCTGGAAAATGGGGATTAAGACTGTGAGCCCCACGTGGGACAACCTGATCACCTTGTAACCTCCCCAGTGCTTAGAACACACACACACACACTCACACACACCAGAGATGAATGAGGAGGAATTTCCCAGCATTCTTCCATAGGCCATGAGCCTCTTTAGCAATAGAATGATTGATGTTTTTATGGAGTTCCGGGTCATTTGCTGGGACTGAACACCCAGTTGGCTGAATCCCTGTGCTCACACTTCAGAGGCACAGGACAGCTTTATCAGTTTTGTCGTCCTTCAAAGTGCAGCCCCGGCCCATCGGGGTATTAGCCCCTGGGGAATGGGGGTGGATAAACCAATTGAAATGAGTTTTCTGGGATCAATCCTTGCTCCACAGTGGGGTCCTGATCTGCATCCCCAAGACACCCTAGTGACTCATGAAAATTCTCAGTTTCTGTTCCGAGAGGCCCCAGCGAGAGCTGTGTGGGTTTGAAGACAACCTCTGTGCCGTCTTGTTAGACAACATAAAACTGGATCAGGGCTTTAAATTGCCTTGTCTCCCCACGTACAAGTGAACTGTTGTGGGGGTAGGGGGGTGGGGGGTTGGGAGTGTGAGGCAGAATGGAACTGTAAAAGATAAAAGGAACCCACTTATGATGTGTCCCAGATAATAATAACATAATGATGGCATTCATTAAGTGCTTACTATGTGCAAAGCACTGTTCTAAGCACCGAGGAGGTTACAAGGTGATCAGGTTGTCCCACGTGGGGCTCACAGTCTTAATCCCCCTTTTACAGATGAGGGAACTGAGACCCAGAGAAGTGAAGTGACTGCCCAAAGTCACACAGCTGACAAGTGGCAGAGCGGGGATTTGAACCCATAATCTCTGACTCCAGAGCCCGGGCTCTTTCCACTGAGCCACGCTGCATCAAATACCATAAAGTACCATAAAATACCATAAAAAATAAAAAAAAACCGGTATTATAGTCTCCCAAGAACTTAGTACAGTGCTTGGCACACGGTAAGCACGCAATAAATAACACTGACTGATTGAGGGATTGAAAACTAAAAGACGGTACATAAAGACATCAGCTGATGTCGCTGTCCTTGTCAGGAGCTGATCACCTCTCAATTGTACTATCCGGATGAATGCTACTCTACAGTCAGTCATTTGCTGACTGGACAGTTCATGCCCCCCATGGGGTTCACAGTCTTAAACCCTATTTTGCAGAACAGGTAACCGAGGCACAGTGAAGTTAAATGACTTGATCAGGGTCATGCAGCAGACACGGGATTAGAACCCAGGTCCTTCTGTCTTCCAGGACCTTGCTGTATCCACTAGACCACGCTGTTCCTCAACTTCTGTATAACAAACATATTTGGATTAAAGAGCTGCATTGCCATAAAACATATCCTCTATATAAATCAAACAATAGTATTTATTAAGCACTTACTTCTGCAGAGCACTGTACTAAATGCTTGGAGAGAATTAGTGGAGACATTCCCTGCCTAAACTGCAAATTCAGTACAAAGTGCAGCTTCTGTATAAAATACAGCTTCTCTACAGATCACAACCTCTGAATAAGGTACAGCGTCTGAGTGAAGCCCTGTCTCTATATAATACAATCTTTGAGGAAACTACAGCTTCTTTATTAAGCACATGCTCTCTACATAAAGCTTACTCCCTCTCTCTCTCTGCAGCGGCTGTATTCTCTGTATTTGCTCCTCTTCCTCTTAGAGACCAGCAACTTTTACACCAGTGGAAAGCAGATGGGAAGAGGTTATGCCCGTTATATCCCGGTCCACTGATCCTCGTTAGCGATGTTTTACTCATGTCCTCCCTCCTGCCTGGAATTCCCTTGCATTTCACATTAGACAAACTACCAGTCTCCCCATCTTCAAAGCCTTACTAAAATGGTATTTCCTTCAGGAGACCTTCCCTCACTAATCTCTGATCTCCCCATTCCATTTCCCCTCCCTATCATGCCATCTATGCATTTGAGTTCTCACACACACCCCACTGACACATAACATACTCTATTATAATTTCTTCCTCCCTGTAATTTATTTTAGTGGCTCTCTCCCCAGCTAGATTGTAAAATATCTGAAGGCAGGGATTATGTCTATTTTCTCTGTTGTACTCTCCCAATTGCTTAGTACAGTGCTTTGTATAGACTAAGGGTTCAATAATTACTACTGATTGATTGATTAATAGCCACTAGGGCAGAAGCCCGGAGAGTGTCAGTTCTTTGCCTTCAAAAGAGGTTTGGAGGATAATCCTAAAAATCAGAACTGGATTCAATAAAGCATAGTTATTGAGTTCTTATTGTGTGCAGAGCACTGTACTAAGCAGTTGGGCAAGTACCAAATAACAGAGTTGGTAGACACTTTCCCTGCCCACACTGGCAGAGAGAGATCAAGAAGGCTTCCTTAAGAAAAACAGAATTCTAATAAGGGCTTAAGGGGGAATTCTGGTGGAATACATGTTACTTGGCCTCAAAGGGTTTACAAAGGGATTGCAAAACTACATGGGCAGCAAAATCACACCAGGCCTGCTCAAAGGGTTTCAAGTGAGAATGGTCAAATTGTGCTCTAGATTTCACCACAGGAGAAAGTGAGATGATAACGTAGCCATAACAGCAGTAGGATTTATTGAGTGCCCATTTTATTTGGTGCACTGTACTAGATGTTAGAGAAGAAGAGAATACGGATGTGACAGATTCTCTGCCCACAAGAAGCTTCCATTCCAATGGGGGAGACACAGATAAAAAATTATTTACAACAAAAATGGTCAAGTAAGTACACTGAGCAGATGTATACATGAGTCCCAAGGAGAGGGTAAATAAGTTGCCTACTTTGGTTTTTATCATTTGTATCTATGCTCATACTCCTACCTAGTGTTATTTGGATCCATGACTCTCCTCCATTAGAGCAGAAGCACCCTGAGGGCAGGAATCTTGTATTTTTCTTGTACTGTGTGCTTCCCATTACCCAGTATTCTGTCCTGTTCACAGAGGGTGCTCAATCATTGCTATGAACGAGAAGAAGGAGGTAAAGGATTAGGAGGAAGAAAAGCAGGAGGAGGAAGGGTGGGGGAGAGTGGAAGGAGTAGGATGGGGAGGGAAAGAAAAAGGAAAAATAGGAGGAGGAGGAGAATGGGAAGAGGGGAGGAAAATGGGGAGGGGAAGGAGGGGGAGAAGAGGAGGAGGAAAAGAAAGAAAAAGGAGAAAAAGGAAAAAAGGAGGAAAAGAAAGAGGAAAAGGAGGAAGAAAAGGAAGAGGAGAAGGAAGAGGAGGAAGAGAAGGAATTGGAGAAAAAATAGAAAAAGGAGGAGAAGGAAAAGGAAGAGGAGAAGGAAAAGAAAGAGAAAAGGAGGAGAAGGAGAAGGAAGAGGAGGAAGAGAAGGAGGAGGAGAAAAAAGAGAAAAAGGAGTAGGAGAAGGAAGAGGAGGAGGACAAGAAAGAGAAAAAGGAGGAGGAGGAGGAGAAGGAAGAGGAGAGAAGGAGAGGAGGAAAGGAAAGAAAAAGGAGAAGAAGGAGAAGGAAGAGGAGGAGAAGGGGAGGAGGAAAAAAGAGAAAAAGGAAGAAGAGGAGGATGAGGAGGAGAAGGAAAAGGAGGAGGAGGAGGGGGAGAAAGAGGAAAAGGAGGATGAGGAGAAACAGTAGAGACAGGATAATTTATGGCAGCATGTACTTGCTTCAGTTTACCAATCAATTAATAAATCAATAGTATTTACTGAGCATTTACTGCATGCAGAGCAGTGTACGAAGCACATGGGAGAGCCCAGAATCATGTTCTTCTGGTTCCCAGGACCTTGCCTAATCACTGGGACAAGCTGCTTCTCAACCAAGACCAGGGGACCCTTATCTTTGTTGAGTGGTTTGAGAGAAGCCCTTTGTAGGCTTGTGGCAATAGTCTACAGGATCTCAAAAATTCCTCTCATGGACCTTCAAGATCCTGGAAACTTAAGGAAACAACCAGGAATGAGAGGCCTCTTTATAGCTGGAAAATGCACAAGAGCAAATGCTGTTGGCAAGGGTTTAGTATGGAGTGAGTGGATCTGAGGCAAAGCTGAAATACACAGACTGAAGCCACTCCACAAAAACCACCTCAGAATATGGTGGCAGTCAGGTAAGAGACACGGACGCAAAGCAGCACGGCTTAGTGGAGAAAGCACGGGCCTGGGAGTTAGAAGGATCTGGGTTCTAATCCCAGCTCTGCCGATTGTGTGATGTGTGACCTTGGACAAGTCACTTAACTTCTCTGTGTCTCAGTTTCCTCAACCATGAAATGAGGATACCTGTTCTCCTTCCTAATTAAACTGTGAGCCCTGTGCAGTGCAGGTACTGTGTGTGACCGCATTAACTTGTATCTACCCCTGCACTTAGAACAGTTTTTGTCACAGAGTAAGCCCTTAATAAACACCATTAAAAAAAATACCTGATTGGAGAAGCGGTAGGAGGAATGAGGCAAATGCCAAAATGCAACACCAGGCTAAGTTGGCTGGTTTCCTCTCCAAGTTGGCATGAGAGTGGAGCTAATAGATCTGAGTGGGAGAAAGGGGGGAGTCATGGCTTCAGGCCAGCAGTGGCCAAAGAGACTGAGCCGTTTAATTTTCCTGGAGAATGCCACTAGGAGAGATGAGATTATTATGTAGAGTGAGAAGTAGCTACAAGAAGAACAGCACTGGCATTGACCTAGAACCATTCTCAGGAGAATCTTAAAGGCTTTCACCCACGTGAGTTAAGGCCAGTGAGATTCTCCTGTGCTCACTGCCCCATTAATAATAGTGCCTTGGATTTTTAACGTACAATTCCTCCCCAGAGCTCAAAATGGACTCACATCTCTCAGCTCATTTATCTTCACTGCAACCTTGGGAAGGTACCATTAGCCCCATTATACAGATGGGGAAATGGAGACATTGAGAGATCAAATGAGCGGTCCTTCTTGGAATCAGTGGGTGCTCTATCCACTGAGCCATGCTGCTTTTAATTTTGCGGACAGCCTCTTGAACGTCCAACCCGAATGCCTGGGTACAGGATGATGGACAACACACCTCTAAAGGAGATGAATTGCCTTTGGCTGCCGTTCATTGGCTCTCCAGGCATGAACAGCTGCTGTAGGAACGCGAGCCGCAGATTCGGGCCAGGCCTGTGTCCCCTGCATCTATCCTGCCGAAAACACGCGTGAATGAGCCCTTTTTTTCATCCAGGCTGGATGAACTAGAAGGACGTATGGCCCTAGAAAGTGGTAGAAGCATCTGCATTTCCCTGGTGAGAAGAGCCAACAGGATGGGGGAATTTTAGCCGTGGTCACTAGATCTTTGGAGGTACAGAGAGGAAATGGCTAAGAGGGCAGTAGCCTTGCTCCTGAGTCCTCATCGGTCCTTCCGTCATCTACAGGGGTCCTGCATGGCCCCACCTCAAGGGTTGTTGATGATGATGATGATGATGGTATTTGTTAAGCGCTTACTATGTGCCAAGCACTGTTCTTTCGGATCAATGTATGCACGTGAGCCTCACGTGCGACAGGGACTGTGTCCAATCTGATTAACTGTTATCTACCCCAGCACTGAGAACAGTGTTTGGCACAGAGTAAGCATTTAACAAGCACCAATATTAACAAGTGCCATAGTTATTATCATCGTTAGTATTATTACTATTACGTGAGAAGCATCGTGGCTTAGTGGAAAGAGCACAGACATGGGTGTGAAAGGACCTGGGTTCTAATTCCAGCTCTGCCACTTGTAGCGGCGCTACAATAAATAGGACTGAATAAGTTAATTAGTGAATGAACATAGTATGTGCTTAACAAGTACTATTAGTAGTATTATCGTTATTATTGTTATTCCATGTGAAGAATAATAGTGATTATAGTATTTTTAGGCACTTACTATGGACTAAGCACTAGGAAAAATACAAGGCTATGAAATTGAACACAGTCCCTACCTGCCCATGATAGATCTGCAATCCATTTTTATACCAATTTTACAGATGAGGAAATGTGGCCCAGAGAGGTTAAGTGACTTGCTCAAGGTCGCACAGCAGGATAGTGGCAGAGCTGGGGTAGGAACTCAGATCCTTCCCTCCCGATTCTGTGTTCTTTCTACTAATAATGATGGCATTTATTAAGCACTTACTATGCGCAAAGCACTGTTCTAAGCACTGGGGAGGTTACAAGGTGATCAGGTTGTCCCACAGGGGGCTCACAGTCTTAATCCCAATTTTACAGATGAGGTAACTGAGGTACAGAGAAGTTAAGTGACTTACCCAAAGTCACACAGCTAATTGGCCGAGCCGGAATTTGAACCCGTGATGTCTGACTCCAAAGCCCAGGCTCTTTCCACTGAGCCACGCTGCTTCAACACACTGCCTCCCCAAGGCTCCCTTGCTCTGCAATTCAGCAGCCAGCCCGCTTTGACAGAACCAGATGTTCTTTTCAAGAGCCAAGGCTGAGGCAAGCAGAAGGTTTTGGTCAATAAAACGTCAAACGTCCACACCGACTCCAAATCACCCCTCAGCCGGGAGCCCTTAGCGCAAATGCCGCCCCCTCCGCTGCCCGCCCGGCTCTTGTTGTGCTTCTTTGTTAAATGATGAAAACAGCCCAGGGATCAAACAAGCTGGAATGTGGTCCAGGATGGAGCAGCCAGACCAGCCCCGGGGTAGGGAAATAACTGATGCTGGTGTGGAAGCAAGCCGTTGGAGTGTTAATAGTGACCGCTTCAACCTCACACCTTATTATCCCCTCCACTTCTGGCTCAGCTGCAGGAACCAGGCAGGAACGAATCAAGTTGGCAAACTTGGCCAGTCTCCAAGATATCTTCTGAACTCAGAAAAAGGCTGAGGTCGGTTCTGAGACTTGAGAAGATGTGTGGATTGCTCATGACTTTACCTATACTGGTATGAGCATCCTCAACTCCAACCTGCTCCTCTCTGGGTTAGTTGGCAAATGATGGAGATATCTAATAATAATAATAATAGTGGGATTGGCTAAGCGCTGACTGTGTGCCAAGCACTGTCCTAAGCGCTGAGGTAGATACAGCATAATCATGTCACTGTACCTCGTTCTCGCCTGTCCCGCCGTCGAACCCCAGCCCATGTCCTCCCCCTGGCCTGGAATGCCCTCCCTCCACACATCCGCCAAGCTAGCTCTCTTCCTCCCTTCAGAGCCCTACTGAGAGCTCACCTCCTCCAAGAGGCCTTCCTAGACTGAGCCTCCTTTTTCCTCTCCTCCTCCCCATCCCCCCCGCCCTACCTCCTTCCCCTCCCCACAGCACCTGTATATATGTTTGTACAGATTTATTACTCTATTTATTTTACTTGTACATATTTACTATTCTATTTATTTTGTTAATGATGTGCATTTAGCTTTAATTCTATTTGTTCTGACGTCTTGACACCTGTCCACTTGTTTTGTTTCGTTATCTGTCTCCCCATTCTAGACTGTGAGCCTGTTGTTGGGTAGCGACCGTCTCTATATGTTGCCGACTTGTACTTCCCAAGCGCTTAGCACAGTGGTCTGCACAGAGTAAGCACTCAATAAATACGATTGAATGAATGAATAAATGAATGTCAGACAGTGTCCCTTTCCCACATGGGGCTCACGGTTCATGTGGATTCTTGATGGTGATTAATCATTCATTCATATCTATCAATCAATGGGTTTTTTTGAGCGCTCATTCTGTGCAGTGCACTGTACTAAGCGCTTGAGAGAGCAGAATTGGTAGACACATTCCCTGCCCACAGTGAGCTTATAGTCTCTGATCAGAACTCTGTGTGTAGTGGTTGGAAGACTTCAATAAAGGAGGATTGTGCTCTCTTTGAGAGCAGGGATCACAACTTCTGCCCTCATTGCTCCATCAATATTATTGATTGATTGATGAGGGGCGTCACAGGCATCACCCTGCCAGGAACCCTGTGTCCTAGGCCCAGGTTTGGGATGGGCATCAGTGAAACCCCAACAGGCATTTTGGTTAGCGTTTTGTGCAACTCAGCACCATTTCAGATAGAGCAGAAGTGAGGGAAACAGTCTTCAATCACACCACAAAAATCTCCCTTACAATGGGATGCTTTCTGATTGCAGAGGCTGATCTTTCTCTAGGTTTGGGATTCCCAATAGATTGTAAGTTTCTTGAAGGCAGGGATCATGTCGTCTAACTCTATTGTACTCTCCCAAGTGATATAGGTATGAGGCACTGAATAAATAGTGTTTGGTGATCACATTTTCGATGATGATAATGATGACAAGAATTCCTACTTCTTTCCGGTACACAGAGAACTGTCTTTGGGGAATCTATCTTATTTTCAGACTGTTAGCATCTCAAAAGCAGGATTTTTCTCTGGGTGAGGGATGGGAATTTTATGGTACTTGCTAAGCGCTTACTATGTGCCAAGCACTGTTCATTCATTCATTCATTCAATCGTATTTATCGAGCGCTTACTGTGTGCAGAGCACTGGACTAAGTGCTTGGGAAGTACAAGTCGGCAACATATAGAGACGGTCCCAGCCAACAACGGGCTCACAGTCTAGAAGGGAGAGCCAGACAACAAAACAAAGCATGTAGACAGGTGTCAAAATCGTCACTGGGGTAGATTCAAGATAATTGGGTTGAAGACTGTCCCTGTCCCATTTGGGGCTCACACTCTTAATCTCCCATTTTACAGATGAGGGAACTGATGAGGTCAAGAGAAGTGGAGTGTCTTGCCCAAGGTCACACAGCAGACATGTAGTGGAGCTGGGATTAAAACCCAGATCCTTCTGACCCCTAGGCCTGTGCTCTAACCACTGAGCCATGCTGTATCTGTACTGGAATCAATCTGAACTGTCTGTATTTGTTGTGTACCGTGGCTCAGTGGAAAGAGCACGAGCTTTGGAGTCAGAGGTCATATGTTCAAATGATGATGATGATGATGATGATGATGGCATTTATTAAGCGCTTACTATGTGCAAAGCAGTGTTCTAAGCACTGGGCAAATCCTGACTCCGCCAATTGTCAGCTATGGGCAAGTCACTTAACTTCTCTGTGCCTCAGTTACCTCATCTGTAAAATGAGGATTAAGACTGTGAGCCCCCTGTGGGACATCCTGATCATCTTGTAACCTCCTCAGTGCTTAGAACAGTGCTTTGCACATAGTAAGTGCTTAATAAATGCCATCATCATTATTATTATAACTGGCTAAGTATTGAAAGAGTACAGTAGAGTCAATAGACAAGATACCCTCAAGGTGACTGCAGTATAGTGGAGAGATAAACACTAAAATCGCGGATGGGGGAAAGAAATAGTGCAGGAAGAACCTAATAATGGTCATATTTGTTAATCATTAACTGGGCACCAAGCACTGTGGTAGATGTGAATAATCACATTAGATACGCTCTCCTTCCTACATAGTTGTTTGCAGTCTAAGTAAGTGGGAGAAGAGATATTTAAATCCCCATTTTAAAGCTGAGGAATGGAAGCCCAGAGAAGCGAAGGAACTTGCCCAAGGTCACACAGCAAGCGAATGGCAGAGTTGGAATTCAAACCCTAGCCCTCTGGCTCCCAGGACCTTGTTCTTTCCACTAGGCCATGACCGCTCCCTCCTTCAAGGTGACTGAACATCAACTAACCAGTGAATGGCCGAAAAGGTTGAGAAACTACAACCTGCAAGTTAAATGATAAATATTATGATTTAGATGGGGTGAGACCATCACAAGGAATTCACTGAATGTGTGTGGTGGGCCAGCATGTCCTGGTTTTCTAAGTTTATCTCTTCTTATAAATAGAATTTCATCAATTATGTTTCTGTGCATCTGACAGCTGCAATAGAAGAGTTTGCAGGAAGTACGGCAAATCCAGTAAGTGGCTCGTTTCCTTCACTAATGGTGGAACATGACCTAAGACCCATGAGGACAGAAAGGATGAGAAGGAGACTCAGGGCCAAGTCCCTACTTTTACACAAACCGTTCCTTCTTCAGGCTCCAAATCCTTGAGCCCTTCCCCTGAGACGGGGACCAAGCAATTTGGATTTTGGGCTGCTGACTGTTAACCCATGACATAATCTGTCTCTGCCTCTCTTCTCCTGCCACCCCGTTGACCTTGACATTGAGTTTAACAAAGCCCTCTGAAATGCCAATACCAGATAAAAGCAAAGAGACATCAGTTGATGAGGCAAGTTTTCACCTGTTCGGCCAAACCCAGCTCTAATGATGACAGATGACTTCAATCGGGTAAAACAGGGACAGACTGGGCCATTTCTGAAGGAAAAATATTTCACAGTGATTTGGAAATATTAAGGATGCTGGAAGTTTTTTCTGATGTCTCACATTAATGCCTCATTCCCTCCAAAAAGTTACTCCTGGGCATATAAGAGCCAGAAATCCGGAGCTTAGAACAGTGCCCAGCAAGTAGAACAGTGCCTGGCACATAGTAAGTGTTTAACAAATAATATTTTTATTATTACTCTAGAAGAATTGGAGATTCTGCTATTTCTCTTTTTATAATAGAAAGTTCAAATTCCCCCAATGAGTCAATCAGCGGTATTTATTGAACGTGTATCGTGTGCTGAATGCTGTACTAAATGCTTGGGAGAGTTCAATACAACAATAAACAGACTCATTCCCTGCCCACAAGGAACTTTCAATCTAGAGAGGGAAACAGACATGAAAATAAATTATGTATAAGTGCTGTGCAGCCTAGCGTGGGGGTGAATAAAGGATACAGATCATAGTACATAGGCCACACAGAAGGGAGAGGGAGCAGGAAGTAACTAATCAGGGTGGATACCATCCCTGTTCCATATTGAGCTCACAATCTCAATCCCCATTTTACACATGAGAGAACTGAGGCACAGAGAAG